>NW_008335437.1:1066217-1178216 GCF_000622305.1 Nannospalax galili
CATCCTGGTGCTTCAAAAATGTTCTATTAGACAGATGTCAAGTTGATATAATAAACAACAATGCCAAATCTAATGAATTAAGGGAAAAGAGAACCGCATGCTGAGATGTTCCGATGAAATCAGGTAACGACAGGGAAGAAAAATGAAGCTGCAGTTAAAAACAGCTTGAGAGTCCAAAATTCAAGGTGTGGAGAGGATTCTAGCAGGAGAAATTTCAACTGTGTGCTACATTCATCTTACATATAGATACATTTCTTCCTGGTGTTCTCACTTGAGCAAGAGAAAAATAAAATGGAATGGGAAGGGTCTCTGGGGCTGGTAATACTTTGGATGGAGGAGTTGGTGCATCTATTGTCACTGAGGGCTCCAGCCCCGCTGTCAAGGACTGCACAGGTGAGGGTGAAGATAGTTCTTAAGAGGCTTGTGAACTAGATTTGTGTTTCCAACAACATCTTTGCTTCTGCAGTTAATTATACTCAGTTGAAAAAAATTCAGTTCCCCATGGAAAACCCTGAACCTTCAGCTTCCCTGAGCACCCATGTGGCTGTGTAGCATTCAGGTCTGGATCCAAGACGGCTCTGTTTTAGGTGGAGAGGGTCATAAACGCAGGGAAACAGTCAAGGTCACAGGCAGATTTTTATCTAGCTCAAGGAACTCTGGTTTTTCTTAAAAATCTGCAAGTGGCTCATTAGCTTCCAGCCCTAGTTGAACAGTTCTCAACAGCTGATGGCTTCTAGGGGAGAGAGAGCCAGGTTTCTTTAAGGGTGAGGCCCTGGTAGGTTGACTATGTTCCAGTGGATGGACCTGCATCCATGAGTGTATGGACAGCACAAATTGGATTTGGTGGTTATAATAGAAAAAAAGAAAAAGGGGACGTGAAGTTGAAAAGGAGGTGTGTGTGGGTGGATCTACAAGAAGTTATGAGGAGGGGTGGAGATAAATATGATCAAAATACATTGTATGCATGTATGAAATTCTCAAAGAATTAACAAAAATATTGTGTTAAGAATCCTGCAGATATAATGACAGCTTTCTTCAAAATCAAACAACAACATACAGTCCTTCATTAGGACCACTTAACGCTAACTTTTGCTCCAGATACCCCACTTCTGGGGATTTTTATGCTATAAGAACACTTGTGGTAATGTTCGGGGATACAAGTGTAAGGGCTTTCTTTGTAGCATTAATCTAACCAAATGAGAAACAATCCAAATCTTCATTAATTCCTGCCAAGTTTGTTTTAAGCTGAGTTCTAGTACATCAAATACAAGATAATGCCATGCGGTTATATAAAAAAGAACTGTGTTCTGTTATAGAAACATAGTCATGGCATACTGGAAAGAAAAATAGGAAACTTTAAAATGGTGGCATGGAGTCTGGTTTTATTTGATTAGACATGGGAACTTTCTGGAAAGATACTGAAGTGGTATGGTTTTAGTAATGGTTCTTTCTACATAAAGCAGTAAGGATAGCTACTTTGATATCGCAAATTTATATTATATGTCATAAATTTTTAAAAAATTTATTTATTTTTATTTTATGTGAGTGTTTTGCCAGCATGTTGTGCAATGCCCAGGGTGGCTAGAAGAGGGTGTCAGATCCCCTGGAACTAGAGTTAGGGACAGTTGTTAGCCACCATGTGGGTACTGGAAACAGAACTGGGGTCCTCAGAAGGAGCAGCCAACACATTAAACTACTGAGCCATCCCTCCAGCCCTATGTATCATTAAAAAACCCCCAAAGAATATTATTTCTTTTAATAAAACTGAAAGAATGTCCCTTGTCTAAGAAAGATGAAGTCATACTCTATCCTTTCCCCCTTATCAAACTCCATGAGCCTTTAATTTTTCTCCCTTTTACTACTAGTAATAATTAAAAGATTTTTTTTTTGAGTCCTACATATTTGTCATCTAAAGTTACTATCTCACTGATAAGTGCTAACATACTCAGCCAGGTATGGTAGTACATATCTTTAATCTCACCACTTGGGAGGCAGAGGCAGTCAGGCAGTCCTTATCTGTGAGTTCAAGGCCAGCTTAGGCTATACAGCTAGACCCTGTCTCAAAAACAAACAAACAAACAACAACAAAAGTGGTAACATATATGAACCTTGTTCTTTGCTGAATTTGGGTGATTTTTCATTCAATTTGATTTTATTCAATATGCTTTTCTATCCAAGGACCTTGCTTAAGTAAGAAGAGTTAAGGTCAATATTTAGTATATACTAAGCTATTTAGGGAGATTAAATCAAATGGAAGGTTTTGGCTTCTGGTACATGGAATTGACTGTTAGTTATTTTATTTTAATTCATTTTAAATCAGAGGTACCTAGAATATTGAATTACCCAAATACCAAACTCTTTGCAACAATGACCTTGATTATAGAAACCAAAAGTTTGGTGGGTATATGATTTCCATTGAAGCAGAGTTCTAGGACAGAACAAGGGAAGGCTACAAAGTCGGTAAGTCAGTCACTGCCCTTGGGTGAGTTCTGCAAGCCTGCCTGCTGTGATCTTTTCTGGCCCTAGCTCTCTATCTGGAAGCCTCTATCCACAGTCTCTACTGTGTAGCTAACTTCCACCCCCAGGACACCTTGCACATAAGGAATCACAATGCCTTCACATACCCACCTGGACCCGTTTTGCAGAGACAAGAGCAACAACTTAACTAGAAGCAGGAGGATAATCTCAGGATGAATTATTTACCAGTGAGACAACTATGGCAATGCAGAGGGAATACAGATGTTGTGCTGTGGAACCAGAGTGCCCAGCCCCTGTATGTGGTGCAAATACACCTTTCCATCCCCGGCTGAGAAGGTCTTCATACTCCAAGAGCTTCTGGTTCATTCTAAATGTCTGCCTTCTCCACCTTATAGTTCAAGCTCACTTCTCTGGGCCTTGGAGGAATTTCTCGATGACTTTGGTACAAGCTGGTCTCTGCTTTGGACTTAAGTTTCTATTTTTCATATAAACCCAGCTTGTTGCAACACAGATTCCCTCTTCCTATGCTTCAGAAATACCACACACTAAGCCTTCCACACGGTACTCAGCAAGCATGCTGACACTCACAATGCCTCGCTCTCCTGTTTACTCGTATCTGATGAAATAACTGTCTGCAATCTTACCATCAGGCCACACTGCTCTACTCCTGCAGTGTTCAGGGGGAGTGTCGGGGGGTAAGGGGGTGTGGAAGGGGGGAGGGCTGTGAGAAACTCAGTAGAGCAGCAAAGCCCACACGCTCTGGAGTAGATTTGCTTAAGTATAAATCTGAGGTCCCTTGTTTAAATTGATTTTTTTTCCTTCAGAAAATGATTTTTTATTTCTTTGAAAATCTTTCATATGTAGACATCATCTGTCACCTGACATGTCAAAGGCAAAGCAATAGATAAACTCCCCTAAGAACATTTCCCTGTACGTGATCATGGACAGAAAACAACTCTCCTCCTTACTCTGCCCTCCCCAACCTTCTCGGAAACACAATTTCATCTTCTTTGCATCTCCAAACACCCTACTTCCTGAAACACTATCACTCAGAGACACACACCAGGCTCATCTATTCACCTCACGTGCGAGATGAGGAGGGCAATTTTATGTAGTAAAGATATATGGGACAAGCCAACCTCAAGTTCACATCCGTTAAAGTGCTTCTCTGTTGGCAACATTTTTACAAGCCTCTCACAGCTATATGCTTAATTAAAATAAAAGGCTGATATACATCAATGCACCAAGTCCTTGATGATGTAGAGGAAGGAAGGGGAAAAATGAGTGCATTCGTTCTCCTTTATTAAAAGAGTTATTTCAGTATGACATCTCAAATGAAGAGTAGCCATTAGCGAAATTAAAAATGAGGCAAAGTTGATTTTGGGAAATGCACACATTTATTGCCCTCATCCTGGCTCCTGCTGTGTCTCCTCTGTCCTAGCTCCCAGCTGCCTACCCCTCACCCCATCCAGCTCCCTCGAGCAGCAGTCTTGATCTTTAAGTTCCCATAACTGATGATGGTAATGATGTAATGACTAGCAGAAGAAGAATAGTTTGTAAATTCTGCCTGGTACTTCTTCAAATTAAGTAAGAAAAAGTGGTTAATTTTAGATGAGCATGTACTATATGTCTCATACTGTTCTAAGCACTTTATACATAAATGCTTGCTTAATTGTATAAATCACTCTATGGAGCATGGAGAAAAGAGAACAATTATTTGTAGAACATTTGTCACACGCTAAGTGTGTCATGGAAGTTTTTCTGTTGGTCCTCATACTTACCATGCAAAGCATTTCCATTTTACAGATGAGTAAACTGAGGCTCTGACAAGTTCAGTTTTAAGTCAGGGAGTAAGGTTTCAAACACGCTCTTAGCAAACAGCGTCAATCTTGTATGGAACAAATTAGTGGGGAGTGGAAAATGATATAAGTAAATCTGTAGGTGTGGTAATGTGCGCAGTATATCTGAGGGGAGGAGACTGACCAAAGTCAAGAGGTGCTGAAGGGTGGTGGAAAGGGAGAGGGAGAGAGAGGGAGAGAGGAAGGGGAAGAGAGGAGGGAGAGGGAGGGAGAAGGAGGGGGAGGGACGGACAGAGAGTTGCAAACAGGAGCTGGATTGCAACTGCAGCGGCAAGGGCCAGGAGCTTCAGTTTGGAAGCAATGGCAATTATCAAAGGGCTCTAGAAAGCACACTGCTTGCAGCTACAGAAGCCCAATGAGACAGGGGTGCATGATCCTGGGGAGAGAAGTACACTGGTGGGGTTGGCTAAGATGAAGAGATTCTGGCTAGGCCAGAGTACTGGATAGAAGAGGATGACGTGGGTGCTGGTTGGAACTATGTGGACAAATACTTTGAGAATCCCTTGATATCTGGACACCTGTACCAAATGTCTCACTAGCTGAACTAGTGAACTAGGTAGCGGAGAAAACTAGGGTACATGCATTGTATGGTGTTGAGTAATGGAGCTGGTACACATGATTAATCAGATGGGCATGTGGACTCTTAGCAAAGAAGTTCAGCTTGATTCAGTTTGGTGCCTTTATGGCAAGGACTGTGAGTTCATGGAGACAAATGCCTCCATTGAGAATATACTGGGGAGACACAGCTTGCTTCAACACATCATTAGATTGAAAAATAAGGAAGGACCCCATAGTCTTCTGCAAGTCAGAGCTTTGGGAGTCTATGTCCCCTTAATCTTCATATCTGACCAATCATCAAACACTACTTCTTTTTCTCTGAACTATCTACCTGTCCAGTCTACTTCTCTCTGCCTCCCCATGTGGCATCTTCATCCAAGCCATCATGGCCTCTTCTGAGCTGCCCAAATCCCTCTGCTCCCTTTTCACCAACTTCCACTCTGAAATCAGAGGACTTCTACACACACAAATCTGATTAGGTTGCCCTCCTAAATATCTTCTAAAGCTTTCTCAGTGTTCTTAGGCTAGGCCAGGCATTGGCCAAATGGACTGTGGACTGAATCCAGCCTGCAGCCTGAAGTCAAGCTTACTGGAACAGGGCCACAGACATTCATTTACGTGCCGTCTCTGGCTACTTTTGCCCAGTTACAGCAGAATGGCAGTTACAGCAAGACTGTCTGGCCAGCTAAACTTAAAGTACTTCCATCTGGCCCTTTACCAGAAAAGTTTGCCAATTGCAGGGCTAGAGAAAAGTCCTTACCATGACCCATAGGACCTTGCTCCATCTGCCTACTTCTCCCATCTTTCTTTAAACTACCAACCCGTTGGCCTCTGTTGATTTATTCACAATGGTCAACTTCTGGCTGCTCACAGGTACCTCTGGGACACGAGTAAGTGTTATGTGTTGGTATGAGGGGGCTTGTAGCACCCCAATTCTGTGCTTCTGGGGTATGGACTTTTGGGATGCAGAGCATTCCTAGCCCTGGCTTATTCCTTGGGTTCTCCTTCCTGTGTCCTATTTCTTTTTCTTCTGTAAAGTCTAGCATTTTCCATCTCTTTCACTTATTTCCAAACAGATCACTCTACCTCAGTTCAACCCAAGTCTGGAGAGGAAATATAAGATCATTTGAGTTTTGAGCCTGACTCCCTTCTTCTCTCCCTCTCTTTCCCTCCCTCTCTCTTCTTTCCCTCTCTCCCTCCCTCTTCTTTCTCTCTCCTTCCCTTCCTCCTCCTTCTCTCTCTCCATCCCTCCTTTTCCATCCTGATTAGGCAAATGCTCTGCCACTGAGCTGCATCCCTAGCCCTTTGAGCCTTATTCATAGCTAAGAAACTTTTCCTCCTTTTTGAAAGTCTTCCAGAGATCCATGAACAGGCAAGGGGCGGGGCTCCTTGCAGAGTGGAGGGAAGTATGACACAGCCCAATGTCCTACCCTACAGAAAAGCAGTTGCCTAGTCAAGTAGCGACCAGTTCGAATTTCAGGTTTAGAGTCGACCAGTATTTAGAGAGCATCTTTTAGGAGCCAAGAACACCAACCAAGGATGTTTGCAGGTTATTTAACAGTTGTCTTACTAAATCCCGCCAACCAGTTTGGGTTGGGTTGCAGGTATCAGTAGCCACCATAAGGAGTTTAGGTAGTAAGTCTAGCAGTTTGGTAAGTGTCTGCCAGTTTTGTAGCAAAAGGAATTGGATGCTTACACGTGTGTTGGCAGGGCTAGAAAGAGCAGCTCCAGGAGGTCTCTGGAGTGACTTGCAGGAACACTGCTGCAGTACTGAGCCGCTGAGCTGCGACCACACATACACTGGGAAGCTGGAAGCAGTTACACCAGCTGCTGGTTTAGAATCAGACAACCTTGACTGACATGTGGAGAACTGGAAACCACATCAGAACTGTTGATTCTGGGGCCACGCCAGACCTGCAGGATCTGCACTAGCAGATGGACCCTGTTGGGCATCCTCTCCTATCATCTAACTCAGTTCTGGGTTCTGGTATTGTACAAATGCATCAAAAGGCTGGTAGGAAATCACACTCTCAGAGCCCTGTCTATAGGAAGGGTTGGGACTGTCATGCTTAGCTTTCTCACCTCTGCGGGACAGAAAAAGATGGAGGAGATGCTCAGTGCATGCCAAAGGAGGGAATCCGCAGCTTCAGCTTTGCAAAACCTACAGGAGCTATAACCTTGACTTTACAGATGTAAAAGCTGAGATTTTGAAGATGAGGTGCTCAATCCCCAAGTCGGGACCAGGTTTGCTAACTCCAAGCTCCATTGCTTTTTCAAATAAAAGGGAAAAGATTGTCATTTGTTATAACCAAAGGCAGTAGCAACTGAAGTCTTGGTCTCTTTACTGACAAAATGATGCATTTCAGAGCTCAGGCCGCTGCTAGGAAACGGATTAAAAGGCAGCTGGCAAGGGTCAGCCCATGAACTTGCCTTGGTAGAATCCTGGAATTTCCACCAGCCTTTTAGGCCCCCACCACCCTCCACTCAGAGATTACTCTACCAAGGACATGTTTAAGAGCCAAGAACATGTTTTCATTCAACAGGGAATTCAGTAGCAACAGTACTTTTCTCTGGGGAGCAATGACTCAAAATTCAGGAGAGCCATCAGACTATAAGTCACAGTCCCCAAAGAGCAGGCAAGCTGAGTTGCTGTGCTGCACAGTGGGGTGGGCTAGTGTGAGGTCCTGAGGAGGGGCTCATTTCTCTAGGAGGGATCATGTATCTCCAGTTCCAGGGACTGCAGCTTTTAGGAGCGAGCAGACAGTAATTATTAACTATTCAGGTAGTCATCCCCACTGCCTCGGTTCTGGAACCTCATCATTTCTTAACTGGACCATCATAAAGCCAACTCCCAGGGAGCTTTGTGTTTTTTCTATTCCATTCATCTTTCTGACTTCCACGCCTGTATTTCTGCAGTCTTAAGTCTAACATTGTTAACATCCTGATTAAAAGCCTTCTGGTTCATCATTAGTTAAAAGATGAGTCTACCCAACAGCTAACAGCAACTACACACCCAACTGAAATGCAGGTAAATGACTCAAATAAATTGCTCCCAAAAGATGATGTACAAATAGCTCACAAATGTGAGAAGATGCTCAGTGTCATGAGCGCAGTGCTGCTCCAAACCACAATGAGGTCTCATTTCATATCCAGCAAGATGGCTACGTGGGGGAAATATGTAGGAAATAACTGGCAAGGCTGTGGAGAGGTTGTGACACTTGCACAGTGTTAATGGGAGGGTAAGATGGTGCAGTTGCTATGGAATGCAGTACCACAGTTCTGCCAAAAGTCCAAAAGTCAATTACCATGTGATCCAGCAGTTTCTGGGCAAACACCTAGAAGAATTTAAAAGCTAGGTCTTGAAGAGATAGTCACATACCTAAAGCAGCATAATTCACAGCATCTGAGAGGGAGAAGCAACCCAAGTGTCCATTGATGGATGAATAAATAAACAAAATACAGGGTATACACACAATGGAATATCACTCAGCCTTAAAAAGGAAGGGAATTCTGACATATGCTACAACATAGGTATAATCTCCAGGACATTTATTTTAAAAACATCTTGCATAAGGACAGCCTATTCAAGGCAGTGTTGCCAACTATGGCAGAAACAGTACTGAAACGCAGGCAAGCCCCGAAACCAGAGTCAGCCTGGGTCTGGAGGGCAAACAAGTCTGATTCTGTGCACCTGGAAGGGAGACTTTTGGGACGCAGACTTCCATAGTTTACTCTGGAGGGGCTGTTGCCTGATTAACTGGCAGGTTGTTTATCTGAAGTCTACTTGAGAAGTCTCTTTCAACCTCAACAAACAAATTAAACCTAGTATCTATGTTGAAGGAAATCATGCTGGAAGACTACCTAAAGAGTTCATACTGGCTCTTGGACTGCAACAGGAAAATACTGCCGTAGACACGTCCCCTCCCCTGCTGCTCCTATCTCACTGCAGGGGAGGCAGGTGCTTTTTCCAAGTCAGCCTCCCACTTGGCTGATTTTGGGGTGTCTTTTCCCTTTAGGGCACATTTTCTTCTGTTCCCTGTCCACACTTACAGAGGCTTGGCTTGGTGAGCCAAATATCTATGGCACCAGTCATTCTCTTGGGACAGAACTGAGCTCCTGAGTAGGGGAGATGAGTGCCTTTCCCACTGGGGAGCAGTGAAAGTAGAAGTTCCTGGGCAGTATGAGACACTGTCCCAGGGGAGCAGTACCTTTGGATTGAGGGCTACAAATGTCAGTATTGGCATGATTTTATCCTTCCTGGCAGCTCTGAGAACCATGGATCCCAGAAGATGCTGGAAAGTGTGAGGAGCCGCCCACTGGATGCAAGGTCATGGCGTGGAGGAACCTAATTTTTCTCCACACAGGCATGCCAGGGACATAGGTGGACACTTAAGATTACTGTTTGTGGCTCTGGGGTCAGGCAGTTTGTTTTCCAAAATGGATTCAAAGCTGGTATATCGGTAACATTTTCATTCCTTCACTAAATATCGTCAGGGGAGGAGTTGATTTATTTGGGCTCCTGATTGTAGAGGGCTTGGTCTATCATGGTAGGGCAAAGCATGGTAGAATAGCTTACACGGCTGTGAGGAAACAAAGAATAGGAATACTGGCCCTGGGCTTGCTGCTGCTTCTTCCTCTTTCATTCCAACCTTGCCTCACCCTGTGGGATGATGTGGCCAACATTAAGACGTGTGTCTTTCCCTTCAGTTAATCATGTCTGGAAATCCTTCACAGACACACCCAGAAGGGTGCCTTGCCTGGGTGATTCTAAATCCAATCAAACTGACAATGAAGAGGTCAGCCATCCCAGACAGTAACTGTTGGCCCTACATCTGTGGTGCTGAGAGGCTGTAAGTAGGCAAAGTAAGGAGGACTGAGCCTAGTGTCTGGCATATAAAAGGTGCTCAGTCAATGCAAACAATGCAAACACTTGGCACTACATTCATGCCCAGACATCTACACACAACCCCAAGGAGAGACTTACAGCTTACTCGGTGGTGAGGCTAGGCCCCAGTTCTGGGAATTCTCAGACCAGAAGTCCCCTGGGGCCCTCCCATTTCAGAACAGTGCATCCTAGTCCTATTTTATGGGCCATACCCTCTGAGTGATGGGCTTCCTGAACAATAACCCATGGCTGTGGGACTCTTGAAGTTGAGACATCCTGTTTTAGACAGCCAATGTGGCAAACCCATGGAAACCCTGCAGGGTCCCTGGAGTTGTGCAGGGCTGACCAGAGCTGCAGCTTCCCTCTACAACTCTGCTCTTTTGGGGTTTGGACATCCATCCCAGACCCAAGGCCTGCCATGTGCGTGCCAAGGAAAACCAGGGAGAAACGATGGCACAATAGGTCAGGGAAAGGTAGAGCAGCCACTGAAAATGTGCCCCCAAGGGGAAAAGCACGGTTCAATTCACTTCTCTGTTGTTATTAATACAGTTTAGACAGCCTCATACCTGGTCATATTTTCAGAACCCCCCATCCATAAGATGGAGTATGAATAACAAATGATGAACTGATCAATCTGTCATCCATCCTCCCACTCACCTATCTAATATTACTATATGACTTTATGTGCCATAGTTACTATGTGAGGATCTAGGGACACAGGGATGCAAAAAATAAAAAATATAGTCCCTGACATCATTATCTGTAAGGTGGAAACCCCATCACAAAAATCTCAAGTCATGAGTCCGGGGCTCTGATGAAAGTTCTCCCAGAGAAGGAAAAGGAACGTCTGGAAAGCACACGCTTTGGGCATGTGTCCTAGGCTGGCTGCAACCAGTGTCTCTGGAGGCTCTGACATCTCATGGTCAGCAGCCAGGCCTGTTGGCTTCAGCAGCGCTGCTCCATGATGCACCGAGGGGTGTCAACCATTAAACAGTGTTTTGCAGCAAGTGGGCTTATGAGAAAGTATTCGCCAGCTCACTCTGCTGTGCAGGAGGAACTTCTGGGGATCCTGTGGCCTGAGGTGACCCCTGGAGGTTCCCTTTGCAACACATACTCCATGGGAATGTCTGCATCACATCCACAAGCACCCAGGTTGACTTTAAAAACACTTCTTGACTCTTCCACTCTGAGCTCCAAGATGGCTAGGAGGGAGAGAATGATGCCTGTTTTCCAGGTCCTGCCCCAAGGCAAAGTTTCAGGTGGGGTGGAGGGGACTGGGTATTTCAAATACTAGGACCACAGTACTGTGAATTACTCCCTGAGGGATACAGGCTATCACAGAGGGAGGGCCTACTTGCTGTAGGGTATTATGGTTACCAGTGACCAAGCGCTTGATGAGAGTGGTCAGCAACTGTTTGAATGATTTTGCCCAATGTGCCCCCAAACCCCAGTTCCCTTCTCTATTCTGATGCTGTTCAGTTTTGTTGAAAGAGTCCATGTATTTTCAAGTCTTTTTTTCTGAACTAGATACGGTTTAAAAGGGAAGGAAAAAGACGACTCTGGTCTATGAACTTCTCCTCTGTGATCTCTCTTCCTGACCTCACTTTGCAAGGGGCAGAAAGAGCTGAGAGCACAGCAGTCTGTTCTTGGTTGACAAATTTCCTACAGATGGCTAGGCCCTAATGTGGTTACCACAGTCAATCCATCAACCAACATGTGGACAGTAGACAAGCCCTGCCCCCAGTGGCACTCTGTGGAGTAGTTCAGTGGAGGAAGACGCAGAATGGGACCCAAAAGAACCACATCCAAGTTGGGTAATTATGGGAAGATCCCTGTCCTCTTGGACCTGTTCCATAACTATGAAATGGGAGTGTCTACTTGAAAGGACTGATGTACCAACTAAGGGAGGACACATGCACAGCTAAACTTGTGTGCCTGCAGAGGCTGCCTGTGGAGCAGCACCCTCAAGCGACAAACACCATACCTCATGCCTGACCTCTCATCATGGCCTGGCCCACAGAAAGAGCTCATCCCATCACAGCGGGTAGGATATGATGCTATTCCGGTCTTTAGAAGCTTTCACTGTAACTGAGTCTGCCACCCGCATAACACCTACACACAGACCAGGCAAAGCAAAAGTGGCAGCTTATACAAATGAACAGCAATTGTTATCAATGGGTAATAAGAACCTCATAGGACAGGAGAGAACACAAAGTAGCAAGGCAAAGATGTGCCAGGGAGTGCTGAAGCAGAGAGCCCACGGAGGCTGAGGGAGCCCACGGAGGCTGAGGGTGTGCCGCAGAGCAGAAAGCCCTGGCCAGCCTCTCTGTTAATTCTTAAAGTCCAGAGGAGGTAAGTATAACACTTGCAGGCTGGGGAGATGGTTCAGTCAGTAAAGTGGTTGCCTTGCAAGCATGAAGTTCAGTCTTCAATCCCCAGAACCCATATACAAAAAGCCAGGTGCGGTGGCACATGCTTATAATCCCAGGTAGAGACAGGTGATCACCGGGCTTGCTAGCCAGCTTAGTCTACTTGGTGAGTTCAAGACCAGTAAGAGACCCTGTTTCAAAAAAAAGGCTGGATGGCACCTGAGAAACACCACATCTGGTTGTCCTCTGGCCTCTACACACATACATGCACATGCATGTGTACCCCCATACACATACAAACACACTTGCACACCAAGGAATTACACTTGTCTTTTGACGGATAAAGAAACTGAAACTCCAAAAAGCAAGTTCTTTAGCTGACAGTACCATCAGTAAAGTACCATGACTTAAAACAAGACCTTGGATCTTTGGCTCCAAAGCATCCAAAAGGGAAAAGTTCTGGAGGCAGAGCAAGGACCATCTAGGGCTGGACCCTGAAGATGGTCATAGAAGACTTCAGAGGAGGAAGCTGGCGGATGGGCTGAATGCAATGGAAGCAGCTGGGTTAATTTAAGGATGGCACTTCCTTCTTTGTTATTCAAGCAGTGCTGGCTGGGCATGGTGCTGAGTGGGGTGGGGGTTGGCTGGAACCCTCCCCTTGACTGGGAGCTACATTCTGCTAAATACCCAACCACAGGATTCCTTAGGGGTGGTGGGCTTGGCTTGCCTCCCAGGGCTCTCCTTTCCTGCAGGAATTCAGCTTTTTTGTCTTCAAAAGACATCCATTTGCCAGGGTGAGTGAACCCTGCTGGCATATGACAGTACCACCACTACCAAGGTTGATGCACTAGGGTGGCCTGGTCTTTAGGAGACGTCTTGATGGAGGGGCAGGTCTCATATGTTGGTGACAGTAAGAGACTGTGAGGATGCGCAAGGCACGGCATGTTTCTTCCTAAAACTGATATTCAAGTTCAGGGGTGAGAGAAGAGCAAAGCCAGCTATTGAGACTAGGGAGGTGAGTTTCAGGAGGACATAGAATCTATGCAAAGGTCTGGCAGCAGAGGGAGTCTGGGGAATTTAAACAGGAGCAACCACGCACCATGGCTCGTCATCCTTGTGTATTTATTGTGGACTAGGCACTAGCTTCAATGCTTTATGTATCTTATATCTCCACTTTAAAAATAAAATAATGAGAGAGGATGCTAAACTTATGAAGTAGGCATTGCACTAGTTTTGCAAACTAGAAATTGAAACTCCCAGAGGGTAACTAATTTGTCCAAGGATACATATACAAATAAGGTGATGTTTTCAGATTAAGGTCTGATCTGAAACCACACAGGGCATGCTGATAAGCCACTCTGTCCACACCACCTCCAGGAAACCTTCCCTGAGTCCACCATACTGACAGGAAGGAAAGATCTACTTCTACCCTGTCAAGGCCTGGGTTTCATTTTATCAATCTAACTGAAGAGTATTTTGCTGAGAATCAGAGACTTGCTGTCTACACTTGGGTTTGTGTTTTAATTCTGTTTTTTAATTCTCCCACAGCACATCACTAAGTATTTGTTGACCGACCATTCTCTGTGCCAGCACCACGCTGATGAGAAGATCTTCAAGTAAGTGGAGTCAACACACATATCTCTAGGTCTCAGCCAAGGGGAAGTCTGAATGCATTTCGGCAGGCATCTGGGTTCTTGCATAGGCAGGGATGCAGAGGGTTATGGGGAGTGGCATATACAGCAGACTCTGGCACAAATTATGACATTGTCTTCTGGCTCGCAGAGCCCTGGGGAAATTCAGAACCGTCCCTTCACAGTGCTCACAGGCAACCATGGTGTAGTTTCTTTGAGGAGTATGCTTTGTGTTTGTGTCTGATTTTTGTTTAAAGAATATTCTTCCCAAGATGGAAAACATTAAAGAAGCAAATCTGTTTATATTTGTCTGGCAACTTAAAAAAATCAGACCGAAAGGAAATCTCAAACAATAAAATGAACTTGGTGTATTAAATAAAGGCTCTGGAGTTCCATCCTTCTAATTAGTTTCCTCTACCTAATTAGGGAATTCCTTCACCTGTGGAAGACCACAAGGATGGGAAATGAGTGAAATGGAACACAGAAATTCTAACTGAAGCTGCTCGATGGGGCTAGGGTACTTGGATCTCTTTCATATGAATCAACAGTCATTGGACCAAGAGTCAACTGAGCCAGTCAGTTCACATGCCTTTCCTGGGCCAGTGGTCACTGAAAGACCTCCAAGAAAAATTAGCCAGAAGAAACAAAATTACATGAGCAGTTAATACAGTCTTAGAGTGTCAGAACTTCCATATCCCGATATAGTCTATGATGCTGGGTAATGTGCTAACTTCATTGATCCTCAATCTGGTACTGGGCAAAGGGAGGAGACACCAAAATCACTGGGCCATTGAGTTGATCAGCATATATTTATTATTGAGTACCTACCAGGAGCTTCTTTGCTGCTAGGAACTGAGGTGACAATAGTAAAATTTAAATGTAATTTCTGCTTTCTGGGCACTTCCAGCTTGGTGGAGGCTTTTAGAGATCAAAATGTACAAGGAGCTCTTCAATGTTAACTGGCTTATAGCACAACAGAAGTGAGCGTATTACTTATGGCAGTATACATGAGGGGCAAACGGGCTGTCAGAGAAGACTTCCGGGGTCTGGAGAATAAGAACCCCATCAGGAAGGATGGCTTCTATCAGGCTACGGAGTGGAAGGGCGATCCACCTACTGGAGGGATAGAAAGAGAGTCATTATCCAGAGCGCAGAGGCAAGTGAGAGATGACAGTGGGATCCAGATACACAGGACCCTACACACAGCTATCCTTGTCTACCTATGAGAAAAGGAACATTGTCGTGGTGTGTTTTAAGCAGGAGAGTGAGGGATCAGCCATGCATTTTTGGAGAGACATCCCCTCAACTCCTGTGGAAAATGAACAGGGAGAAGATATGTGAATAGAGGTCTCTGAGCAGTCCAGGCAAAGGTGGGGCAACTGACTTGGGAGGAAGACGGTAGGAAAAAAGATGGGGATGAATATTCATGTGGGAGGAGTGATCAACCATGGATTAGATGGGGGTCTGAGTGAGGGAAAAGAAGCTGGTCTCTAGGTGGCATCAAACTTGTGGAGCGGAAGGGGACAGTCTGGCATTATGAGCCCAGGACTCCAGAGGTGGCTGGGGGTAGAGAAGAAAGTCTCAGGAGAGAGGAAGGGGCCCAATGTGGCCACTCCCTAGCTGAATCTCCCAACTCTCCATTCACCCTGGCTTTCTGCATCATGGCTACCTTTCATTTTTAAGGATCAGAAAAATGAACAGTGTCTAGCACTGTGCCTGGAGCATACAAGAAACTGATAATAGCAGCTGTAATCACCATTATTATTGTGATTTTGCAGAGCAGACACTCAGATTCACTAAAGCCTCTGCTTGTTTGACTTCTAGAATGTGAGAGTCCAGTGTAACTACAGACGCCAAGGATCCTCGACATGGTACATACCAGGTGCATGTGTTTATTATGTTTTCCTCCTTGCCTGAAGATGACACTGAATCCCTTTTTTAACAGAATAAGTCACAATAATTTCTGGCTGTGGGAGTAGATTGCCAGGAGGTACAGTGAATTTCTAATACATACAGTTTTCTGTAGTCTGTCCATGACTAGATAACATCAGGCAAGGCATGTGCTCCTGCTAGGTACAAGTTATACATTCCTGAGCCCAGATCCACAGTCTGAAATACTCCAGAATCTACAACACAAGGGGCCATTGCACATCTGATCTGACATTGGGTGGGTTTGCAGACACAATCTAGGTGTACCATGGATACCAAGTACTTTCAGTCTTTTTTACTTATGTGAAAAAGGTATATATGAAGCAAATGAATTCTGGGCTTTGATTTAGGTCCCACCCCCAAAGATATCTCAGCACATATAATCACAAGTACTTCAAAATTTGAAAAACAAATCCCAAATTTGAAAATTTCTGGTCCCAAGTATTTTGGGTAAGGATGTTCAACCCGTACTAGGCAAATAGGCATCGTTTCCCCTAAGAAATAATGTCTGTATTTAACTGTTACATGGATGGATCTTAACGGCATCGATGGATCTCTTTTCTGGAGACTTTTATTCTAATACCAGTCATTTATGCATGTGAGAAAGTGACATTTAATTAGTAACTATGTGAGACATGATATAAGCCCCATAGCACATCACTGGTACCTAGTAACAATCACCTGGCTAAAAGATGATGGTGCTGCTACTGAGGACACTGTCCTACAATATACCTCAGTCTTGGAAACTGTAATTAAGCCAAATACTTCCAGGATATTTAGGTTCTGTGACCTGACTTTTAACCCCCTTCTGCTTTATGCCTTTTCCTATACAATAATTGTTGCAGAAATTACTCTATTTCAATTCGGAAGACAGAGGCACTTGTTTAAAACAGGGGACATGTAATAATCATGTCTTGGCAGGACAGTGACATGGAAAAATGTCATTACTAGTATTCTAGATCCTGTAGGTAACTCAGGAATGGATGGAAGGGTGGAAACATGCAGTCTGAAACACGGGATTAAGGAGGCCCCAGGCAGACAATCGACAGTGGGCTGGATGAGAGTTTAGATGGGCTACAGGGGGAGACTGTGATGCACAGGGGCTTCAGGTGCTGCCTCTGGGCCTGGGCACATTTTACTATGGGAAGCTACTGTCGCTCAACCCGACTCACAGGATTATGTATAATAAGTAGCAGGAGAGAGTACAAGTGTGTGCCTGGATCACAAATTCTGGTTATATCTGCTGTCTAATGAACATTGGATAGCTAAAAAATATCATTGAACATTGGATAGCTAAAAAATATCATAAGATGTATAGATTCTTGTACTTCAGAAATTCGGAATTTTTGCTCATTCAGGAAGGCTCAAGTTGATCGCTAAAGGAAGTCTTAGATAATGCAAACAAGATAGAGGGAGGTTTAAGTTGCTAGAAATCCCAAGCCTGGATAATACATTCAACAACTTTAAGAGCTCTCTTTCTATTAAAGTTCTTAAAGTATATTTATTGGGCACAACTCCATATTCAGGCACATATGTTAATGATATGTCTGAAATCCATACATATATATTTCCACTTTCAGAAATACCATACATAATTTTAAATATAATCAAGACTCTCATAGATGCAAATCTTCTACTTTTATACAAGGGACTTCCCATGCCGAATGGGAACAGAAGAGCTAAGCATTATGCCTCAACATATTAACAAAGTCACTATTTACAGAGCACTTTCCATGGGCTCAGCACCTTGTTAAAGATTTTTCCTACATTGTATAATGTATTCCCATGATTCCATTTTATTCCCGTTTCAAAAATGAATAAACTGAGATTACGTTATACAGCCTAATCTCACCCAGGTGGGAAGTGGCCAAGATGGGGTTGGGACTGGGCTAGTGTAAGGCTCAGGCTCTCAGCAGATGGTAGTCTAACAGAGAGGATAAAATAAAAGATAAATAAAACTGTCAAGCAATAAATGATAAGTGTCAGATGAGATGCAGGTGATAAATGCTAACAGAGAGTAATAGCCCTTGGTAAGTGCTATTGGCTGGTTTGGTAATAACAGGTTTTCTCTGCTCAAGTCTTCATCTTGAGAAAGTATGATAGCAGCCCGGGGCTTAAGAACAAGACAACTTAAATGATGGACTGGTCCTGGCTGGGGCCTCTATAGGTCTGTCATATTGAATGCCAGATGTCACCAGTCCTCTGTGCAGAGGAGGATTCGAGAGAATGAGGGTGATTTCCTACAAATCACCAGCTAAGAAGAACCACGGCTTTAAATATATTCCCCACTATTTCCATTCAAACGACATCACTGAGAATAACCAAGGAAAAATGAGGAATAAAACCCCCAGAATCTCCTAGATGTATAAAGTTATAAAGTATTTTTTTTTATCATCTGTGTTTAAAAAAGAAAAGAAACAGGAAGTGACTAGAGTCTCCAGATTCTTTTATAGGCAGGCCTATTTTGCAAACACCAACCATCATATTCAGGGCATCAACATGACAACAGTGATTTAGTCCCAACCTGGAGACATGAAATAAACTACTAGGCAGGTTGCATTAAATCATTCTTGAAATGAATCTTCCAGATATCAAATCTGTGCTTTTTCAGGACAGTTTTATTTGCTAATAAGCCTAATAAATTGAAAGCTGCCAGTGTTGTCATGAGACATGTACCCTGAAGAGCCCAAATGGGAAAACACCAGCCCATTGCCAGCATGCATGGAAGGGCGTGGGGCTTCCAGAAGTGGGGTGTGGCGGTTAAGTGGTACTGTGACAGGCCATCCCAGTCCTCAGACGGAAGCACTCAGGGTCCTCCAGAACTGGAGTCATTCCTGGGGAAGTATGGGTACAAGGGAAGCTGCAGTTGTCTCACAGGAGAGCAAAGGAGCCCACAGGGCTGGTACAACCAAAGCCTAGTCAGTTTTAACATTCCAAAGGCGCTGTTCTGGTTTTAGCTGGTATTTGGCCTACTTACTTGTTTTTTTATTCTTTTGCCTTCAAAGGTCTCTTGAATCACCAGGAATTTGTCTCTATTCTCATTTTCTTCCATTTTTCTGGGTTTCCACAAAGTTTGGGACTAATGGTGTCTCCCGTCTGTACCCAGTTTGCTGATGAAGGACTACTGGGTCAATGGCAATCATGAAGCCCATTCATTTCTAGGTAAGAAGAGCAGCTGAGCACATAGAGAGGTGGGTTCAAACTCGGGTTCCACATAGCACATAGAATAGGCCATTGCATCCTCCAGACTTCCATCGATCCCATGTTAAATGGATGTGTAATGCTATTTCCTGGGGCTCTTCTTAGCATTACATTCCTTGTACACCGCCTCAGCATGGCACCTAGCTCATAGAAGGTTCTCAATAAACTGCAGATGGTGGAATTTCTACATAGCTCCTAAGTCTTAAAGAATAGTAGGGGAATGCCATTCTCCTTATCATAAATGTGTGAGTCAAGACTTGTTCCTAAGAGGAGAAACCAAATCCTGCCTCTGACATGCCTCTTCCCAGTAATTAAGAACTTAAAATTCTCATATAACATTCATGCCAATCCTGACAAAGAAGTGGGGAAAGACACAGAATCTGACAAGTCAAAGGTCAACTTGATGGGTCTATTTCCATGGGTAATTTTCATTATCTGGACTGTAGTGATTAGAAAAAGCTCTGGACTCAGTTATACAACTCTCCTTTAGGATCTAGCACTAGACAGGGTAGACAGCAAGCAGTCAGTCTCAAAGTTATCACCTTGCCCTCCAGACCACCATACCTGCATCATTTGGGGTCAGGGAGCAGGAGAGGTGAGGGCCAGGCTAGTCTCCAGGGACAACTCTGACATAGGTCTGGCCAATTTGAATAGAGCATCCCCCAGCAGCCATGATTGGTTCAGGTACAGGCACATCATCAAGCTGGGCCCAGTAAGAATAAATTCTAGAACTTTCATAGGAACTATTATGAAAAGAAATCTTACTTCCCCCTGCTGTTATGGCTTGAAATTTGTAGCTGTCCCACCACAGGCTCACATTTTGAATGTTAGGTCTCCAGTTTGTGGTGATGAGTTAGACTCTGAAACCTTTACAAGGTGGGGTCTGGATGGTGGTAGTCGGTCACTGGAGACAGGCATTTGAAGGTTATACTTTCCCCTGGTTCTGATTTAGACCTCTCTGCTTCCTGTCTACCACCATGTGAACAAGCTGTGGTTACATGGTCCTGCTACCACACTCTTGCAAGCACATGCTCCTCCCACCATGGATATAACCATTCACCATGACGGCCCAACTAAGACAGACCGAAATACCCCTGCCCACCCTGCCCACCCTTCCCACCATATGATTGAGCCTAGGGCATTGTGCATGCTTGGAAAGCATTCTGTACCACTTGAACTAAATCCCTAGCCCCTAAACCTTTCCTCTTTGAAGTTCTTTCTGTCAAGTGTCTGATTACGGTCATATGAAAATAACCAATAACCCGGCTGAAGAATTGAGTGTGAAAATCCTGAAAGCTACCACCTAAAATATCAATGATATTTTTGAGCCACTAGATTAAACCTTGCTTGAAGGCTCATGAATTTTTAGTTTCCAAAAGCCAATAAGTTTCTCTTTGTTTTTTGAATTATGGCTATACTAATTGCAAATGAGAATCCTGACTATCTTTAACAATCGATTTTGTTTTTAAACATGGTTTATAAACTGGAAACACTTTATGGGGTAACAGACATAAAATGTTGTGTCTCTGTATTTCATTTTGGAGAAGATGGGGTAGATAGGGTCACTGGTGTACATACATCTAAATTTCTGCTTGAACATAAACATCCTTTCTTTTCTGGCTAACTGGCATCTGCCCTAACCTTTACTGCAACTGTACTCTAAATATGTTCCCTCCCCAAACTCAATGCTTTTAATCATTCCACATTCCTCTTAGCTTTTCCTGTGTATCCTGAACTGCTGGCCACCAATTAGGGCCATCAAGGTGGCATCAGACAGAGAAAGACTGACTGGCTTCTCTTCTTCTTCTTCTTGAGGCCTCTTGAGTCATAGGATGACTGGGGTCTAGAATCAAGATGGCAGGTTACACAGATACCATCTATCTGGGCAATTTCTGATTTTGCTTGGAGTGGTTATTAAGATACATGGGATATTCAAGCCAGGCCTACATAGAAAAGGCTATGATGATCAATTGTCAATAACCACGGAATTCATACTTGTTTACTGGGGAAGTTTGGGGTCCAAGAAAGTAAGTTAAGTAAATAAGAGATTGATCATGACTTTACATCTTTCCACTGGTCCTAATATTCATGTTCCTTATCCCAGGATACTCAGGAGAAGCTTGGGCATTGATTCTTGAAGAGTGAGATGGTGACCTCCTTTCTTACAGCTGGACACACTCCAGTGAAGACACCAGAAGAGTTCTATGACATTTTTCTGCATGAAGAATTTTCCTGAGCTCAGGAAAGAGAGGACAGCATTAGTAGCTAAATGAGTTATTCAAAATGGCTATCTGATAAAATTCTCGCTGCACACTGAGGGGAAAAAAATCTGATTTCAACCAGTCTGATTAATTCATATTGTCAATTCAGGAGACGAACACATACCTTGTATTTAAAATGCACGTGTCAACTGAGTTTGTGCATGCTTGCAGAATGTCAGGCTGAGAAGAGTAGATCTGAGTTCTCAGTTCTGGTTGACTATCTGGTTGGGTGACCACGGATTAACCCCTTTGAGTCTCCATTTCATTATGTGCAAAATTATTATAATAATACTTCCTTATCCCAGAGTATTGCTATGCGGGTCAAATGAAAACCATGAAAGTGCTTTGTAAAGCTAGGAAGCATTATGCAAATACAAGGTATTATATGGGTGCAGGCTCTCTCTATACATGCGCATATACACAGTCTATGAATAAAATATGAGCTCTGTGTCTCAGATTCATTTTGATCAATAATCTCACCTCCATGCACACACAGAACATTAGGGACAAGCATCTTGGATTAGTGCTTTGACAATAACTACAACAGCATTGAAAACGATTGAAGAACAGTGTTGAGAAAGGAAAATAAACAGGAAACTGCAGAGAGTTGCTTTGAGCCACAAACTCTATCTGAACAAAACTCCTCTGTGAATCCCTAAGCAGTAATTCAATAAACAAAGCCATTCACTCTGTTTCCCCTCAAAGTCCTTGGTGGCCCAGAAGCGTACATTCAGAAGGTTCACTTTGTTATGCACAGTCCCCATCCTAGGACTAATCTTTTTATAATGAACCTAATCCAGTTAGAACTCCCTAGAATGGCCACATGTCAAAGTAATTGGATAACGGCCTGAGATTTTGTAATTATGCCTACTCTTCAAGCTGGGCTGGTTTGAATCTGCCTACCCTCTCCCATCACTGACAACCCTTCCCAATGGGAGAGCCAAGGCCAAGTGGGAGAGATGGGGTGAGCTATTTTATGGGGCAGGGGCATTAGCAGGAGTCTACGGGACTAAGAAAGAAAGGAGGTGGGAATCAGTTGCTTCTAATAGACAATCAGTCTCTCCTAATAGGCTGCTCCTTGCAATAAAGAAACGCACACTACTAAATGCGTAGGTGTTCCCACACCACAGGGAGGAATGATTAACCCAGTTGAGAAAATAGTTTTGAACAATTTTGCAGCTGCTCGGGCACTGTTTCTCTGCTCATTTTCTAATTTACCTTTCCCCACTGAAGCAGGCCACGGTTGCCTCCGTTTTCTCCATTCCTTGAAGCAAAGCACAACATCCCAGACATAACTCTGGAGGAAGTATGGGCAGACTCACTGATGATGGGATTACAATGCCAAAAATGTCCCTGGAAAACAGAAAGCTGCAATGCACAACTAAACGCAAAGCGCACCTTAGAAACCTTCCACTTTGTACTTGATTGTCGATGGTAAATCTGAGCTTGATACTCACTGACCAATTTTATAATGGTTTCTTAATATCAGGAGGGCCCCTTGTTCAGACTCCTAAATTACTCTAAGCTGAGAGGGTGGTCTCCTTTAACAAACCCCCTTTTAACATGGAGAGGGGACTGTGCCTCTATCTACCCACAGGTGGATGATGAAATACTTATGAGCATCAGACCCCCAGCTGGAACTGCATGTGAGAACAGAGGAAAGGAGGAGGCTGGAGGAGAGGAGAGGCCCTGGGCGTTCGGCTCATCTACATCCTTGATTTATGACTGCTGGGAGGGGAACCAGACCTTGGTAATACCAAAAGCTTGTAGAGAAGGAATGAGAGACCCTGGCAAAACTAGCTGCCCACCCAGTCATACCACACTGAGTTCCACCAGGGCGATGTTTTAATAATTAACAATGCAAAATGCAACCCAGGGATAAAAACCAAAGGGAGACCCAAGGCTCCTGGGCTAGAGTCCTCTGCTAAGCTAGGGAGAAACTGGCGCAATGGCCTGGCCTCACTCAGGACTGCATGGGCTTTACTTTCAATATGCTCTAAGTCTGCTTTTGGTTATTCCACACATATCAACACTAAGATAGAACAGAAAAGAGCCCCTAACTGCTTTCAGGATAAGCTTGGGTGCTTCCACCCCACACATGGTTCCAAGCATGTGCATCTGTGACTCTGTGAGGAGCAGCCAGTGTCTCAGGGAAACCCAAAACCAATAGGAAAGAAAAGAGGACTTCGGTTCCAACAGGCCTGGGCCCAATCTCGATTTGTTCTAATCTCTGGACTTGTGTTTATTTTCATGATTGGATTAGAAATAAGATTCTTCCCCCATGCTATGAACTTGGAAGGTTGTCTGTCTCTGAAGACCCTGTTATGGTAACAGCTGTGCCCTGAGTACTAAGTTTTACACTCAGTGTTCTCAGTGAGTTCTAGCAGCAAAGCTACCGAGTGGTGAAAACAATTTCCATGTTCACTTGGCTTGTTTATAGTGAGTCTGGGATTTGGATCTGGGTCTCAGAACACTGCATGTGTTAGCCTGTAACTTTCTACTGCTGCCAACATGGGACCCATTGTCCAAGAGGGTGTGAGAGCCACAAAGAAGGGGCCCCTGACCCCAGTTCTCTCAGACATCCTAGCTTCTTTATACTAGAAAACCTGTCCTGCTCCAGGACTGGAGAGCCTCAGTGTCACTCATAGGAGTGAACACTGCCAGTTCTGTGGGGCTGCGACCTTGAGTCCTGACCTCCCAAATGTCTACATACAGGCTGCTTATGGCCTCCTTGGTATGTTCTCTAGCCCCAAGGGCAGTGGCTTCCAGGGAGGGCTTAGACATGCTCCCCAGCGCTGCTCACACAGCACAACAGTGACATCCAGGGGAAAGGCTGGGTGATGGCAGGGGCGGCTGGTCTCTTAACAGTCCCACAGAGCTTGGGGCTGGTTTAGAAGTACAGGGACCTCGAATCATCAGGGGCCCGTCATGTGGGGGCCTGTTAGCCAATAAGCCACTGAGGCGTGGCTGAGGTCTTTCTGTACTGACCATCTCTTCTGCCTATACCCCAACTCTCATTTCTACCCTTTGGCTTGATTACTCAGGACTTGGGATAGGTATTTCCGCCTGGACCAGGTTGAACCCAGGCAGATCTCTGACCCCACAATGCCACCGTTCAAGGAACCTTTTATCAGTACTGTCTGATGGTGGAGAACAAATTTCTGGAACTAAAATTTAGTTGACTTATTCCTTCAAAGAGAAAAGGTTTCTTAAACAAAAGGCTGAAGTACAGGGATGGGAGGCTTCCTATATATTACTATGTGTCAAAAGTATTTTAAAACTTACTTGTGTGTTCTTCAGTTGGTTTGACCTACATTACAAAGAGTAAAGGCACAGAACATGAGCAGAGAACACAGATAATTAGACTCCCAAGCACACACATGTGCAAGCACACATACATAGAGAACTATGCAAGTGTTTAGCCACTAAACAGAAACCAGGGACAATATAAACGGAAAGGTTAAAAAGATAAACATAACAAGAAAGAAAACAGATCCTTGCCTCTGTTGGTGCCACCTCTTGGGGGCGGGCCTTTGGGAGAATGCTGTCCATCAGGTCCATGGCCTGTGGTGTCCTCTCTGCAGACTGTGGTCCTGGAAGCTCCTTGGGTCCCTTAGGAGCTGCAGGCAGAGCTGTGGCTGACAGCCTGGGTGTCCACACTCTGCTCCCACAGGCCCATGATCATTCCTCTCTCTGGCCAGGAGGTGGCAGTATGGAGATGCCAAGAAAGATTGGCCCAGAGGAAGCAGGAAAGGGAAATTTTATCGGCTGCTGGGCACGATGATTTCCGCCCATGCCAGAAGCCAAGCCACCCCTATCCTGACTGAGATTAGCTCCAGGGTACAGAGTTCCCACCCAGTTCCTAAGGATCCTGGTTTGTTGGAATCCTTCTCATTGGCGCTTAGGACCTCAGGGAGACGTGGAGAACTGGGCAATGGGAAAGGAGACTAAGGTAATTCCTACGGTTCTGGGAGAAAGGCCAGATGGAAGCTGCCTTGAGAACTGCTGTCCATTTCAAGTGGCCACTTCTCTCCCTTTCTCTTCTCTTCTTGACTGAATGTGTTTCTCACCTGTGCATGACATTTGCTCTGCCCCTGACACCAAACTGGGCACACTGTGGGTGCCAACCACTATTTGAGTTGTAGCTATAATGAATTAAGGACATTGGAGCCATTGAGATGAACTATGGGTTCCTGGGTGTTGAAGAGAGTCAGAGAAGGAAGGAGCTTAACTAGGAATAGGCAGGTGTGATGTAGTCACAGGTAGAGTGCGGAGTCAGAGCTTATGCGAGCTGCAGCCAGGCTGAGGTGGGGAGCACAGTCCTCTGAGCA
This sequence comes from Nannospalax galili, assembly GCF_000622305.1. NCBI lineage: Eukaryota > Metazoa > Chordata > Mammalia > Rodentia > Spalacidae > Nannospalax > Nannospalax galili. The sequence continues at coordinate 1,091,720 of NW_008335437.1, forward strand.
CCTGAGACACTGTCCTTGTTCAGGAGGCATTTTGCAGGTCCTTCACAGGTAGGTTTAGGGGGTAGTGTTTTCCCTTACCATTGTGTTTTAAGCAAAGGACAAAGTGGTGGGAAAGGTTTGGAGGACTGATTTACTGCAAGAGACAGCAAAACTGAGAATTTAAAGGTTTTCTCTATTATTAGAACTTTTTCTCCTGTGAGCTCTTGCTCTAGGGGAAATACCTAACATGAGCCTAATACATAAAATATACCATGGGGCGATTGCCTGGCCCAGGATGAAAAAAGCCAGAATTATGTTACTTAAGTCAGTCCTGGGTTATCATTCCTCCCTTGGTGGGGGGGGGGGGTCTCAAAGGTACCTGTGAATACTCTGCTAAAGTGAGTTTGGGGTCCCCTGTGGGGACTGAGTGGGAAGGCCCAGGGCTTGGTCCTGCCGGATCATCTGCTGGATCAATTTTGGATTCATCTTTCTGTGTTGTTGAGGGAAGAAGTGGACCAGAACAGCAGTTTCTTAACCAAACTCCTGGGTCAGAGTCACTCTTCGCAGCACTGGAAAGCAGGCATTTTAGGGGACTCTGATGATCAGGATCAGGTACCCCTGAATAATCTGAACCATGGAATCCCCTTCACCGCAAGTGTTCCCAAGTTCAGCAGTCCTGCTTTGAAAACTTAATCAACCCAGCTATATTTTGGTAAGCTAAGGTTTTCTGCCAACAATGTGTCCCCAGGAAGGTCTGAAAGTCACGAGGACCAAAGCATGTCATATGTAATCAAAAGGAACAAGGGTTTCAATGAAGTTTCATGTCGGTAGTGTGTCACACACAGGCAACTCCATGGACCCCAGTCCCTGCAGCACATCTAAAAGATGTTCTTGCTCATTACAGTCAGTCCATTGTCCAGAGAAAGAGTACATTCACAAAAACATGTGGCATGCTGCATACATGTTTGACACAAAATAGACTACAATAGGTAAAACAAGTAAACAAAACCAACAACAAAACACCCCATAGAATCAAATGTGCCAGAGTGGTGGCAAACCATTGCTAGGTAAAGCTAGTGCCTAAGGCAAAGCCAACAGCAGGTAAAAACTACCCTTGAAAATCCCTTAAGCCACCCACAGTAGACAGCACCAGAGGCTACGGATAGACAGTACTGCTGTGGTGTGAATGTTTGTGACTCCCACCAAATTCCTAGGGGAAAACCTAATCCCAATACAGTGGGATTTGGAAACGAGGCCTTTGGGCGGTGGTGAGGGTGGACCCCTCATGAACGACATTAATGCTTGTAAAGAACGAACTCCGGAGCGCCGCATCGTCCCTTCCACTGTGTGAGAATGCAGCTTAGAGGGTGCCATCCACAAAATAGGAGTCAGGCCCTTACTAGACATGGACTCTTCTGGAGACTTAATCTTGGATTTCCCTGATTCCAGAGCTGTGAGAAATACATTTCTTTCCTTAGAAGTGACCCAGTCTGTGGTATTTTGTTACATCATCCTCAGCATACTAAAACAAACAGAGGGAGGAAAATGTTTCCTTAAAGGGTCAGATGTCAAAGTTTTAGTGTGTAGGCTACACGATTTCCGTTGCACTACTCAATTCTCCTAGTGTTACATGTTCATGAGTAAGCATGACTATTCCAATAAAACTTTATTTAAAATAACAGGCAGTGGACCAGAGTTGACCTAGGGGCCTATTTCTCAGACCATAGTTTGCTGACCTGTGTTATAAAACATTATAAAGAAGGACAGACCCACTTTAATAACTGTCTGTCTCAAAATGCCCCAGGCAAAGCTGAGGCAGGGGGGTGAGCATCGGATTCATGTTTTCCATCTCAGGCTCACACTGGGCATTCATTGACAGAATGGCAGGTGGAATCACCCAATAAATAAATGATTTATCTGCCTCTCCCTGCTCAGCACACAGAGTTGAATTCTGTAAGTTGAATATTACCTTTCACAATCCAATATATAAATATAGAAACAAACGCCCACCCCGGCTGTTTCTTTTTTCTAAGTTCAGTGAGTTATTCTGCAGGCACGTGGTTTGAGAGCACTACCCATCTAAATCATGGCTGGTAAAGGGGGAAATGTCATAAAAGGCAGATTCTGTCCCTTTCTTTCAGGAGATAATAGTCACCATGAGGAAAACAGGCTCCAGGGCAGGGAATTGGGTGAGGACAGCCAGTGGCGAGGGAAAGGAGAGCTCAGGATAGTTTTACTGCCAGTATTCTGCAACAGAACAGCACCACTGTTTTCTTTATCCTGGTCCAAGGCAAGAGTTCCTGTGAAAATCTTACAGATACTTGGTCTGGAATTTAAGGCAGGAGCTTAATGTCAACCATGGTTAAAAGAACGATGGATTGCCAGCTGCTAACAATGCTTAGGAGTGAGAAAAGCATGGCTTCAGGCTACAGGAAAGAGCTGCACCATCTGATGGGAAAACTGGAGAAGGAAGCGCCTGGCCTTTTTACAGGAACCCCCCCGGACACCCCCTTTATAGGAGAGGTGTTCCTGCTCACTCCTAGCCTGACCCAGGTCTAGCCTCACTTGTTGCTCTCCTTTGTCTACCCCTACAGAGCTGACTCATGAAGTGAGTTCTCTGTGAAAGAAGGCAGAGCTTAGCAGGACTAGATTCACAGTTTCAGGTCTTTGCTGTACAGAGCTGTGGAGGGGGGAACATACCATGCAGCCCTGGACACACAGTGGGAAGGCAACTTAGACGTCCCTCAGGCTAGAACCAGGCTCAACGCCCAGGAGGCCCACCTTGCCCCACTGCTCAAACCTATCTTGAATCTTCTGGCATTTCTTGGGGAAGTAGGAGGCAGCTTAAAAGAGTTGGGAAATAGTTTTAATGAGAAATATTTCCCCAAAGTTCCCAAGTGCTGTGGGTTATAAATGAAGCCATGAATCATTGGGCAGCCTGCAATATTTTATAAGTGGTGTTAGAAAACCGCTTCTAATAAACTTGGGGGAAGATGGATCACCTTTCTGGAAGAGCAGAAAAGGATGTTGGAGGCATAAATACACCCTAAGACCAGACTGTGATCCATCTCTAGTGAAGAAGCCAGGCCTCCGTCCCCTCCTGTTGGCATTCCCAATGCTCCAGCTGTAAGTGCTTTATGACTGGGGCTTGGAGCATGCTTACATTTCAGGCTGACTGTTGGCATCATCGTCACATCTGGTATTACTTCCCGGACGTGCTGCATTCTGCACCCAGATCCCTCACCCCCAGACATTCCCTCCAACATTTCCCTCATACTCGTGGTCTGCAGTTGTGGGGGAAGAAGAGGAAATTCCAAAAGGGTAGAAGAAAGGATGAGGAAAGAAGCCGAGAGACAGAGAAAGACAGGCACTGAGGAGTGAGAAGGGCACAGGACAAGGAGAAGAGGCCAGGCATCCACAGCTGGCAGCTCAGCACTGACACCTGCACCAGAGACTATGTAAGGGGCAGGGCTAGGATTCTGGGGAAACATAGCACTGAGTGTGAAAATGGCCATCCCAAGAGCCCTGGCCCAGGGCACCAGATTCATCTCCCATTTCAGGTAACACATAGCTAAATGGACATGCACATTTTACCTGGCTTTTGTCTCATCCTGTCTGTATGGTGTGACACTGCTATGGGTAAGGTGGGAACAGATGAGAATTTCTCTCCCCCCAGCTTTGGTCAAAACTGGGAGGTCATCCCCCCACCATCTCTCTACATATTATGCCATTTTCTCTTGATGTGAGTGAGCATTTGGATTCAGAGCCAAACTTTATGGCCGGGGGCTCTGGTACCAATGGTAAAACCGGTGGTGCAGGCTTTATTCGGGACCATGGCCAGAGCTGTGGGATCACTGCAGTGCAGCTTTGTAGTCAGAAATAAAATGCGTTCAACAGGGAATAGAAGCAGAAACTGCTCCAAACCTATAGCTAAGGAGGTGATGAGTGGGTGTACTGGTAGCTTAAACACTACTAAGATGAAAAGAGGTATCAGAGGTAAGGAGAGATTCTGGCTAAACTGACCTAATGGGATTCTTGCTGAAGGCATACAGGGATGATTAGACATCTTTCCCCTCCTCCAGGATGATGGAGGATTAAAAAATATCAAAAGTGATTACATGTTGAGGGGGTTGGAATTCTGGTCAAACCAACTTAGCAGGATTCTGTTAAACAGGGCCATGCAGAGATGAACATGGAAGTCTGAAAGCCAAGCACTACTTGGGAGGAAGATTCAGAAGAGTTTGATCAAAGTTAGCGTAGGATAGGTCCTGGAATACAGGCTGGCCCTCCCACTGCCATGGCTTGAGCAGCTTGGCGCAACTTTCTGCCATTCACTTAGCAGGTTATTTCCTGCCCATTGTCCTAGAGGTAGTTGTGATGACTCAAAGAAATAGCCAAGGGCATGCCCCCTAGGAAGGACTTCACAGCAGCTCAGCAACTATTATTATCTAGTCACTTCTTCTGGAGCCTACAGTTTAGTGGGGGAAAGTGAAAATATTCTCTTTCTTGACTATGGCTACACACAGAAGGCAGAAGCTGGAACTCAGCTGGCTCTCATCTGTAAAATGAAGCTAACGATAAGCATTTCACAGCATTGTGGCAATTAGGTGAGATAATTAGTGCAAAGTCCTGTGTGGCTCTGGAGGCACGTGGAAGCACTTCCTACTGGCAAACATCACATCGATACAGAGCCCAGTGCCTGGTACATTCAGGGTAGACGCTGGACACGCCTTGCAGAATGAATATGAATGGTGAATATATTCACACCCAGACTCTCTTTGGGGCTCCATCATTTACTCTCAGCCGAGGGAATTGGGGCAACAGAATCAAACATTTACTGTGCACAAAGAGCCCTCATGCATAAATATTTATTTGCCCTTCAAAATGTTTTCCCTGCTGCCGGCAGCTGAGAAGCGAAGAAATGCTATATTTAAGCATCCGAGTTGACGGCTTCTAGAATGCAGCCATCGTGGGGCCCCAAATAGGTTTTTCCTGTGGAGCTGAGAGCTGAGAAAATTTTACTTCAAAGGTGTCATTTCTGCTCGAGGGAAACAGGTGTCAGTCCGGAGCTCGACAATTTACTGGAAATTGTCTTATTCTTGATGATCAAGCCTAAGGAGGGAGGAAGCTGTGGAGGGTGGTAGAATGTTTGGTTGTTAGCTTCTCCAAAGGAGAGAACTCAGCCAACTTGGTTAAATTCCTGAACCCTAACTGCATTATCTATGAACTAGGAGCAAACCCAACTTGGTGAGGCTGTGAGGAGAGGAACACAGACAATAGACACACAGTGAGGGAAGCTGACCTGGTACCCACAAGGCTCTCCAAAAATGTTAGCGATTATTGCCTTCAGTCATTTATTACAAACACTAGCAGAGCTTAGGGAGGAAAACACTAAGCATCTTTGAGAGTAAGGGAAGAATTCATTTTTAGCATCTATAAGATTGTGAGCTGGGCTGCTTAGTGCATAGTAGGTCCTGGAGATAATTACTCTATTAGTTCTCCAACAGACTACTTCCAGGAGGACACTGAGGCTTCCATTTGACAGATGAGAAAAGCCAGTCTCTAGGCAGGATATTACCTCTTCAAGGTCATTTGAAGGCAAGGTGTCTTCAGCCTTAATCTTAGCCCTCATGGGAAAGAGTGCAAGCTCACACAGCAGCCAGGACGGGGCAGGTGAGGTAGAACAAATAGGAACTTGGAGTTAAGCAATAATTGTAAACTGCAGAGAAAAAGGGCATGGTTGAAGAGATTTGGGGGGCTCACGGCTGCCGTGCAAGACTGCAGGCCAACACAGGCAGGTCTTCTGATTTTCCAAAGACAATAAAAATTCTGTATGCTCAATGGTGACAACTTTTTATAAGTGCCCGTGTGTCATGTCTGACAGAAGTCCAAAGCCCTCTAGGATCCATTCTCATCTCTTGACCTTTTCTTCCAGAGACTTCGGCATCTATGAGGAGATGGAAAGAAAGGCCTGTTCCCTGGCCACCAGGCTGAGACCGTCTAATGGCACGGCTGGCCTTCCCTATGGCTAGGCCCAGCTTGCCAGGTGTTTCCTACTTAATGTTGATGTACAGATTTTAATAAGAGTCATTTATAAGTTTGACATTGTCAATGGTGGTCTGAATGGCTTCTCAGACTAATACAAAGGCTGCCAGAACCCATTAGCAAATCAATTGAATAGTGTGGTGTTTTTGAAAAGAAAATTATTTTTCTATTTTTTCAGGTTAGACACCAGTGCTCCCTGGAGGCCCCCCATGGGGGCTCTATGTGGCTGCTTTTTCTAAGAGGCAACAACTAATGGTTAAGACTAAACTGCTTTCCTGATTTCCTACCCTGTACCCTCTCCCATTTCTCAACAACAGGCTCATGCCTGCCCACTAGTACAGGTTCCTGGCCTTTCCTGGGTCTTTCTTTAATTCTTTAATCAAAGTTGTTTTTTAAACATTTTTAAAATCTCGTGTGTGTGTGTGTGTGTACTCCATGGAGGGTGTGTGGAACTTGTGGGGATTGCTTATTCTATAGGATTCTAAGAATCAAACTCAGGTTGTCAGGTTTGGTAACAAGTGCCTTTTCCTGCTGAGCCATCTCACCAGCCCTCCTGGGCCCTTTATTGGTCAGACTGTGCCAGGTCTTGAAGCCATGGAGAAAACAGGAACTTGAATGCCTGCAAAGCACACCCTAGGATCAATCATGAGAGCAAATGGGGCTTTAACCTGCAGGGCGCAGGTTTGGGGACTGTGTCACCACTGCACCAACTTTCAACCTTTGTTGGGCCCAGAAATGACAATGGGCTTGGGGCCACTGCCATAAGGTTTCAATAAGAGCATGGATTTCAAAGACTGTACATAGGTAGGTGGTAGAGGTGGCGGGGAGATGAGAAACAGCACAGTGTCTACAGGGGAGAGCTCTCTCAAGGCAAGTCTTTAAGTTTTGCTTTATAGCGAATGATGGACTCTCTTTCACTCCTCCCAACAGAGCATCTCTGTTACTAGCGCCAACCTTAGGGTTGAGGCTGCCACAGCTATTGAATATGCTCTCACAATGGGCCAGGACCCAGAGGAGAGACTAGCCAAGCAAACCTTTGGGTGACATTCACACTAGCAAAATGCAAGGACAGCGATGTGCTGGCCTGTCATAGTACAAACTGTGTAGCCACATCAGGTATAGGCAAATACATTTGGGGTCTTACAGGGGGAGGGAAATAGACAGTGGATTCTGTGAAACTAGAAAAGAAACACCAAACTTTCCTTGGGTAGAATCAAATTCATTCACACCTCATTTCAAAGGTAAGGTTGTTTATCACTCAGGCACATGCACGCTGTTAGAAGGGACACTGGAACAAAAGCTTTCTTCAAAACCAATCCATCATTCTAAAGGGTATACACAGCCATGGCAGTTTCCCTGAAATCAGAGACCATGAAAGTTAAGGTACATGTTCTCTATGTGTGGGATAAGGACAACCTGGGAAAACCTGTCAAGTAAACCGATCCAAAGTATATTTGAAGAAATAAGGTTTGTTAAAAACAATGCCCAGTGACCTTGGACCTCCAGTGACAAGTCTCTCAAGCTGATCCACAAACTATCAGACAGGAGACCTGTCTTTGAGTAGCTAGATTTTGCAACACTGTTAAGATACCCACAAGGTCAAAGACATCAAAGACATAACTTTATCCCAGATTTGTATATTCCACAGCTCAGGGTAGGTATTTTTGCTAATTCTGCTTCCTTGAAAAGTATGTTGACCTTGGAACTGGCTGGAAAAAGATTTTGTGTTTCAGTGTTTTGGAGAATGCATCGTCTTGGGCTTTAGTTGGCCACATGTCACCCAGTGGGTCCTGTGAACATGCAGGTTCTGATCCAGGAGGTCTAGGGTAGGGCCTGGGGTGTTGTGTTTCTAACAAGCTCCCAGGGGAATCCGAGCTGAGGCTCCTAGGCCACCCTGAGTAGCCAGGGCTGACCCATGTATGATGATTGTGGCTGTTATCAGAATTGCTGTGCAGCCGTTTCTGGCACAGGTTGCTGGGCTTGTACCCAGGGTCCTGATGACAAGGAAGTGAGGTATGTGGTTTCAGTTAGCAACTCCAGTAATTCTGTGGCACAGTTTGCTGTGTATGTGGGGGTGGGATGGGAGAGGCCGATGGGACTGTGGCTTCCTGTCCTGGTTCTGCTACTTTGTCATTGTGTGACCTGACACATTCTGAGTTTCACCATTCAGTCACACATGCGGATGAGGGTGCTGTATGACAGCCCAGTTAGAAGAACCAAACATCAGAGTCTTTCCTATTTTAGAAAACATTTGAAACAGGAATTAGCACCAATATGCTTCATTTTCTCTCCTCTCCATACCCACAACTGCCTTTCTCAAACTTTGAGAAGCTGTTGAGAATTATCGCCTTCAGACCTGTTTCTCAGAAAGCTGTGTGTGTGTGTGTGTGTGTGTGTGTGTGTGTGTGTGTTTGCACATAGGCATTTAATATGTTTATGCATTGTTGTATATGTGTTTATGTTTTGTGGCTACATGTGTGGGTATGGGTGCGTGTGAAGGGGTTGTGGTTGTGTTTGTGTGTGTGTCTGTGTGTGTGCGTGCACACACACAGATGTGGAGGCCAGAGGAAAATCTCCAGTAACTTTCTTCAAGGTGTGCTGTTCACCTTGTTTTGAGACAGGGTCTCTCATTGACCTGGAGTTTGCTGAGTTTGTGATGCTACATGGATGGCTAGTAAGCCCCAGGAACCCTCCTGTCTTCACCTACCCAGCCCTGGGGTTACAAGTATAAGCCACCATGTCCAGTTAAATTTGGCATATTGAGTGGATAATGTGTTCTGACACATGAAATATTCTCATGAACAGCATGTGATCACCCCATCAGCCATTTACTCATCAGATCTTTTTTAAAAGTTAGGATGTAATAAAATTTACTTAGCAATAAGTTTTTAAAAGCTATTTCTGTTGATTCAGAAAACCTTCTGGCAGTAGGGCTCCAAGGACCTCATTATGCATGAACATCAGTTCTCCAACGGGAAGGACAACAGATTAGTAGTTCAGAGCTCCAGGGAAGTCTGTGTGATGGTTTATGTATTCATGTCCAGCTGCCATTTGGGGGAGAATTTATCATATGTCAGGCATTTTCCTTTGGGTTTTGTAAGAATTATCTTTTTAAATCCCCACAAAAATCCAGACACAGGTATCATATTTACATATGAGGAAACTGAGGCCCAGATAAGTTGTTCACTAAGTCAACTATCAAGCAGGAAGATGTGATTCAAACCCACAACTAAGTCCTTAACCACTACTGCTACATTTCCACCTTTCTCCTTTATAATCCATGGCTACCCTTTAGAGTTTGGGAAGAGGGGAGTGGGGTTAGAGAAGAGGAGAGTAGCTGGTAGCCTGCAAGGGCAGTATGATATGAATGTGGGACAGAGGTGCTGTGAAATTTTCTTCCCCACACCCTATAAACATGTACCTCCTTCCACATTGTATGTCCTAACACCTTAGATTCTCTTCTCACTCAAGGCTTATAGTGAAATTGCACTATGAGTTGTGCCTTTTTGGACTAACATTAAGCCAAGCATAACAATTATTTGCAATACACATGACCCCTCCCCCTCTAAGACACGACAGAGATTACTAATCAATCGCAGCTCTTTCCCCTAAGGAGGTTGAAGATAGTCTGCACCTTCCCTGGCAGAGGGCTCCAGGCAGGCATAGACAGTCATTTCAGATTGATATTTGAAAAGAAAGTGGTTGTCCTTCACCATTAAGTCTTATGAACTGTGGCAAGGTGGAATGGTATGGCGAATGGAATGTGGAAATAGGGGTTTTAACCTTGGCTTGGGCAATAGCTAGTTTGTGACCTTCTACAAGTTTTATCTCATCCAGAGCCTCATTTTACTTCTCTGTAAATAAAGGGGGAAATGGGCACTTGAAAACTTAATACTTCTCCCAAGAATAACATCCTAGGTTCTGACAGGTGTTCAAAGCCCGGTGGAGTTCATCAAGGGAGAGAAAGCCCCTGACGGTATCAATAGGACTGTCATGTGGCCAAACTTGTGTAAGAAAATACCCCCCCCCACACACACACATGAAAACCACCCTGGAGAGCCCATTCTTCACCTCCTATGTGCTTTCATGGGCTAAAGCTGTAAGTGGAAGAAAAAGAAAAGCAAACACAGAATCATTTGTTCAGATTAAGAGAGACAAGCTGGCCCAGGCCCCACCTCCTGGCTGCCTGCAGCAGGTGCTCTCCTTGGAATGGAACCTCAAGTACAGGGGGCCAAAAAATCCACCCTAAAGTGATGTGGGATTTGTAGTCTTGCAGACACAGAGCTGCCCGGTTCTCCTCAGCCTTTGTTTCCTCTAAGCTTTCAGCTGCATGTTGAGCTGAGATGGACAGGGCTGTGTCTGTGGCTCCCCATGCAATCCCAGAACACAGAGACTGACATTCAGTGTGTGCTTTGTCTGTGTTCAGGCACTGCTAGGTGCTTGGACCCACCCAACCACTCCATGAGTCAGTGACTGTTATGAACCTCTCTTTGGAGTGAAGCAATTGAAGGTCCAGGGAGGTTGAGTAACTTTCCCATGGTGACACAGGAGGCAGCCAGGATTCAATCCTAGACAGTGGGACTCCAGAGTCCTTAACTTTAGTAATGTATTCCAGTTTCACTAACATGGTTGGTGCTGCCAGAGAATGTCAGAGGCTACATTATGAATTCCCTATAGGCTTGGTTAAGTGGTTGTCTTCCCTGCTGGATTACAAAACTCTAGGAAGGCAGAGACAGGTTTTACTTGTTTACTACCTTAACCTATGGTGCTTGGAAAAATGCACAATGTCAAAAGCAGGTGTTAGTGAGATTTGGGTGACTATATGCACAACTGGATGATCCAACAGAACCTTGCCGAACAGTGGTTAGGAGTAATACTTCTTCCTTAGAACTGCAAACTTTCTGAAAAGTAGTGGGTTAAATATACACTCATGTACCATGAAATGACATTTCAGACACTGATGGAACACAGTTGTCCCTGAAATTATTCCCTTAATGATGCTGTTCTGATGTTTGCACAATGGTAAAATGAGCTAATGGCACAGCTCTCAGACAATAGGCCTATCCTTAAGTGACTGATGACTGTATTTATTAAATGCCTACTCTGAGTATTGTGCCAAGAGTTTTACATGATTGGCTTCTTTCATTGTCATAACAGCGAAACTGAGGTATAATTTTATAGCTCCTTACATATGGAGGAGATTGAAGGTCTGAGAGCCTCAAGAAACTGCTTAAGATCACAAACTATTCAAGGTTTAAATGGTGGAGCTAAAATTCACATTCAGGCCTGAGTTCAAAGTGCAGCCATCATTGCATGTCAGGAGGTAAGTGTTTACACTTCCTCAGCTTGCATGGTCTGGTTTGGGGGAAAACAGAGGGTCACAGAGTAGCCAACATACATAATATAAGATTGATGGAGCTGTAGAGATGGTTCAGCATTTAAGAGCACTGGTTGCTCTTACAGAGGACCTGGGTTCGGTTCCCAGCACCCACATGGCAGCTAACAACCGTTTGTGATTCTAGTTCCAGGGGATCCGATGCCCTCTTCTGATCTCCATGGGCACTGCATGACACAGGTGCATTTACATACATGTAGGCAATACACTTGTACACATAAAATAAAAATAAATATTTTTTGAAAAAGATAGAGTGCATATCACAAGTTGGGGATTTTATGCTTGGTGACTTTAGTAAGTTAGTTATGTAGTTGCTAACAAGTTTCTCCCCATCTAGAAAGAACCTGTTTCTATTTTCTGTCAAGATGCGTTCCAAGCAAATAGAGGCTAAAGCTCTGTCAGTTCATCTGTGAGTCAGTAGGAGAAACTGAGAGCCAGGAAATGTAGCTGTGTCACCCTGGGACTACAGGAGGCATATTCTCTCTCTGGCCACTTGGAGGTGGTGGTGACTAGGAAGACAATGAGAAGGCAAATGTACTAGCCTTAGATTTTCTTCTTTCTGCCTGAATCTTGGGAGCCTTCAAAGCCCAATGCCATTCAGCTAGTCATAGCCCAAAGACAGGAACTGGGGGCTGCTCTTACCAGTTCCTAGGTTATGCTAAGATTCCAAGACAAATAATGCTCAAAATCATATAGGCTTAAATGGCAGAGCTAGAATTTATTTTCAGGTCTATCAAAGTGCCACAGAGGAAAGCAATGTTGTGACTACTGGAAGGGAACTATCTGGGATCTAGCAAGGATTTTCAGTCACAGAATTAGAGGATATCATAGCCAGATCCTGGAGCACTGAGAGGTATAGACCAAGGGTGCACACAGGGTTATTTTTGTTAGGTTCACATGCTGCTTTAATGATGAACTATAAGCTACAAATCCAAATTTATACCATTTCTTAGGGGAAAAAGATCTGAATACAATAGACTTGAAATCTATATAGGAAACATTGGGAAGAACACTGTTATAGGGGCTGGAGAGATTGCTCGGTGGTTAAGAACACTGACTGTTCTTGCAGAAGACCAGGGTTAAATCCCAGCACCCACATGGCAGCTAACAACTGTCCGTAACTCCAGTTCCAGGGGATCCGACAGCCTCTTCTGACCTCTGTGGGCATTACACGACACAGGTGTACTTACCTACATGCAGGTATAATACTCATAAAATAAAAATAATAAAATATTTTTTAAAAAAGAATACTGTTACGAGTAAAGGGAAACCCAAGCAAACAACTTCGAAAGCCCAGGGGTAGATTAGAAATCAAGGATGGTTAGATTTATAGTTCAATTAGGTCATCAAGGGCCCAATTTCTTTTTATTTCTCCACTATTCCTTCTAAGATATTGCTTTCACTATAAGCTGACTTCTCCCATGGGTGCAACATGGCAGCTACAGTTCTAGGCTTCCTAAGTGTATTCTATTCTAGTGAAATGGAATCAAGCTTTATGTACATCTGAATTTCAAGCAAAGATCAAGAGCTTTGAGTTGACTGGGTCATCCAGAACTGTTCTGTGTCTTTTGGAATCCCATGCAGTATGGTGGTTTGTACCTGAACTATGTTAGCCAGATGCAAGGAATACTCCCGATGAGCTTAGATCAGGCAGGGGACTGACATATGGCTGGGGTGGGTCTCATCCTGTGTTCACAGTAGCTGTCCTGCACAGGAAGGATGGCAGTAGTGCAGAAGGGAAAGTCTCACTGTCCACTAGATCTGATGCCCCTTTGGTTGGCACATGATTTCTAATTCTCCACAGTTCTTACCATTCCCTACTGCCTGACAGAGTTCATTTTAACCATGTGTCTTAGGTATTGGACAATCCATAAACTCATGCCCCCCCCATAATTTATGGAATGAACATGTAGGCATCCAATAATACACAAAAGTCAACTGATGGGTCAAGATTCTTTTGTGGATGGGGAGCTAAGGCTCGAGAATGTAGAACATATTCCACAGTTTCAGGTCTACCAAGGGGAGTGAGAAAGGTAAGAGAGCCCAGAGAATTTGCCCTGTCCATAGCTTACAAGCTTGATGTTGACCTGAGTGACTAGATCTACTTGGATGGGAAAAATCCACTGAAGACTTAACTTTCAGTTTATGTACTGATGGAAAGTGATGAAGCAAGTAAGCAAACTCAGCTCCGACAGGCAGAGGCAGGCTTGAACATACGCAGGATAATTTCTACTTTGAAAGGGAAATATGGTCCTTTTTTTGTCTAGAAGGAGGCTGAATGCACACAGATGGGGTGAAAATCTCCAACATATTTTCAACAATGTCCCAAGATCCCAGCACTGAGCAGCTCTAGGCATGGGTTAGAATGTGGTGTTTTACTGAACTGTGTACAAGCTCATGAACACACAAACTAACTATGTATCAGTTTGCAGTACAGCCTGTAAAATCACCAGTGGATGTTATCAAGGATCTAAAGCAGATAAATTCCAAAGATGAAACTGGGCCAGGAAAGGTGGGTATAAGGGGTATCTCCTGGAAGATACCGGTACCCATGGAGCAGAAAGGGGCACTGGGCCTGGTCAGGTAATCAATTAGCATGGAAAAGAGGGATCCATAACTGGAAGGGGAGGAGGAAGTGGAGCTTTGTGCGTTTGCTGAGGGCTAACCTAGCTTTCAGAACAAAAGAGGGTGCTGTACTCAAGAACGATCACACACTGAGTCTAGGGACTGGGCAGCAAGGTTTAAGGGAGAACTTTGTCTTAAGAACTGAGCTTTGGCTATAAAGATGGCTGGAAATCTCATAAGCCATGCGCCTTGGAAGCCTCCATTTCTTCACCTGGTTTATGAGGTGTCAATAGGTAATCTCCAACACCTCTTAGGATCAGAAAAATCCTTTCCAGAAAGGAATCTCATTCCTTACCTCCCCTTTCTCCCTATACTGTTGAAATATCCAGTCAGTGACCCATGCATCTTTGATGGAATAAGTCGGATGGGACGGGAACCCTGGCAACAGAACATGATTCCTGAAGATTACTCAAGTGCTCACTGCAGGAGGAGACAGCCGATGATTTTACTTCCTCACCTTAAGAAAAGTGTATTTAGTTTCAACAACATACCAGGCAGGATTGCAGAATAATGATGAACAAACACAACAAAAGAAAAACAAAATGAGCAAAATCAAAAGCTGTACACAGACGCAGCCCTGTTTCTCAACTCGTAACTGATATGGAGGGAGAAGGTTGGAAGTGGGATCAGTGTTTATCAGAGATTAATCAGTACTAATCAAATCATACAAGCAAGCATAAAACTATAATAGTAATAAGTACTTTGAAAAAAGAAATACAAAATACACACATAGTATAAGTGTGAGTGCATGTGTATAGCTGAAGGATATAGAACAAAAATCACAGTGCCAGGCAAGGGAAACCTCCCTTCGAGTTGTTGGTCAGGGCAGTCCAAGGACTCCCAAAATAACACAGGCTATTGCCAAAGCCTTTGACTGCCTCCCAGAACTTGAAGGTAAGACCCTATTGCTGAACACACAACATACTCCAGACACAGCACTTAGAGCAATGGAGCTGGAACTGACCTGGAAGCCTCCTTCCTGAAGACCAGCTCTCATGGTATCAGAAGATACTATGTAAGCTGCCAAGGGAGAAAACCAATCAGTGATCTTACCCACTTGTAAAGCCTATGAACTACAACAATGATTTGCCCAGTAAAACTCTATGAGTGCAGTAGTGGTACTTTTATCTTGGAGATAACACAACAGCTGTCTAATTGGGCTTAAGGCCTGCTCAATGGGAGGGAAATCATGTGTGGTACCGTAAACATAGCCAAGTACACATGGCTGGAAAGGTCATAGATCCAGGAAAAAAACTTACTTCTGTCACTTCCCTAGATCAATGTAATTTCTTACTGTATTCTAAATAGCCTCGCATTTGCAGACAAGTGTACCTCTCACCACTGATCGAAGAAGTTTATTATTTATTTATGTTTTATGTGTTTGTTATGTCTGCATCTATGTAAGTGCACCTGTGTCATACAATACCTGCAGAGGACAGAAAAGGGTGTTGGATCCCTTGGAACTTGAGTTACAGGTAGTTGTTAGCTGCCATATGGATACTGAGATTCGAACCCAGGTCCTCTGCAAGAGCAGCCAGTTGTCTTAAGTGCTGAGTCATTGCTCCAGGGCAGAACATAGTTTGTTTTTTTACAACAGATGGAGACTATTACAAAGTTCCAGAACTGGTCAAATGCAGAGAATAAGTGACTGTGAGGTGCCCAGCCCTAAGCAACATATCTACACTGCAACCTCTATATCTAGGGCTCAGAGAATATCTTGGAAGAGTGTTGGAAAAAATGTAAGAGCCAGAGAGACTAGACATCTACTGCTAGTTAATGCACTCTAGACATTTTAGGGAAGCTTCACCAATGAAATCGTCATAGTGTGGTAGTCTAATGAGATCTGCATAATGACAAAACCAGTTGACATGCCGAGGTAGATAGGGAATGTCATAGGGTCCTACCTCAGGCAATCAATGGATACTGAAGAAGGGAGAATCAGTTTTCTGCAGGGTCTGAACTTCTCCTTGAGAAGTTATTTAATCTCAAGTGGGAAGCCCCAAACAAAGGTACATACAAGCACTATTAAATGGACTCAGTGCATTATATAAATTGTGTGTGTGTGTGTGTGTGTGTGTGTGTGTGAAACAATAATAATCAAAGAAAAGCAAAAGAAATTGAGAGAGAGTTGGGGGACATGGGAGGAGGTGATGGGAGACTGGGAGGAATGGAAATACTGTAAAGACAATACTCATGTATGAAATTCTCAACAACAAAAAAACTAAAAGAGAGTTGGAATGTTGCAGGTCAAGAGCCAAAATTATCTTGGGGTGTACTTTAAACCTCTTTCATGGGCATTTACCATCCACTTCTGGCTTTTAAATACATCTTTTAAAAAAAGAAATACAGAGTGTGATAAGTGTTTAAGGAAGAGAAATGTATCCAAAGAGGAGGACTAATGTTTGTGCTGAGAACAGGATGAAGAGGTCCCAGAAGACAGTTCCATGCTGATGGAGCAGCAAATACACAGGTTCTGTGGCTGGAGAAAGCAGGATGGGCTGGTAGGATGGTAAGAGCTCACTGTTGCTGGAGGAAAGCATGAAATCAGTCTAAAGACAAAGCATTAAAGAGCCTAACTCAATGGATACCCTGCACCATGCTAGAAAAATCACTGGAGAGTAGGTGGCCAGGGAGATGTTGTAACTGGGCCCCAAAGCCCTGTAGAGGGCTGCAGTGCTCTGGCATTCCTGCTGGGTACAGCTGTGCATTCCAATGACCTTGAATCCCCAGCTGTCCACCTGCTCCATTCTTACCCCTACCAGGGGATTCCTGTCCAGTTTTGATACCCACATGGGGATGAGGTGCAATAATCCCCATGGCTTAGCTTAGGGCATCTCTCAAGTGGCTGGTCACAGACGGTGGAGATGCATCTGTCAGATGTGGCTAGCACTGCATTCCGCTCTTCAGAGAGTAAAATTCTGGAATCAAACAACATACACATGGGTATGTACATACATGCATGTTCAGTGGCACCCTGGGTGTCTGTCAGAGACCTTTTCTCTGGACAAGTGATGATTTATGAGGCCTGCTTTTCCTTTGCTCTGTTTTGGGAGAAAGCATGCACATCATGTGTTTTTGCTTATCCTGACACATTCCAAGCAAGCTTTCTATAGCCCATGTGCCGGTGAAAGGTCTTCCCTTAAGAAACAGAAGGAAAGCGAGCCCAGCCTTCGTCTCTGTCCTCCTGAGTCCTCAGAGCAGCTGAAGCAGCCACTTGTTTGGTCAGATTCTGGGGACTGTTGACAGGCTCCAACAAATTAAAGGAACAACCCACTTCTTATACAAAAGGCTGGGATGGATAGCGGGGGGGAGGGGAACCTATGTCATCTTTTGGCTCCTCATACCAGACACTTCTCTCCTTGGGGGCTTTGACCATGCAGTTCTCACCACCTGCAATCATTCCTTCTGCCTCCTCACATTACTGTTGCTCACTGATCACCTCCTTTGGGGCTCAGCTTCAGTGACCTCTCTCCAAAGCAGTTAGTCTCCCCAGACCTGTCCACCTCTGCACTCTGTATTTCTTTCATGGTGACGATTACATGTGGTAATTGTTATGTTAGGATCCTTTCTTATTTTTTATTTTTTCATTTGTCCAAGGGTCAGAAAACTATGGTCTGTGAGCCATAGCCAAATCTAATCTACTGACTGTGTTTTTAAAAAGTGTGTGTGTAGACGTGCTCATGAATGTAAAGATGCATGTGGGGTATGTGCATGCGTGTTCACATGCATGTGGAGGCAGAGGTCGGTATCAGGTATACTCAATAGTTTTCTACCTTAGGTTTTGAAACAAAGTCTCTCACTCAACCCAGAGCTTGCCTATTAGGCTAGAGTGGCTGGCCAGCAAGCCCCAGAGACCCTCCCGTCTCTGTCTCATTACAGGCATGCAATGCTGTCCCCAGCTGGGATTGAACTTGGGTCCTTACGCTTTCCAGGCAAGCACTTTATCAATTCTGTCATCTTGCCTGTCTTCAGCCCCTTCCCCCCATTTTGGAGACAGGGTCTAGCTATCAGCCCAAGTTGGCTTAGAATGCATTGTATAGCCCAAGTTTGTGATCCTCCTGCCTAAACCTCCTCAGTGCTAAGAAAACAGTGTGTGTCATCAACCTCAGCTCCTTGTGTTTGTCTTTGTAAACGACGTTTTACTGGATCACAACTGCACTCTTTTTCAGGTTATCTGATATTCTTCAGATACCGTGCCATAGAGAAGAGAGGTGAGTAATTTTTATAAAACATTTTATTTATTTTATATGTATGAGTATATTGCCTGCATGTAGGAAGGTGCATCTATGTAGTGCAATGTCTGCAGAGATCAGAATAGGGCATTAGAGCCCCTGGAACTGAAGTTACAGGTTGTTAGCCCCCAGGTGGTAGCTGGGACTTGAACTCAGGTCCTCTGCAAGGGCAATTAGTGCTCTTAACCAATGAGCTATCTCTCCAGTCCTGGAGGTGAGTAGTTTTGACAGAGATGGTCTGGCTTCTTAAACAGGAAATCTTTACTATCTGCCTAATTATGTGAAAAAGTTCACTGATGACTGCATTCGACTATCAGCTCTACCAGGAGAGAGGCTGGGTCTGTCTTGATCACTGACATGTTGCTGGTGCCTAGTGTGGAGTCTGTGCCATAATAGATGGTAAGCATTCATGGAAGACCATGAATGCCAGGTTGAGATTATTAAATCAACTATGAGGAGGATGATCTTCACCTTCAAACTTCAAATCCTGCTTCCACCTTAGTTTGGAGTTAAAACCCAGGAAATGATATTTTACTTTGATAACAGTGTCTTATAAAAAAAAAAAAACAATGACAAAAGGCAACGTTTTAATCGGGTAACATCGGACTGGATTTTAAAAGACCAACAAAGCAATAAATATCAGCAGGCCTGATTTATGGGGCCATAGGGAGCTGTCTGTAGTTATAACAGCTGGCTCAGAGAATACGGCCCCAGTGGAGAGAAAAGCAGGCACTGCAGAAAAGCAATAAATAAATAAAAATAAATAAATAAATAAATAAATAAATAAATAAAGTCATTACCTTGATTTTCTTCCAAGTGGGCAAACACTTTCTGGTGAGCATTTGGACAAATCTTAATAATACCTCTGAGAAAACACTTTTGTAGCATCAAGATTTTTAACATTACCCAGTCATGGGAAAATATTAGGAACAATTTAACTAGACACAGTGATGGAATACTTTGAAAATTATAATTTGATCAGAGCTATCCAGTATAGATTTATGTGAGGGAGAGTTTAATACCTAACCTGTTAGAAAGAAGTTTCCTGGATAAATTACTACCCCGGGAGATGAGAGAAAGGCAGATACTCACACACTCTAGAAGGCCTGAGGCATGGCTTTACATATTATTCGCCAGCAAGATGTGTGCAGGCAAACCCGAACCTGATGAATACACAAGGCCCCAAACAAACTCATTTCATTTTTCAAGCTGGACAAAAGGGAAGTAGCTTGGTGGGTTGAGTGAACTTTACTGCTTATAAATAAAACACAAACTGAGAAAATGTAAAATATTCCAGTTAAACATAACCTTTGAGCCCTCTGGTCACCTAGAGATATTTGTTTCAAATCTTTTGGCCCAACTGTTGTAATGGAAGCCCAGACATGACATAGACTGGGAAGGGCATTAAAGGACCAGGCATCCATCTGTGTTCTTAGTAGCTGAGGCAGCTGGAGATCAGCACAGAGGGATCCCTTCACCATACGGCATGTCTGTTCTCCATCACCTGCACCCAGTGCAAAATGCAGTTCCTGACATCTAGTAGGCCCCTAATAAATTTCCAGAGAAGAAGGCTTGAAAGGCCAGCTATCTTGATATATCCAAAACAGTCTGGAGATCCTAACCAGGACCAGGGCAGGAGGCAGCACCTGGGCATACTATTTAAGGAGGTACCACTCACAGATGCTGGCTCTGCATATCTGCATTCCTAGGCTATGGGGACTCCTTAAACTGTGTGTGCTAGTCACCTGGCTTCTCTCATCTTTGGCTAGGCTTTATCCCAGTTTTTCTGTTCTTGGAATAATTGAACATCATGGGCCATACTCAAAGGGGAGAGATGATTTCCTTCATTCCAGGTATGGTGGAGGCAAAATTCTTAAGATTATAACTATTTTTTGGAAGACAAGCTATTAAGACGCAAATTAAGGTGTAATCCTGTTCTCATCACATTTAGGAGATAAGTAAATAAGCAGGTTAATTAGGTGTAAGAATTTGCTCACTTCAACAAGGAAAGACACCAAAGTACTTAAATGGAGCTAAAACAGCAAGATGAATTTTGAAACCATAATAGCTAAGAAGCAAAATTACAGGCATTGATGGGCTTTTTTTCCCCCTCTTATTACACTCCAATATGAACTTGAGATTGCTATAAAATACAAAATTACCTTGCCCATAGAGCTCCAAAATATGCAATTGTGACTTTCAATGCATTTTGACCAATGTTAAGTTAGTTCAGGAAAATATAATGAGTTTGGGCTGTTCAAGCATGGGTCTCTTACGGCAGATCTTGTTGGTCATCCAAAATGAACTTCACACCAAGAGCACTTTGACATACCAGGGCTGCAAAGTGATATTCCGCAGCTGTTCTGAGCACAGACAGAATTCTTCTTTATCACTTATCAACAGTCACACTCCCTTTCTCTCTGAGGGCAAACCTTCCACATGGATTCTGAGTTGGCGCTTCTGGCTTTGAGGTAAACAGGTCAATAGCCCAGCTGGGATGCTATGTGATGTTCCTACCTTCCCAACTGTGAACCCCACCCAGCTCTCTCTCTCTCTAGCTTGCCCTACTCAACTGCTCTGGGGAAAGAGATCTGCTTTCCACGTCACTCAGAAGAGCTGAGTCTCTCAAGAAGTACAAGTGGGTAATGGCATCTGGTTCTCTTATCTGAGGCAGGCTGAGGCTTAGGTACTCATGGTGTGCATGTGCAGGAGTGCCTGAAGAGATGCTATATTGATTACGAGATACAATTGTGAATTTTATTACCTTCTGGGAAAAAAAATAGGAAACATAAAAGCAAGAGTTTTGTGCCAGATGTAAGAACTAAACGCTCCGGTTATCTGATTAGCATCAGTGACATGTGCTTTGAATGTGAAACACTTGTAAGTCTCCCCAGGTGAGCTCTCGATCTTATCTGTGCCATTTATGTCAGACGTTTATATGCCTGCTCCTCTCAAATGGGACCCAGATGAAGTTCAATCTTGCTTAGAAGAGTCTGGAGAGTTCTGAGATTTAGAAGTCAGGGTGATTTTTCTAGGAGAAAGGCAAAACTCTGGGAGCTTGTCTGGAATCTGAGGGACAGCCTGGGCTAGGGTACCAGGCTTAAGGAGACCCAAGAGGGTCAAAGGAGGCTGTCATGGGTGGTTTCTTTACTATTCCATCAGGACTGACCTTGTGTCTTCTCCATTGCCAGAGTCACTGATCTTTTTTCAAATGACAGCTCTGATGGCAGCAGCTTTCTCTTGAGCTATATATACACTGAATCTCACACAGACCCTCCCAGTCACTACCCTCAGTCAGACTTTAAATGCCTTCTCCTATATATTGTTGGACTCTATGGCCTCCATCTGTAGGGGCTCCAGCAGCCCAGTGCCAAAGCCTTGGCTCCTCAAAGGATGGCGTGGCAGGGTTGAGTTCATAGTACTCCTTCCCCCGCTGCTGTAAGGGGAACAGTTGAGTAGGGGAAACATTTGTTATCATGTGCTTTTAGAGAAATGCAAGATGGTGCTGCCTTCCTGTTGGGCAATTCAGCAATGTCTCAAAAACGCTTCATATGTACATAACCTTTGTTTCAGCAGCTCTACACACCTAGAAATATTCTCACAATGGCACCAAAGACGTACATGCGAGGATGCTCCCTAGAGCACCATGGATGATGAAAGTAACCAGAAACTACCTGAATTTCTAGCTGGAGGAACTGGCTGGCACGGGCTGCCACAACCCAGGGAGACCAACATCCACTTTTACTGGGAAGGTATCCATAATCCTAGAGCAAGGTGCTGTGTATAATTTTAAAGTGAAAAGGTAGGTTTCCAGAGAGCACGCACAGTACAAGCTGAAGCTATAAATGCAAAAGCATGTGGGTGTGAGCGAGCAAGGTCTGGAGAAAACTGCACCAAAATCTCACCAGTGATTATTTCTAGGGGGAGGGATTATGGGTAAATTATTTTTACTTTTGTTTCCTCCATCAACAGTTACTACGTAACGTGTCTACAGTTAAAATGGTCTACAATTGTAGACAGTTACTGTGTAACGTGTGCAGTAACTAAAATACACACACACATTCTTCTGCACCTCTGTCTCAAATCTTTGTGGGGTTCTGTTTACCTTCTTTGCACCTGTTGCTTCCATCTCTACGGGGATGTATTTGGTGTGGTTAGCCTTCATGTGCAGGGGGAAGCACTGTGACAAGCTGGCAGGGAAGATGAGGTCTGCCCTGGGAAGGAGGTGTCAGATGGGCCTCCCACTAGCTAGCTAGCAGCTCTGTGCCTGCACACCAGCTTCTCTTCACGAGCTTCACCTGCTCTGGCAGGCATTCAGATTCCTTCCTCACTGCTCTCCCTTAGGCCTTGAAAAAAAACACTGGGTTTTTTAAATTCCTCACCAACTTCCTCTCTGCATATCAAGATAAAGAATTATTTATTCCTCCCTCCTGTTGAATATGTTATCCCTTCTCTCAAAGCTGGTCTCCTCCTCTGCTTTCCTAGTGGAGCAGACAAAACCTCCCCAGAGTGGGTATCAGCACTCTTCGAGCCCTTCTTTTCTGCCCTGGAGTTCTTGTGAAACCATTACTCTTTGTGTGATGCTATCTTATTGGCCTCTTTCTGGTGGCCTTCAATCTCATTTTCTTCCCAAATATGGCAGGAGAGGAGCTCCTGTCCCCACGCCTGGAGAGCAGAGAGAGGAATCCTGTCCCAGTCACCACCTTGGCAGGTGTCATCCTTCACAGCTGACATCTTTGTATTTGGCCCCATACTATGTCATACCAGGAACCCTTTACAGACCCAACTGTGTCCCTTTTGAAGCACTTTGTCTTCAAGGAGCATAAAATGTCACTGGAGAGATGTGACACAAACCTTAGCTTATCACTCATAAGCCATCTGCTCCCATCGCATCCTACAACTGAAACTATCCTTCCCGGATTGTACTTGTTCACCAAATCGGTGTCTTGGTCACAAAGATACCATAAGTCATGAAGACTTCTGTAAGTCTTGTCCTTCTGTCCACCATGTCCTATAAGAACCTCAAGAGCTTTAACTCTGAAAGATTTGGATCTTCTCTATCTGGGAATTTTTTTTTCTAGCTGTGTGATACTGAGCAAGTCACTCTCCCTTTCTGATTTTCACCTATAAAGTGATGACAATACGGTCTACTAATGTCTTCAGAAGTTGAAGAAGCCTTAGGTAGAGTCTGGGGTTAAGGCTTTGCTTTCTCATTGTGGAGGGCTTTTCCTCAGAAAAATAATATATGACACTTCTTTTCCAAGGCTTGCCAAACTTGAAATAATACTAATTAATCATTCTGATGCACAGTCACTCCTGTCTTGTCTTACCCAGCAGAGAGGAACAAAGTGATCTGAGGAGGCAGGGGGGGAACTGTTGGGGTTTGAGGGTTGGGGTTTACTTCACCCCTGTGTGCTGCCTCTACTCTCCCTCTAAACAGACACAGCGGGCATGGTGAAATGAGCCGCGGTGGGAATGTAGACAAGCGGGGTATCAGTTTTAGATCGTCATGAATAAATTGGACAGAGGGTTTCGGCTTTAATTTTCTCCTCAGTCGATGTGTTGCACCTCAAGCTTTCAGAGAAAAGGTGGCATTTAACTGGATGGAAGGGGAATTAGCAAACCTATGAGACACCTGTCCGTGGATATTAGGGCTCACTTCTCCACAGCCCCAGATGGTTGGGATGGGTGGGGTTTGCTTCCCCCATTCAAGGATAGAGAGAGAAGAGAACCCTCCCTCTTGCAAGTCATTCTAAAAATTACCATAAAGTGGCCAGCAAAATAGTGGATGGCTGCTAAATCCAGTGACAAACCTGGGCTCGTCACAGTGGGTTCCTGAGAGGGTCAGGGTCGACAGCTTGATAAACGGGAAGGAGACACCCTGAATTTGCTAGTGACAGGTGCAGTTTTCATGAACCTGCTCTCTTCCCCCACAGCATAGCTTAGGGCCCCTTTGGGGCCCTGGAAACAGCCAGCTGTCCTGAGTGATGAAAGGAAGGTACTCTCCAGGTCTTCCTCAGCATCCTTCTCTCTAAAAACAAAGCAACCAGCCCAGTGAAGAAAGCAATCTTAGTAGACTCTCCACAGAAGTCCAGCCTCCGAGCTGCTCTCTGTCCCCAGATCACATCGCGTAAAGCTGCCATGGCAGGGTGCAGCACTCTGGGTGAGCAAACTCACTTTTGCACCCCCACAGTCTACCCTTATACAGTTTCTAACTCCTTCTCTTAAACCACAGGATCTTCTTTTCTAATAATAAGATCCTGGATGGTTACCACTTCCAGGCTATGTGGCCTTGAAAAAGTTATATATTAAATCGCCATAGCTCGGTTTCCTCATCTGTGAAATGGGATGTCCTCTATTCAGCAAATATTTACCAAGAGCTTATTAAAGGACAGGTATGTTCTAGGCATCAGAATAGTGGTGGGAACCAGACAAATGGGACCTACACATAAAGCCCTTGCTGGGGGATAACTGCAGGACCCAGTGCCTTCATCATTCACTACTAACCTTCTCCTTTCTTGAAGTAAGACATTACTGTGCATGCTGATTCAATAACAAAGGTAATTTTTTCATCTGTGGAGTGTATGTTTGTGTAGGACTCATACAGATGAGACTCAGTGAGGCAAAGAAACTGAGCCCAGGATGGCCTACTGCAAGTGTGCACCAAACGGAGGCCACTGCTCGTTTTAACATCTTTTCCTCAACTTCCCTGTCTGACTGCATGGCTGTACTTACTTAGTGAAAGTGAGAGTAGGTTAGACTTTTCTTTTTCTAAACAGCCCCTTACCAACCCCAACTCAAGAACACACATCTCATTGTCACATTTAGCATTCATAGTTCATGGGTCCCAGGGATTTTACTTTCTTTTCTGTTTTTTTGTTTATTTGCTTACTTGCTTTTTGTATGTAGCCCTGGCGGGCCTGGAACCTACTATGTAGACCAGGCTGGCCTCAAACAAAGATCTACCTGCCTCTGCCTCCTGAGTGCTGGAAGTAAAGGCATCCCACACCCAGCCTGGGATATCTGTTTTCAATTACTGAGAAATTGGTTTTATTTTTAATAAAAAGTGTTCAATAAATATTGGTGGAAATGAATGCACAAAAAAGGTGTTCAGATGTTTATAGCATGTAAGCAGGAAAACAGGCACCTCAGGGCTCTCTGTTACATAGAAATGTCTGCTCTGGGGGCCAGCGAGATGGCTCAGTCAGTAAAAGTGCTTGCTGTGAAGCCTGATCACCTGAGTTCAAGCCCCAGAGTGAAAGAAGAGACTCAGCTCCACAAAGTTGTCCTCTGACTTCCACACAGTGCCATGGCACATGCACACTCACCACACATACAAATCATAAATACACAATAATAATGTTCAGAAGTGTTTCCGCTGCTGCAGGTCTTTCCTCTACTGGGAAAGCATATCCACATTCTCTTTTACATTGTTTCCTTGAGCATCTTCTTTGAGTATCTTCCCAGGTTCCTGGATGATTTCGGCAATGAGAAATTTCAATTCCTGCTTCCCTCCTCCACACTTATATTATGGTTAGAAAGCTAAGAAAGAAACAAGACTACATATAAATAAAGTACAAAATATATTTGGCAAAAAATGAAGTATTATACAGGAAACAATCATGGTAGCTGATGGAAAGTGGTTGGAGGAGGCCCTATTAGATGGGAAACCAGGGCGACCCCTGAGCTGAGACATGGGGATGGAGAAGTGCATGGGGCTGGGAGGGCAGCCAGAAGGAAGCACAACAATCAAGGCTTCTGTGGATCTGGAGAGGAGGAAACTCATGGCAAAGCACATACAGGATGCCTGGACAGGGTTGGAGGTGTCAGACTGCATGGCAGGGAGGGTCCACATGAGGAGTTTGACTCAACTTGGTTTGCTGAGGGACTGGGCAGGAAGTGAAGAATGTTCATTTTGGTAGAAAAGGAAGAAACCAGGGCATGAAGGACTTTTAGTTTTCTGGCTGGATCTAATAACTAGATGGTGACATCCCTTTTCTCAGATGCTTTAAGGCCATTTGGTGGCCATTTGATGCCTTAGATCTTAGCCTTGAATCAATTTCTCTGGAGTCCACTGAGTACCTTCTGGAAAGTTCCATCATGTTTCCTTATCTGTCCAGGTAGTCTCTGGCTGACTTTCAGGGATACCATAAGGATTGCAAGCGATGGCCTTTGGGAACTCCTGAGATGCTGAATGAGGCATCCAGGTCTGAGGCTCCTTTTTTCTCTCTTGCTTTGGTTGTTGTCTGTAGATCGGACTCAGCCTGGTTTAACTCAGAGCTTTCCTGGGGCCTCACACTGGGTGTGAGGAACATGTAGCATCTCAGCCACACGTCAGGGCAGCTGTTGTCACTCTGCTCTCTCCTCCCACTACAGGGGTCAAATGCATTCTTTCCAAGTTCTTCCCCCTCCCCGCACCAAGCCATGCCACAAATATCCCCACATGCATTTTTAGGTTCCCTTCTCCTCTCTAGGTGTAAATTCTGGCTATAAGCAAAGATTAAGAAGTGTTGGGCTGAGTAAAAAAATGTGGAGACTGACTGGGGTATGCTTTCCTTAGATGACCTTTGAAATTCTTTCCAACTTAAGGAAGCTGAGCTTCAGTTTCACGTCAGTTCTGGATGTTGCCCTTCTAGGGCCCAATGGCAGTAGAACACATATAACTGCTGCTACCCTGTCTCCGTAACTGTCAGTGTTAATACAGTTTTTCACTGTATTAACTTTTCTCCTTTTTAAATGAATATTTAAAGATAGCTTTATTGAGATGTAATTCACATACCATATATTTCATCTGTTTGAAATGTACAATCCAATGTTTTCAGTATTTTCACTTATGTGCAACTCTCTTACAGTTGGCCAGTGTTTCATGGTTTTCATCACCTCAGAAAGGAGTCCCACTAAGACAGCTTCTAGATATCCGTGTCTCTATCTCCACTCACCTATTCGGTCCTAAGGAGCTATGGATTGACTTTCTATCTCTCATAGATTTCGCCATTCCCACCTTTCATTGGCACAGATCCATAAAACTTGGTCTTTTGTGCCTGGCCCCTCTCACCTGGCATGTTTTAAGACCCATCCATGCTTAGTATGTATCAGTACTACATTTGTTTTTATGGTTGAATTCTCTTCTATTGACATATTATACCTGTCCATTCATGCATTGGTGAACTCCGGCAGTAGTTAGGATTTTTGGCTCGCTGGAGAATGCACCATGAACACTGTGCACACCATTTTGTGGACATAATTTTCCATTTCTCCTTAGAAATTTCTTAAATTTTTTTTCTTTGAATGAGTTTCCCCAGTGATAGGATGATAATAATAACCATTGTCAGAGCAACTAAGATATATTATGTGGTTTTCTAGCAATTTCCTTGAATTGAAACATTCCTTCCTGGGAAGAAGAGGGAGGCTCATAAGACTCAGGAAGTGATCAAAATGTAAAAGTCTGAAAGCTCAAATTTACAAGATTCACAAGGTCCTTCCCCAAGATTATAGAAGCAATAAACAACAGCTGAGGAGGAGACTCTGTGACTGGCCAGGCTGCCTGCAAGTCAGGCAGGGAGCTCCGGGGTTGCAGCTTTTGTGAGCGGTCACTCAGGCTGGAGAGGGCGTTGTGGTGATGCCTTTAAGTCATCCATGTTTCTGTAAGTAACCCCTCACCCATCTCTCTATATAATCTGAATAAACTCATTGGTTTTCCAAGTTGAAGGATTACTTTGGTTTGTCATCAATACCCTATTTGGGGTGAATAGATGTTTGTGTTCCCTTTGGAAAAATTTAATACAACACGTGCTTGTCATTCAGTGCTAGGAATCATGGTAAGTCTATCTAAAGATTCCTTAGACTACTGGCTTGAGGTAGGTACTATTGACACCCATTCTTTGCAGAGGAAGAACCCGAGGGTTATGCAATTGAGTATCACAAAAGACTAACTTTATGACTTCCATATATGGCTCTGCTAAGCAAATCTGGATGTCTACATCAGGTTTGTCTTCCTAGCAGAATCAATCATAAAAGATATAAAATTAGACCCTGAAAATGTTAATTCCAAAGGGTCTCCATCCCTGGTGAGACTTATGCCTCTAATTTTAAATGTTAATCTCGAAAAGAAATGATGTTCTCCTTCAGAGTTGGCACCCAAAGTCCCTCCTTGTTTCTGACAATCTGACTTTAATAGGAAAACAACACTGGAAAGAAACATATGTAGTAATAGTAACCCTTAGGTTTGTCCCATCACCTCGGCAAAACCCTGTGACCCAATGTCCACATGGAGTTGTATGAAAGAATATTCAGAAAGAGTTCAAGGGAATCCAATGTCAGTTGAACCTACTAAATTACACTTATCCCAAGGAAGACTTACAGATACCCTCTGTTATGCATGTAGGCACAACTTGGAGGAGACTCTGAATATTCCCACAGTCAAGACACTCTACCTGTAGGTCAATCTTGATTTTTACCAACTCTTAGGTTCTTCATTCTGCCTGTCACCAGATTTTATGTGACAGGATATACAGGAGAGAAGTTGGTAATGACAAGATTTACCTTGGCTGGGGCAGGAACCAGAGGAAGCAACAGGGAAGGGTGGAGCTGTGGGAAGCTGAGGCAGAGAAAAGAGGGAACTGTTAGGTACAGTCACACATCACCTAGTGACAGGGACATAGTGTGGGATGTTGAACATTGAGTGATTTTGCATATGTGAAATACAGTAGCCTATTGCTCATTGGGTAAAAGTGAGCAAAACAGCACAGGATTAAAACCAGCACAAAAGAAAATGATGTAGTCAAGAGATGCACTAAACACGGGATGAGTGAGGCTCTGCTGACTTAACACAGTACGCTGTGCACTAAAGATAAAAGGGCTGGAGAGATGGCTCAGCGGTTAAGAGCACTGACTGCTCTTGCAGAGGACCCGGGTTCAATTACCAGCACCCACATGGCTATGAACCGTCCTGAACTCCAGTTCCAGGGGAATCTGAAGCCCTCTTCTGACCTCCATGGCATTGCATGACATGGGTGCACTCACATACATGCAGGCAATACACTCGTACACATAAAATAAAAATAATAAAATATTTTTTTAAAAAGTATAGTAAACACATACACTAGAGGATAGCCATTTATTGTCTTTGTGAAGTACTGAGGATTACGTTACATGTGCCACTTTCATGTGACTGGAAGCATAGGTTTGCTTATACCAGCAGCAAGCAACACACACACAGACACACACACACACACGCACACACAGACACACACACACACAATTTTTCAGCTCCATTATAATGCTACGGGACCAGTATCCTATAAGAAAATATCACACAGTGGCGTGTGACTGACTATATTTTCTTCTTACAATGCATTTATTATTCACCTCAAATTTCATTAGTCAAAATGGGAAAATTCTGAGTTTGTTCAAGGTCCCACCCCATGCAGATCATCTGATGATCTGAAAACCATGTGGGACAAACAGATACATAAGAGGACTGTGCACTGGAGAAGCAGAACAGGAGAATCATAATTACCTAGTTGAGATTAGAGCACACAGGGAAGACCCTCATCTTCAGAGTTCCAATATTTGCAAATTCATCTACTCCTTAGAATTGATATGTAACTCCCAACAATCATCCCCAAGCTTTATTGGTAACTGACAGGAATGTTCAGGGGAACACAAAACCTGAGTGGCAGGACCACACATTCTGAGCTGCTGCCGTCAAACAAGCTGATGCTCTGCTTTCTTACTTCAGCTTTCCCAGAGATGACCAGATGTTTGAGAGTGAAGGGGCAAAGGAAGGCAGTGGAAGCAGCCCTGGCTCCCAGGCATTGATGACGTTTGAGTCCTTGACACCGTTAGGGTAGCCAAGCAAACCACTGAACATATCTAAAGCTCACTTTCTTGTGAAGTAAAAGGAGTCTACCAGGATTAGCCGTCTTTAGTATATAAGGTTATGAACTCTGTGAGAAATGTACATATGTGTATATGTACACCTATCTCTCCAAAGTTGCAATGATTCGGTGTTTACTAATTCAGTGCTGAAGATGGCTTTATGGAATACTAGCCAAGATGCCCCAGTCCCAAATCAATCCAAGAATGAGAATCAGCCCTATGATTTTATGATTTCAGGGTAACTGGAGTGATGAGAAGGAATCTGTGCCCATATTTGGAAACTGACAGAAGGCTGGGTAACAGCTCAGAACTCATCTGCCCCAAACTTATAAACTCATATTTTTGCTTCTCTGAGTATTACAGGGACTTAGGCATGGGAACGCTCAGACTTTAAAGATCATCTGTTTCTTTCTGGATCCTCCCCCAGCCCATTATGGTTTTTTTGAAAAAATGAATTCTGACTTAAAAATCTCAAGGTATGAATCAGATAAAAGAAGAGCTGTATCCCAGAAAGAAGGGGCCCAGGAGAACTGGCATCTCCACAGCTGGGATTTTCCTCTTGTTCTTTCCCCAGGGGCTCCAAAAGAAACAGAACACCACCAATCCCCAGGGGCCTCCAAAGAATCAGTACACTACTGGTTCGGCCCAACACTCTCACAATGTGTGTATTTCCACACATAGAGAGGTGAACACCTTCTGAGCATAAATGAACAAAGTTCTAAATAGTAGAATCTCTAAATTTTGAAGAAAAAAAAACCCAACAACTATAAATCCCACAAAGTTGCCTACCTGGGGAACCAATGGCCAACAGGAACCTGTTTCTAGCTACCTCCTTAGCCCCATTACACAGCATGCTGGGCACAGTAAGGAAGCATTTGTCTTAGGTGACAAGGAGGACATGACAACTATTAGCTGATTTCAGTCCTAAAGTGGGATACACTAATATTTCGAATATAAATTCTGGTCACTGGTAATCCAATTCTACAATCCCAAGTAGGGGAGTGGGGGAGCTATATTCCAAACTCATAACATCTTCATGATCTGTACTGGGAACTATATAACCATAGTCATAAGAGTGTCTCATTCTGTTTGGAATATTTTAGTCTGGTAATGCAGCACAGTGGTAGAGCATATGCTTAGTATTTGTGAGACCCAGAGTCTGATTCTGTAAGTACTAAAATAAATATATTATAACTAAAAACACCTGGTCTCTCCTTCAGTCTCCCTATTTTATCTACTTTCATTTTGCCCTTACGTCTGGAAAATTAATATCCAGAGAAACAAAGTATCTAGTTCAAGGGCCCATGACTTTGTAGCGGAGCTTGGTTCACTGCTTTGTATTATCCTCATTTACTAGGGTCACACCACCAAGGGCAGCTGGTTTCTGAAGCACTACTATACCATTCAGCAATGACAGAGGTATCTTTGTGGACTCCCTCCCTTTCCAGTACAAACTATTTGGCCTCTACCACTCCACAAGGTCACATGCCCCAAGATAACAGAAGCTGAAGGAATAAGCTCCTTTTGGTTTTGAAGGGACAGGTTTCTAGAGTGTAAAGGATTTCCAAAGGTATACTTGATATTCAGATCTCTATGCCGCTGCTGGCTGTAGAAGATTCCCCACAAAACAGTTGCACTTAGAATAGTCTGTTGGACGTTGAATCATCTTGAAGGAAGAGGTGACAACCTCTGGCCATAAGTATGCTCTTCTGTGAACTCCAGATTACTGTTTCCATTAACAAGTCTATGGCACCAACTTACTATGGGAATTGAGTCCCTGGAGCTTTCAGGTGTGTGTGTGGTGGTGGTGGTGGGGGTAATGGAGTACATATGTTGTGCATACCAGTGCCTCCCCCAGATAGAGAGCCTTCCTAACCTCAGAGAATGCTGTATTCCATGCTAACCAATCATGTGAAATTCCGGCAATAAATGAAAAAATAAACACAGAGCTGAGGATATAATTCAGCTAACCTCGCTCCCAAATGAGGCTGATTCCAGATAGAAAGCAGATTTTCATATTTACTGTATGTGACAGCTGTAGGCATTAAATGAATCATCTGTCTATCTCTATCGCCTTGTTCCTCCTGTGCTGAATATATCTATCCCTGGGGTTGTCTGTCTTCCCATTCCAGCAAGACAGATCAGTGTCGTTTCAATTATTAATTCCATGTTTGGATCATAGTAACACCAGTTCCAGTTCAGTGACCTGCAGTTCCTATTGATTTAAGTGATGAATTATCTACACTGCAATGTATTATTAACTTTATTTTGTCTCTTATTCCTTCTGCATTCATGCATCAAAATAACAAAGCACCATTCATGGGCTAAAAGGACCCGTTTCCCTTCTCACATTTCCCATAGGGGCGACAACAAACACCCAGGGAGGTAATTACACAGAGCTAGGGATGGGGGTGGGGAGGGCTGGATATTTATTTCACCTATGAATTCTTTATCTTAGCTGTGGATAAGGGGGAGAGGGTGGGATCTGAATGGGGAACAAAGGGGCCAGGAGGGAGGTTAATGAAGGTAAGTGAGGAGTGGAACTTGGAAGAGTCAACAGGAACAAAATAACCTCAACTACTCAGCTTCCAGAGGACATTCTGCCCATCTGGCTATTCTAATCATGACAGGAGGATGAACAGGAGAGGTGACAATGGTGGCATAGTGTGAAGGGAAGGGGGCAAGGGAAGGGGACATCGCTGGTTGATGCTGCAACCTTATTTGGACTGCTCCGCTTACTGCCAACAGCAAGACCCGATTCTAGGAGCCATGGATTCAAAAACATCTCGCAGAAAAGTGTTGGCTTCTGGCTGCCTGTCATTGCCTTCATCTTTGGTTGACACACATCCTCCTAGTATCTTCTGAAGAGCTGCTGTTCCTAGATGCAATGTGGCAGGACCTTAATCAAGATGCATTGCCTTGTCCTGGCCAAGTGCATGCCCATGAGTCTCCCTCTGTTGTCAAGAAAGTCTGATGGGTGCATCCATTCACAGCACTAGTCCCTGGCTGTGATGGGCGCATCCATTCACAGCACTAGTCCCTGGGTGTGGTGGGTGCATCCATTCACAGCACTAGTCCCTGGCTGTGATGGGTGCATCCATTCACAATACTAGTCCCTGGGTGTGGTGGGTGCATTCATTCACAGCACTAGTCCCCGGGTGTGGTGGGTGCATCCATTCACAGCCCTAGTCCCTGGCTGTGATGGGTGCATCCATTCACAACACTAGTCCCTGGCTGTGACTGTTGAACTACTGCTGCTCTCAATACCCTCAGAAGATGACTAGTTTCTTGAGACTTCAAGCCTTGCTTCTCTAACCTTTTATTCTAGAAGCCCTGCCCCATCTGTTTTCAATACCTCCCTTTTCTTATTTAGGGAACTAGATTTGGATATGTTTTCTTACCTTCAGCTAGAGAGCTGTGGCTGAGCAGCTAAAGGACACGGCTTTATTCTGTCATTGAGGCAAAGTGGGAGGTGCTGTATATAAATCTTGCCCACACCTCCCACAGCAATCCAACAACCACCTCCTAAATGGAGAGATAGATGGGTTGGGGCCGGGAAGTGAGAGCAACCCTGTGTTCACTTGCTCCCATTCCATTTCTAGTTGGAACTGAACCTAATCTCCCAGCCTCCAAGATTCCTGTCAGGGCAACTCCCAGAGCCAGACAGTCTGAAGAGACTCCCCACACAAAGAGAAGGCCTCAGCATGGCTGCCTGGGGTCAAATACCCGCCTATGAGCCAAACCCTAAGTGGAAGGAGAGACTGAAGACCTCCCAGCCTGATAGCCAAGAGGAGGCTGTTACACGCACAAGTTTTGTGTGTGAATAACCAGAGGATTACTCAGGCCTCATTCCTAGTTCTAGACTCAGAGTGCCTCAGCTAAGACCGTTCCCATTTGTGACTTCCAGCTCACATGCTCCTTGGGCATGGAACAGTGTCACAAATGGCCTATTGTAGCTGCCACCTTTGACCTTCCTCCCCTGTCTTTTCCCTCTCCCTGCTATAGACTACCATTGTGGGACCTAGAGATGAACATCTAACAGGTAGAATCTGGTTTCACCTGTCAACCTAGATCCCTAACAAGAAGTGGAGAATAGCCTAGCTATGCCCGAGAAATGAATTCTTTTTCTTTCCAGAACTTCACCAAATAAGGAGAGGAAGATCAGAAAACCACTGTGATTAGATTATTTGGAAGAAGGTCAAAGATTAAAAATCCGCTGCCTCTCATTATTAGAAGAGGGATGACAGATTCAGACCAGAGCACAAAA
The DNA here is from genome assembly GCF_000622305.1 of Nannospalax galili. NCBI lineage: Eukaryota > Metazoa > Chordata > Mammalia > Rodentia > Spalacidae > Nannospalax > Nannospalax galili. The sequence continues at coordinate 1,126,143 of NW_008335437.1, forward strand.
GAAAATACATTATTTCAAAACAGGATATGAAACTCAGTCCCAGGCGATTAGTCTCTGTTAAGTAAATTTACTATCTAATCTTTTAACTGTCTCCCGAAATTGCCGGTCCAAGATTCTCTCACTGGGTTGGAAGCTTAACCTGGGGATAGGGGGTGGGGGAGGTGTTGCCATCTATTCTGGACTCTTTCACCATGTTAATAGAATGGGGGGCTCAACTCACAGCAGTGGGGACCTGGGGATGGTTGGAGCATAAGGGTCTACAAGGAAAACACACCGATTAATAAAAATGGGATGTGTGCAGCATAGACCAGCCCAACCACAGGAAGGACAGTGTCGAGGGTGGAGAAAACTGGTCATCAACAAGGGGACAAAATTCCTCAACATCACTTTGCAGCTCATGGTGGGGGAAGCAAGACTCCTCCCCTTTTCACTCTCAGCCCCACTGGGCTCACACGCCAATGAACCCCAAGCTTTGGATTTGTGTTCAAACCAGATCAACCTTCAATGCTTTGATTTTAAGCAAAGGCTGCTTTGCAGGCCAAATGCCACAGGCCTGTGTTGAGGCCCAGAAAGGACAAGATGTGCATTTGGAGGCCAGACAGGCTCACAGCACCATTCAAGCGGGGGAAAAACAAAGAGGGATGAGGACACAGTGCACAACAGGATGTTTCCCAGTATCTTTCTTGGCTTGGGTACCACCGTCAGCATGGAACGAGACTAGCAGCAGAAGAGGCTATCAAGCCGGAGCAACTCCTTTCCTCCTCTACTTCTCAGAGGAACTCTTTTTTTTTTTTTTCTCCCTTTACTTCATTATTTTCTCTTCGTCTGTTTAGTCTAAAAGGCTGAACTGTGGCACAAAGAAAGTTCTCTCCAAGAATGAGTTTTCCAGAGAAAGCACTTCAGACAAGGGTAGCTCTCTGCACAGCCTACAGAATGGGGCATGTGTTCGACGTGAGGGGGCTGGGCAGAGCTGGGCTCCCCCGAGGAGTCCCGAGGTGCTCTGTTTGTGTGATTTATCCCTCCTGGAAAATCCAAACATACAAATGTGCCTGCTGCTGTGAAGGCAAGGGGTAGACTTGGGGACACAGGCCCCCACAAAGCTTACTGCATATTTGCCCTATCCCCATAGGCTTTCTCAATGTTCACCTTTGTGGGCTTCAACCAAGGCAGAGGAAAGGAGGTGTAGACAGCTCTCCTGGGGGGTCAACCGGCATCCTTTTTCTCTCTAGCCTTAGGAGTCCTGAGAGAGACAGAAGGGAGAGCACAGGGGTTCCCTTAGCTCCTGGGATTTCAGAACTGGGTACTGTCAACTTGTTCATCAAGAAGCAACACAATTCTGAGGCCCTGCCTTTGTAGAGAATGGGCCCCACCCTCGGAAGATTCAAATCCAGTGCTTTTCATCTAGGAGCCATTTGCTCAGTGAGGCTTTATTCTGGTACAGCAAGGAGGGGCCAGGCCAGTTTTGCAAGCCTTTCAAATTCCAACCCCCACACCCTCTCCTCCCCATCCAAAACTTTTGTACTATGGAGCAGTGCCCGGGCTCTGAGACTTGCGCAAGTTGATGGAGATGGCAGACTGTGAAGTGAGTTAAATGTTCATGCATGTTCCAACAAAACTGAAGGGAGGGTTTGCTCCCTGGACCAAGGGCTTGAAAGAACAAGGCCTCATTACAGGGCCCTCAGTCTTGTGAAATGGGTTTTTTCTTTCATCCATCCATGTTATCAAGGAAAAGTGACGTTTCAGGGAAAGGAAGTGGTTGGTCAAAGAGCAAGGATTTGGACCAAGGACTGTCTTCAGCTACAGTCCTACCTCTTCCTAGCTCCCACACTACTTTTCAACTCAGGCAATTTGAGAAGGTTTCAATATCTCAGAATGTTCTATGGCCTTTGGCCCAGTGCTACAAGGCCATGGGCTTAAGCTAAGGAAACAATCATGAAGATGAACAGAAATATGTTTGCAAATATGTGCTGTGACTCTGCTGATGCAGAAATTTTAGAGAAATAAAAATCATTACATAATATTGGTGAAATAAAGTCTTATATCCATGCAATAGACTCTGTAGTCATTAAAAACACTGAACTAGAAGAATATTGACATGGCAAAACATTTGGAACGTTGCATAAGAAATGAATATGTAAATGAAAATTCATCAAAAAGCTGAAATTTAAAAAATGGTTACAGTTGGGTGAGGTGGTACAAGCCTGTAATCCCAGCATTTGGGAGGTGGAGGCAGGAAAAGTCTAATAGTGAGATGCTATCTCAGAAGGAAAAAAAAAATAGATGGGCGTGGTGGCACACACCTTTAATTCTAGCAACTTCAAGGTAGAGACAGGCAGATCTCTGTGAGATCAAGGCCAGCCTGGTCTACATTGTGACCAGCTGGGGCTACAGGGAGACTGTCTCAAACAACAACAAAACACCAATCAAACAAAAAGCATTGAAGTTATAGAAGAGAATGACAATTCTATACTGACTCAGAAGGAATTCCTGTTTTTTTTTGCATTTATATTTCGCTAGAAAGATGTTTGCTTTTAAATACAAAAAGAATTGCAGTAACTTTCTACAACTTCATGCAGGGCACCATTTAGAAACTGTCTGAATATGTGATTTTGTCATCAGGAGAGCCACGAAGACAGTCTGCATGTGCAAAGTTGCACGTTTCTCAATGTACATGTACTCTGAAGCACACACGGGTTTATTCATTCATGCATACACAGTGGGGTGCCTCCACTAAGGGCAGACTCTGTACCCACTCAGATTTTGGTAAACAGGAACAGTCCAGGGAGGCAGGGATAGAGTCTAAATAGACAGCTAGGGAAGCAACAGGAGTTCCAACTGTGCTGAGCTTCATGGTCTGTGGGGAAGGAGACAGTAGAATCACTCCCTTCCCAACAACAGCAGAGCCAAGGCAGACAGTGAGTGTTCCATGCACAGACCCTCTCTTATACCCATCAAAATAAAATAAATAAATAAAGATGAAATGAAATAATAACTCTCAGCCAGAGGAACCAAGAGCAGACATAATCAGCAGGCGCCGATCTCAATGGCACTCCCTGACTTCAATTATTGTAGATCAAGTTGAACAGGTTACCCAGGACCTCAGGCACTGAAATCCCCTCCCCTCCTGCCCTTTACTATAATAACTATAAGTCTTAATTTCGCCTTCGATCAATAACTCTGAGCCGGAATTCTGAAATACATCATCTGCTCTCGTACTCCTCTGATAAATGGTTTGAATCTATGTCAGGCATATTATTCCTAGAGTCCTGGCTTATTATATCAAAGACATCTGCTTTCCCAAGAAGCTTCTAGGATCTTGAATTTTTAAGGGCCCTGAAGGCTGGAGCTAAGACTGAGGCCCTTTAACTCTTAAGTGTCACTGCCAGTCTACGAACTGGGGTTACTGGTCCCTGAGGACATAAACGTAGAAGTTGAGAGTAAGTGTTGTAGAAACTTTGATCACAATTTGACACCATCACATCCTTACCATAATATGAATTACCTAGACATAGCCTTCCTATGACCCACATATGTGATTTTGTAATTCATTCCCTTTTGTCTAATTATATGCATTCTGATACATTTGAAATGCAATTTTATGCCTGGTGAATCTAATAATTAAAGATCAGTGCTTCTATTTGTGTATGACTTTGTGTTTCTATTAAGTCATTTTTATTGTATTTTACAAATGTCTACAGATTGTCATCTATGGGAGGGACATTTTGAGATGAAGATCATAACAATGATATACTATATCTTTTTAAAAAAATAGCAGGAATTTGAATGTTTTCACCATAAGGAACTGGCAAATGATTGGGTGTATGTTTACCCCTGATGTGAGCATTACACAATGTTCATGTGTAAGACAATAGGCAGGTATTGAACATTGCATGGCACTTCACAAATAGACACCATTTTAACATTTTTATGTATGTCAAAAAATAAGTGTAAATTTTAGAAGGAGGAGAGGAAGAAGGTCTGTGTCTATCGTACTATGCTTGATCGCAATGGAGTTGGCACTGGGATGTGGCTTTGGCCTTGGCTAAAGTTCCAACTGAGTGATACTTCAGAGGATCATCAGGGTCTTCAGAGAATCTCTCTGGACTAAGCAGATTGAAGGTCAGTGGACTGAGAGAGTCCAGGGCATGATCTCATTACTTTGTGCCAAGGGACTCCTGGTGATTCTATTGCTTTAATATTTAATAAAACGTATTATGTCAAACAGTAATTATCCTCAGTGTACCTTGTCAGCTTCTAATTTACATAAACCTTTTGGTCTGTATACTTATACCCATTAAGATTTTATTTCAAACAACCTCTGCTATAAGAAAATTTGTATAAAAATGGGGGGAGGGATGTGATACCCTTAGTAAATCAAAAGTTTCTTTAGAGAAAAGATAATTGTGCATTTTCAGCCACGTTATCTAAGTCCTGAAATCATCAAATCTGAAGACCAAGAAGTAGTTACACTGTTGGCCCAAGACTTGGGTGGATGAACGTTCCAGCCTAAAGTCACCTTGCCATTCCCATTGTAGATGGATTTGAATGTCAAAAGTTCCATCTGAACTTACTGATGTCCACTGGCTCTAGAGAACACCATCAAAACATTGCTGTCTGTCCAATAAAATGTTTTACTTTACTAAGATCACACAAACCCTCCCCAGATTACCTAAAGCCAGGGATTTTCCTGTCTGGTGCCAATTTATCTTTTCCCATAAATCAACAGTAGGTTAGTGCTGCAGTTTTCTTTGCCTAATTCCTGCAGTCTCTTCCTTGGGGATGAGAAAATATCCCCTTCATCAGAACTGTCTCCAGGCCTTCTTGGGACTCTGATGTCTGGTTTCCCTGATCCTAGGATTCTTTCAGGGAGGTGACCCTGGGTGATGGAGAGGAACAAAGGCCAGAGGCCCATTCATTGCTCTGCCTCCTGTTAGATGTGAGGAACCTGCAAAGTTTCTCTGTGCCTCAGTTTCCCATTCACAAAATGGAACCTAACTCCTGGTAGTGGGTCAAAATTAAGTTGTAAAGTGTTTACTTGCCAGGCATATAGCTACTAAGGAATAAACTAATTCCAAAAAGTGTTTTGATGTACATGACATAGGTAAACAAATCCCAACAAATTATTTTCTCAAAGGAACGAAACTCCTTAAATTTGAACTGGACTAAAACTACATCATTAATTACCACATTAATAGGAGGCCAAGGGGCTGGAGAAATAGCTCAGAAGTTAAGAGCCATTGCTGCTCTTACAGAGGATAAACATTTGGTTCCCAACAACCATATAGGCAGCTCACAACCACCTGTAACTCCAGCTCCAGGGGATCTAACACCCTCTTCTGGCTTCTGCAGACACCCACATGTACCCACCACACAAACGCACACACACTCACATGAATAAATAATAAAATATGTTTTTAAAAGGAGGCCACCAAAGGAAAGAAAAGAAAAGGAAGAGAAATGGAGAAACTGATAAGAAAAATACCAGATATAGTAAGGACAGAAATTGTAAAATGTACTTTTTAACAAAGAAGAGTATTACTTGATTTGAGACTAAGTACTACCAAATATTAAAAACAATCACAGAACTTTAGAGGAAGTCCTATGGGAGAAGAGAAGCAGGCAACTCTTGAGTGAATGTAAAAAGCCAGTTAACGTTAGCAGGGGGTAAGCTTGGTGTGGGACTGGCTGCCTTGCCAGTGCCTCATGTGGAGGGCCTCAAATTGCATCCTTTCTCTTTAACAAGGGAACTAGCTATTCGATCTGTATTTCCTAAATGAGAACCAGCCACTCCCTCCAAATTGCTCCAATTCAATTAAGTCACCTGGCAGGCTTCCTCTCAGTGCTCTCCCTCTCTTGGCTCGCTCTCTTCTAACACTGCAGACCTCCATGGTGGTCGAAGTGACCAATCTGGCTCTGTAGGGCACAGCAGAGAAAGCCTGTGGAGGCCCGGTGAGATACCAAGGTGAAATGCACTGTGGGACCTAATGACCACTTGCTGGAAGACGATCAGGGTAACCTTGAAACACGAGTTTTCAAGGGAGGATGTTTTCTCATCCTGAATGAATTGCTTCTAGAATTCAGATGCAAACATTGGATTCTGAAGCTGAGTTTCATGGAAGTGTTGATAACCTATAAGGGGGATATTTATACATAGTAAAGCAACACCCCAAATTTAAGTAGTCTTATCAACTCATGGTGCTTATTAGATACGCATGTTTCTCTTTTGTCTGGATATGGAGGACCCCTCTCCCCAATTCTGCACAATCAAGTAATGGTTGTAATAATAAACTTTCACAAATGATTCAGAAACATCATCTACAGGAGAAGATCAAGAGGAAGGCAACAGGAAACCAGTGAGAGAGTTATTCCCAAGTCATTTCATAGAACAACGTGGCTTGACTACCTACTATCCTGCCTGCTAGACAGCTTAAGGTCCCAGGTGCCCAGGGTTGTTTCTGTTGCTATCCTGGGCTCTGTACTTCCTGGCGAGTTAAAGTTCTTGGGTGGAGAACTAAACTGTAGCTAAAGTTGCCTTGAATTTTGTGAACAACCAGTCCAGGAAGGAGAACCCAGTTCCTTCCATAACTGTCATCTGAACTGCGCTAGGAAGACACCGTCCTGGCTTCCAGGGTCATTCTGCCCATTTTTCACCACTTTGCAAGATTTTAGGAAGTACAAAGAGATTGGGCTTCTGCATTCTCTGAATTGCCACCAGCAAGTCCTCAAAGCAGCAAGCCCAAGCAGGGGCTGTATTTCTGGCAAAGGCAACCTGCTCCTGGTAGTCACAGAGGAGAAAGATGACTATGGGGCCTAACGGACCATTATTTGGTTGGCTGTTTCCCTGCTGTTTCTTTCTCTGCTTTTTGTGACTTAAGCCCCCATTTTTGTTTGCAGATCCTACCCAATTTCAGTTCCTGTGCATATGTGGGAGAAGCATGTGGTCCTGAACACAACCAATCATAGCTCCTTATTCTCTGTCCCATGACCCAACTGTGGACAACAGATGCATGCTGTGCTTACAGGATGCTGAGACAAAAATGCTTATACAGAATGTGGCTGTGGAGCTGTGGTGGCCACCTTGCCAGTGTGGAAAAGCTTGTCCAAGGGGATGGGTATCTGATGCCCCACTTTAATCATGCCTGACCATCAGTTAGATCCCAGGCTTTTCAGAAACTTGTCAGTCATCTCTCTTAAGTTGATTTAAAGACCAGGTATGGTGGTGCATGCCTATAGTGCCAACACTCGGGAGGCAGAGGCAGGCAGGTCTCTGAGTTCCAGTCCAGCCTGGTCTACATAGTGAGTTCCAGGACAGCTGGGGCTATAGGGAGACCCTGCTTCAAAAAGACTGAAAAAAAAGTCAATTTGAGCTGAACATGGTGGTGCATATTTTTTAAAATTTTTATTTATTATTTTTATGTGTATGTGTGTATTGCCTGCATGTAGGTAAGTGCACCCATGTTGTACAATGCCTGCAGAGGTCAGAAGAAGCTGTTGGATCCCCTAGAACTGGAGTTAAAGACAGTTAGCTACCATGTGGGTGCTGCAATTTGAACCCCGGTCTTCTGCAATAACAACCAGTGTTCTTAACCGCTGAGCCATCTCTCCAGCCCCAGTGGTGCATTCTTTTAATCCCAGTACTTGGGAAGCAGAGGCAGGTGGATCTCTGTGTGATAAAGGCCAGCCTGGACTACATAGTGAGTTCTAGGCCACTGGGGCTACAGAGAGACCTCGTCTCAAAAACAGAACAAACAAACAAAAAGTCATTTTGAGTTTACTTTTCCTGAAACTTATTAAGTAAAAGACACCTAACCAAATATAGCAACACTCCCCTTATACATGAGGGACCTAGTCTAAGACCCCCCTGTATAGTATTAAACTCTATTTAGACTGCTTTATCCTGTATGTACATGCCTATGATAAAGTTTAATTTATAAACTAAGCACAGTAGGATATTAACAACAGTAACAATAAAATCGTTTATAGCAATATACTGTAATAAAAGCAATGTGATTATATTCTCTCCCCTCTCTCAAAACACCATATTGTATTATATGCACCTGGCTCTCCTTGTTACCAATATGTCACTGAAACCATGAAAACCAAAACTCTGGACAAGGGAGGACTACTGAGTGAGGTCTTTCAAATAACATGCCCAGCTTCACAGAACACTGTTAATCATTTTCATTCACCATATGAACCAGAAATCTTCTTTAAAGATACTTTTAGTTAGGTCATCCTTTTGGTGTCATGTCTTTTCCTTTGATACTCCTAATTTGCCCTCTCCTGGTACTAGATGCTGAGCAGGTAAATTCCATGGTACGGACAAACATGATGATCTTCCTATGACAGGCAAGGAAACAAGTTCAGACGGGAATTGATCTGCCTGGGGTTGGTAGTCTAGGAAGGGGTCCCTGCTGGAACAAGGGCGAGCAAATACCTGGACTGTTGTCCTTCCTCTTCACTCCAGTCCCCTCCTCTCCATGGAAACAGAAAGCTGGCTCTCAGCCCACACTGATGGCAGGCAGGAAGGACTGTCTTTCCTTTATTTTGTTTTCTAGTACTGTGGATTGAATTTAGGGCCTTGTGCGTGCTAAGCAAGTCCTGCACTACTGAGCTATATCCCAGCCTTCTTTTCACTTTTTTATTTTTGGGGGAGGGGACAGGGTCTCACTAAGTTGTCCAGGCTGGCCTTCAACTCCCTTTGTGTTGCAGACATGTCTTCTTATCCTCTGGTCTCAGGCTGACAAGCTGGAGTTACAGGCCTGCGCCACCATGCCTGGTTAGAGAAGGAGACTTTCAATACAGACATCGCTCAGATGACAGGCACTCAGCATCTTGCCTCCCTGTGTCCTCGGGCTGCCTTCTCTGCACATACCCTTCCTTACTGTTTACAGGACGGGGCTCTTGCTGATATGTTTTGAGCATGGCTCTTCACATTCAAGCAATTTCATTTCTCTCTACCAGTAAACGAGAGGAGGTTTTAGCATACTTGTGGACTCAGAATGACGTGGGTTCAAACTGTCCTTTTTTTAATATGACAGTGGCCACCTCTCTGTGGCTGTTTCCTCGACTGTAAAATGTGGGTCATCATAATACAACTCACAGGACTTCTGAAAATGAATCAGAAGTGGACGAAACTCTTTGCATGAATTTAGCCAATAGTAACACGAGTATGCATTGTTAATAGAAGCCAAGGGCCAGGAAGTGAGGACTATCTCAGCACATCGTCCAATGGCCACAAATCTATCTGCCCAGTGCTGTTCCTGATTCCTACTCATCTTTTACTGGCTGCATCACAATTTGTCTTCTCCCTTAATCTTCTGATGAGGATCCCAGTTCTTCTCTCTCTGCTCTAGATCCCACTGCCTTAGACACTAGAGTCTCTCCTGCTTTGCATTCATCCTTTAACAGCCAGGCTGACTCCAGCTGGTATGTAAGGCCAAGGGCTTTAGGGCCAATGAACTCAGGTTTGCAATCTTAGCGCTTTGTTGCATCACTGTGAAAGAGTAAATTCGGCCTCAGCTCTGCTTCCTCATCCGTGAACCAGCAGAGATATTAATACTTAGGGTTCAAGGTCTTGAGAGCGTTACAGGAGTGTGGCATGCAGAGAAACACATTCATTAACCTGGTCCATGGGGGAAGCTCAACTCTTGATAATATAATTAGAGCCTTCTCCACACAAACACTGAGCTCACCGGCTCCTTTATAGGAGCTGAATTGATTGCTGCCCAGAGGCAGTCTCTGTTTTCTCTTCTTTCCCACATGTCTGCATGTGGCCACAAGGTGGCAGCCTATTCATGATGGAGGAAGCTAGCTTCTAGTTGTAGACTAGAAAGATTAAGTGATCTTTTTTAACAGCATGTCCAGAGGCTTCTTTTCATTTTCCTTTTTGGTGGTGACTGTGGGGGTTACTAAAAAGTCTTCATAGGCTCCTGGTTCCATTTCTGTGAGTTTTCTATCTGAGCACATTGAGCTGAAGCAAACCGAACCAGCCCAGGGCTTCAAGGTGCTATCTTTTCAGAAATGTGGTTTGTACCCACAGTCCTTACTAGAATGGCTATTCCAAGAGCCAGGCTCCAGTGGAAAACCTGTGGGTGTGGAGCACATGTTTAAGGTGTCAGGGAGGCTGATGTCCCTATGGACTTTCCTAGGGATGCAAAACCCTATGTCCTGGATAACTCTTCAGTCCTAGGGATAGTTAGACCTTATGGCATCTCTGCCACACTCCTACTAACTTGACAGGTGTGGGTGTCCTTTCTTCCTCAATGACATGAGCACACAATTGTCCCATGGATTCTACAAGTTTGAAAGGGACCACAGACAATATTCTGATTCTGCAGGACGGGGTGAACAGTGTGGACTTGCTCAGGTCACATGCTACAGTGGCAGGGAAAGATCCCGAACTTTGAGTCTTATTCTCAGCTCTTCACAAGGCCTCCCCTGGTACAGAAGGAGGGGTATATTTGGCTTTCTGGTCATTCCCTCAAAAGAAGTCCAGGAAAACAGCAAGCTAGGGCAGGTTGTGTGGAGACCAGGAGATTTCACTTGAAATTAACTTTCAGCCCATATTTAGAGACACAATTAAGGTACTCCACAACTTACATACTTGATGTATGAGGATGACTTGGATGGAAACCTGTACTGGTATCCTATTGGCAGGTCGTAAGAGGGTCAGCTGGGAGATCCTCAGAGCCAGCAGTTAGAACTGAACTACAGATTGGGTCTCTGAGGAGACAGGAACTCCTCTGGCGCTCTCATTTCTGCCAACTGTCTGTCATGCCATTCACTTCAGCAGGCAGACTTTTCTGAATTTCTTTTCCTGAATAAATCCTGCTGGAGGAAACTCCTGCTCTCCAACTATTGGACATTTATATCTCCACAGTCCCAACCCCTGGGAGGCACTGAATGGATTTGCCTCCAAGACACACCACTGCATTCAAGGGTTTTATTAGAAAGCTCGGCTGAAAACAGGAAAGCTTTGCAAAACAGAGAGAAAGAATGGCTCTTTGACAAAGCCAGGGAAAGCGGGCAAATCCAGTCATGACTGAATATGCTAAGTATACATCTTTAAGAAATGACCTTTTGTTGTTGTTTTGGGTTTAAAATTCTTACAAAACTCTTGTTAGCAAGGAAAACTTTTAAAAATTAGGTTTCCAAAACAAACTCTACAGACAGTATAAGTGACTATAAGGGGAAGGAACAAACCCAAGTGATTCTTGAAAAAGAACCATAAACTCAGGAGCAGCAGCCCACTAAAAAGACAGCAGAGAGGTTTCCCAGCATGTCTCCAAAGTTGCTTTCTTGCACTTGTCTCCCTCCTTGGGACAGTAAGAGGGCAGATGACAAGAGGTGACCATTGTCAGCTAACTTTCTGCACCCAAGATAGTTATAGAAATTCTATGTGTGAGCTGCTGTACCCCAACAGAGCTAGGCAAATCTGAAAAGAAACAAGGCTAGAAAAAGCAGACCACAACGTCAAATTGAGCATCCCGACCCCAAGGTTGAAATCCCCAAATCTGGAACTTACTGAGTGCAAACCCCAGAATTCATGTGATGGGCTCCAGTCAAAATGCAGGTGCACTAAAATATATTAAAATTCCTTTACCCTTTGTAAGATGTATATAAAACATAAATGAATTACATCTTTATAGACTTGGACATCTCATGTTTATGTAAACATCTCAAAGACGTCTCATTATGCCCCAAATTCCCCCTCTGCCACCAAAATTCCCAATCCCTAACCACTTCCATTCCTAAGCATTTTTTGGATAAGGGATATATAATCTGCAGTACAAAGCAGTATGAACAAAAGACACAGCAAAGGAAACAACAGTTTTTGTCCCCATAGCTACAGGAAAATGGGAGAAACAGTGCAAGTAGGCGTAAAAGCTCATCAGTCAGAGCTGGAGTTGGATCCCAAGGATGCCAGAAACCAGAGCTGGATCCTGAACAAGTCGTACATTTATTTATTTATTCCTTTATCCTTAGAAGTAGGAAGTCAGGTGGGATGCCCTCTGAGGTCCCTATTATCCAGCAGGTCTATGAATAAATATAGAACTGACACATGGGAGTCACAAGAGGATAAGCTGAGTAGATAGGAAATTTTAAGTGTATACCATAACCTTTCCATAGCTGCCTCTCCCACTACTTAAGGTTTCCCACAGTGCCCTTTTCTCAGACCAAGCTGGTGGCGGCTCATTTCTGCCAAAGATGGGAACAGGACTGGGCTTAACTAATGAACTGACCACAGACCAACTGAGTCAGGGTTTCCAATTTGAGTGCATCAGGATATCTGTCCTGTGCCCTTGGCAACTGCACTCTTGGGACACAGCTTGGGGACAATCTCTTCCCCCTATTCTCTTAGGTAACAAGGAGAGCAAGAGGCGATCAGGGTGGGACAGGACAAAACTCTCCATCCTCAACTTCAAAATGTTTATGGAAAGCTTTTATTTCTATCCTACTTTTCAGCTTGCTCTGAGTGACTGGATTCTAGGAAGTTCTCTCAATTTGATTTCCTTTCTGCAGGTCTTCATCCTTCACCCATCTGCTACCACCTGCCTTCTCTCACTACCTGCAGCCCTAAAGGCAGTCATTCTATTAAATGTGAATAAAACAGGCCCTCAGAAGCTGCTTTTGCTGAAAAGCACTGACTCCTCAGTTGGGCCCACACGGTATCTGAAATCAGGGTGAGATTCTGACATCTCTGCCTTCATTTTATGTGCCTGTGTCGTTTGCTTCAGCTGAAGGTACAGAGATGTCATCGACCTTCAGTTTCCTCCTCAGTCACCTTAGATTCCTAGGACAGAGACCCTTACAGGACAGACACATCCTGACCCTAAGAGGAGGGCAATTATCCATGATGGTGAGGCCAAAGCCTGGAGCAGAACTCATCTTGTAGGAACGATTTTGATCCCATCAAGCAGTAACAGCAATAAAGACTTCCTAGGACCAGTTTTCAGAGCTCAAGAACTGATGGCCGGACCACATCACAATCAAGACTGCTTAATTATGCACACATCTTGTCCCCTGCCCCAGCTCCTCCTCTACTTAAGCCTAAAACTCATCTCAGTTCCCTGAAGACAGACTTGGGGGTCACTGGACACCTTCATCTTTTCTTCCCAATGTGGCCACATTAGCTCAACCTCCCCGCTCTAGTTTTCCCTATCATTCCTCTCTTTAATTGGAATATGGGGGTTGAAGGGTTAAGGCTGGTCTGTAGGAACCTGGATTTCTGCTTTAAAAGCTCTGGTTACATGATGAGATCCCAAATTTTAAAACAGATGTCCCTACCCCAGCCAAAACAGTGCCACTCTAGGATAGTCAAGGGGATACTGGGGTAGGGACACTGGGAAGCCCTGCCTCTGTCAGGTGGATCAGTACTGATGTCCTTCAGCTGACCGCCAAGTCAGCCTGTGAAGACACACTTTGAGGAAGCCTTAGGGGAGAGCAGAGTCCGATACAGATTCTCCCAGCAGAGTGCCATGGGAGAACTAAGGTCCCCCATGGTATCTGTCACCGAATGATTGCTGCGAGTCAGGCTTGGCTAAGCACATATTTGCATTACCTCTTTTCATCTGTCACTGCTGCCTTTTGAGATGGAAGTCTCATCTTTAGTCTATGAAAAGGAAGCAAGTAGCTCAGAGAGGTAAAAGAATTCATCCGATTTCACAAAGTTGCAGATGCCACAGTAAGATGTGCTTATATTAGATCCTCTTAGGGGTTGGGATGGGGGGGTTGCTTTCCAACAAGAGAGCTAAGTAAACTATCATTTTCCTGAGTGGTTACAATATGCAAGGACTGAACCATGGGTTTCATAAAGTCCACCTGCTCCTTTCCTTCTAAAAGCCTTATAGAACAGTCTATTCATATCCCTATTGTAGAGCTAAGGGAACTGGGTCTCAAGAGCCAGCTGTGATGGGATGAGAGTTAAGTTCTCCATAGTCCCTTCATCATAACACATGTGAAGTTACTGGCTTGGCTACCAAGCTAACAGAGCACCCACTGCCCCAGGTGTGTGCTGTGCCTACTCCCTCTTGTGCTCTAGGAGCCCATGCTGTGTCACAGAAATCAGAAACAATAGCTGCTCATTTTGACCTTCCTCTTCCAGTAGCTCACAGCCAGGAACGGGGAAACACTGGCTAGGAAAATGGGGTGCGGCAGTCATGCTTCTGGGAGACCAGGGAAAGCTTTACCTTCCTTCTTGGACTTTACTTGGGATGCCTACGAAAATCCTTTTCATTCTTAGAGCTATTTTCAAGGGCTGCTCAGAGACTTACGGAGAAAGGCTTTCTCTGAATGGCCGCCCTGCTTGGACTTTACCAGTGGAAACAGCTCTTCTCTAACCTAACGCTGAGCTTGCAGTTTCCATCACTGTCTGGCCCTGGAGCCTGAGGGTAGGGGTGGGCTAACACCCTGCACATTTTCAGAGCCTGAGAGGCCTTCTGTCTAGGCCAGCATTCATTTTTTTATTTAGAAGCAAAGTAAACAGTAATATGAAAGGGCTCATATAAGAATTCCATGTGTTGGGGGCTGGAGAGATGGGTCAGCGGTTAAGAACACTGGTTGTTCTTGCAGAAGACCCCGGTTCAAATCCCAGCACCCACATGGCAGCTAACAACTGTCTGTAACTCCAGTTCCAGGGGATCTGATGGCCTCTTCTGTCCTTCGCGGACATTGCACAACACGGGTGCACTTACCTACATGCAGGCAATACACGCATACATACACATAAAATAAAAATAATAAATGAAATACTAAAAGAATTCCATGTGTTGCTGCTTCTCAACATTTTGGTTAAGATCAAGTGACAAATTCCGTGTGCTAGTGGGAACTTCTGTAGGCATTTTTTCTTTCAGATTTTCCAGAAAACATGCATTTTACCTTTGACTTGCTTCACTCCCCACTTCCTGGGCCACCACGCTCTGGTTGAGAAGTTGCTCCTTACAGAAAAGAGTCACCCCCACCACACATACACATCCCACAGTCACATTTTTACAGTGACATCCTGTAGAGGCTGACAAAGGCCATCTGCATTTCTTCCTGCTCCAGCCAGGGAGACCAGGAACAGTACTCACTTGAGTGCAAGGCACCTCTATGCATTGGGAGTAGGAGGCCTTGGGGACATATGCAAGGATGCTCAACTACATCCAAAGGGGAAAAATAATTATGATGACGCAGAATCCTGTGAAATTCTCCTGAGGTTTATTTTCTCTTATGCAAGGGCTAATTAGCTGAATTGGCAAATAGGTTTTTATTTTTTCCCTGTAAATATAATTATAGCTTGAATCATGAGGCAAGAGCCACAAAACCAGCCAGTGATCTATCTTCAAGCTCATTGTGAGAGAAATGGAAGCTACTGTTAAGCAGGGTAGTATGCAGACCCACAGCATCAAGAGCAGGCGAGCAGAAGCTCTCTAGCCAGAATGGGGGAGGGGAGTCCTTTCTCTGTGCACCCCAGTTTCTTGCTGTCCTCTGCCTCCTGCTTAGCTCTTGACTTGGTCTGTGGAACTTCAGGGTTCCCAGGAACACAGTTTGAGAAATATCAATTCTTGGAACACACTTTGTGGTCTCTGCACCCAGGATTACTGAACAAGGAATAAACATGGTGGCCTTATACCCCAGGGGCACTGGTATCTCACACTCAGGCCCTGTATTAGTCACTTTTCTGTTGCTGTGATAGAAATACAGACCAAAGTAATTTATACAAGAGTTTATTTGAGCTTACGGTTCCAGGGGAATTACAGTCCATCACGGCATTACAGTCCATCATGGCAGGGAGGCATGGTGGCAGAGGTGGCTGGAGGAAAATCAGAAGCTAAGCTCTATATCTTTCAGCAGACACAGCAAACAAGCAACTGGAGATCCGGCAAGGCTTAAGAATTCCCTAGGCCCACCCCCAGTGACGTGCTTCCTCCAGGATAGCCAGACCTTCTAAAACCTCCCCAAATGGTGCCACCATCTAGGAACAAAATGTCCAAATACTTGGAGCCTATGGAGGACATTTTCATTCAAACCACCACAGGCCCCTTGTAGGAAAAAGCCCATGGTTACCAGCCAAGGCCCTTTACAAGCACAGCCACGACCCTGGGGTTTGGGCATGTGCTTCAAAAGCATGGTCTTTACTGAAAGTAAAGTAAAATAAAGTAGGTGGGTATTTGGTGGTTGGGAAACATATGTCCTTGGCCGACTCTTTCAGGTTCCAGATGAAAGTGGTTCTAGGGTGCTCATTCTAAGCTTGAGTCTCACAGAGATTTATCTTGTTTCTAAAACTGAAAGCACATATTTCTTCTCTATCTCCTAAGAGATGAAAGAAACCCAAGATGACCACCAAAACTGAGTGGCTGGTCTCTGGGAGAACCACTGATAAGTTGGTGGAAGGTTGTCTGATTGGAGCTCTGTGCTCTTGCCTATACTCCTGGGGCAGGAAGAACAGCTCCAATATGTTCGTCCTCACTTCCGTGGTCCCTGAACAGAGGCTAACCTTTAAGCATCTTGGCTTTGCTTTTCAGAAACCACTTCCCTAAACTGTGAGCCCTATGCAAATGCAAGCTGGCTGGAGAGCTCAAAGTAGAATGCCATGATATAAAATCCATGGTGGTCAGTCTCCTTCTGCCAGTGCCCACACCCTCCTTTGAAGGTACTCTACTCTCCTTTGAATGATGTACTCATCAGGATGTGTGGAAAGAGGTCTTGTTTTCCCATATACTAAGTAACCAGTTAAAAATGCCTGACTAGATGATGAAAGGTAGACAATAAAAATAAGAAAGAAGTGATGACTAGCTGAGAAATCCATCTTCTTGTTCTCAGGCAGGGGTTAGCTTCTTTACTGAGTCACTAATAGAGCCACATGGGCAAATCCCCTCTTTTCCCTCCATTCTCACCAAGCCCTCAGATTCCTCTCAGTATTACAGCATTGAAAAAGAAATGCAAAGCACAAGGTCTATAGAATGTTGGTTTCTGTGATTGATGATTTCTAGAGTCAGTTAGGGTTGTAGGATACCGAGAGCTTGGGGAGGGTGCAGAGAGAAAATTAGGATCCAGAATTGTAGCTGTGATTCTAGACAGGCCAGAAAAACATGGTGGGGAACAGGAGGATTTAGCTACATAAACCTTTGTCCCAGAAACACTGGAATGGGAAGGCTGGGTAGCTCCTGGAAGATGCTAGAATCTTATGGATTATAAGACTCATGACCTTGAAGAATAAAGAGTAAATGAAAGACTGGAGAGATGGGTCAGTGGTTAAGAGCACTGGATGTTCTTGCAGAGGACCTGAGTCGATTCCCAGCATCCACGTGGCAGCTAATAACCGTCCCTAACTTCAGTTCTAGGGATCTGATGCCCTCTTCTGACCTCTGTGGGCACGGCATGACATGGGTGTACCTACCTACAAGTAATACACTCATACACATTAAATAACAATAATAAAGAAATTATTTTTAAAAAAGAGTAAATGAGACCCTTTGGTGGTAGGAGAGGGGTCAATGCTAACTGCTGTAGCTGGGTAAGTTCTCTGGAGGCTTTGTGGGATCTAGTGAGACTCAAAGGGATCAGAAGCAATAAGACATACTTTTAAAAAAATATTTTATTATTTTATGTGTATGTGTATTGCCTGCATGTATGCGAGTGCACCGATGTTGTGCAATGCTGCGGCGGTTAGAAGAGGGCTTCAGATTCCCCTGGAACTGGAGTTAAGGATGGTTCGTAACTGCCATGTGGTGCTGGGAATCGAACCTGGGGCCTCTGCAAGAACAGTCAGTGCTCTTAACCGCTGGGCCATCTCTCCAGCCCCATAAGACATACTTTTAACAATGTTGGCCCTTTACATTAGTGGGCTACACATCTGTGCAGTCAATGAACTGGATGGGAAAATTTTGAATAAACATATACAGACATTTTTATTCTTTTCATTATACTCTAAAATACAATTTAACAACTACTTATATGCATTTACATTGTATTTGGTATTTTACATCATCTAGAGATGATTTGAAATATATGGGATGCCATGCATAGGTTATATGTAAATACCATGCCATGTAATACAAGAGACTTGGGCATCTGTGGTCTTTGGTAGCTATGAGTCTTGGAACCAAACTCCTATGGATATTGAGCCCCATCATGACTGGTACTTTCTAAAGCTGTTTAAGCTCTACTCTGTATTAGGAACTCTACTTTGCACTTGAAGTAGTCCCTCCTTACCTAGAGATTTACTTTTCACAGTTTTCATTCTCTATCTATCAGCTACCACCTGAAAATATGAAATGGAAAAATTCCAGAAAGGAACAATTCCTAAGTTTTAAACTGTATTCTGTTTTGATTAACACAATAAATTCTCACACCATCGTGTTTTGTCACATTCAGGACAGGAACTATCACTTGGTTCAGGGTATCCACACTGTATATGCTACCTGCTGTTTAGGAACCTTCTTGGTTATAGGATCAGCTGTCGCAGTATCACAGTTATTGTTCTCAAATGATGGCTAAATTTGGTTTCTCTCCCATCTAGAAGCCTTTGAGAGGGAACTGACACTGATTCCAACCACTCCAACAGCTATCAAAATACCTGAAAGCAAACCCTGAATCCATCACTCTAGAGTCCAGCCTTGGAAGACAAAAGAAAAATGAGGAGGAACCCAATAGAGGGATGCTTTTATCATTTGTAACATAGTTGAAACTGAAGAAAATTACAAAAATTGACACAGTGAGCCTCCTAGCAAAGTGGAAAGAGAAACAGGATGGCTTATGAAACAAAATTAACCTAATGAAAGACAATTGTTTTTAAAAAGAAAAAGCCATGGCCAGGGAGATGCCTCAGTGGGTAAGAGCTCTTCCTGGACAAGCACCCATGTAAAAAAGTTGCGTGTGGATGCACACACCTGTAAACCCAGCACTGAGGGGCAGAGAAAGGCAGGCCTCAGAAGCTCAGGGGCCAGTCAGCCTAGCAGATGGGGCTGCAGGTTCAGTAAGAGACTCTGTCTCAAGGAAGTAAAGCAAAGAGTGATAGAGCAGTCAGACAAGAAGGCAAAGAACGTCCTCCTCTGGCTTCCACATGCACCCAGTCAGGGAAACACGCACATTCATGTGCATGCACCACACCCACATCCCACACTCACACTCCACAGACACATGAAAAAGTTTATCACTAGGAATACAGAAAAGATTTTGTGTATGTGTGGTCCCCTTTCACACGTATCAATTCTTGATAAAAGCCAAGGTGCTTAACATCCCACAAGGGGTCACTTTAAAAAGAACGTAATGTGCAGGGCGTGGTAGCGCATGCCTTTAATCCCAGCACTCAGGAGGCAGAGGCAGGTGGATCTCTGTGAGTTCAAGGCCAGCCTGGTCTACATAGTGAGTTCCAGGACAGCTGGGGCTACAGGGAGACCCTGTCTCAAAAAGACCAAAAAAAAAAAAAAAAAAAAAGGTTGCCAATGGGATCACATAGTCTTCAACTGTGGCTTCCCCAGCTCCTTCTCAATCCTGGTCTAATTGCTTACGTGGCAATCTAGCACCAAGCTGGCACCTTCTATCTTTGCACACGGCTCAGCTTCAAGACAGGTAGGCCAACAGCTCGCCGGACATCTGTGCCTCCCTTCTCTCATGGAGTTTGAAGACTGTGATTACTCACAGAACTGTGACTGAAGCCAATTTCTGCAACACTGGCATTTTTTCTGGCTCCTCTTGATTGACCTTGAGTTGCCCCAGCTCCCTCCCACCACAATGTTCAGCTGGCAACTGTCAAAAGGAAGTATCCCATACTGAGTCCATTAATGCACAAACAGCACTTAGCTGGAGCCAAGCACAGAGCAGGAGTTCTACAACACTCCCAGAAGTTCAGGAAGGCTGGTGGCAACTGGGACAAAGACATAACTAGGCTTCCGTTGCTGGGGTCTCTTACAGGGAAGCCTTTGCCCTTTTAGACAGAGGGAGAACAAACACTAGGCACTAGGTCTGCAAGTGCCACCTTCCAGAGCCCAGCCCCAATGGATACACAATTTTAGGATTTACCTAGGCTGAAGTCAACGGGGGGATACTTGACTACACATATTCTTTCCATTTCACAGCATAGTCACCAAAGGACTCCATTTTCAGTGGACAAAGGAAAAGCAAAGGCGATAAATGGAGGTAAAAGTTCAATTTGAATGAGCATCAATAAAATATTCTTTCACAACCCAAACATATACAGGCAAGGTTTTTTTGAATTCTAATGACCCCAGCTTGCTTAGATACCATTAGGACCTTGATTGTAATGTTGAACCCTTTCACGACACTACCCTTTCCTTTTCCCAAAATGCTGAATTCTGAAATCCCTAAGGAACTCAGTCCATTCTAGCCCTTGGAAATTCAGTTCACAGAAATTCCCCGATGAATGGTACAGCAGCAGATGTCTCAATGACCCAACATACATGACCAGGTTCCTCTGGGCTAGTCAGTGACTGGGAATCAGACCATTGCATCAGGCACCAGGTGGGGTGACAAGAAGTTCTCCTGATGGTGAGGGGTCACAGCTACCAGTGTTTTTAGGACCTTGGCTAGGATGCAAGAGCAAGTACGTCTCAGGTGCCTCTTGAGGTGGGTGAGTGGTCTGACCAGGAAAGGTAGTGATGTGTAGTAGACTCTGGCTCACAGTCTACCAAGCATGGGACAATTTCTGCTTCTACAGGACTATCCCATGACTGCTGCAGGTTCCATTTGTGAGTTGGATTTTCTTACAGCCATGAGGAAGGTTAGAGAATTTTCAAGGCATCATGGTGGGAAGGGGGCTACATACCTCACTGACATAGAATCTATGTTTAGCTGGGCGTGGTGGTGCACACCTTTAATCCCAGCACTTGGGAGGCAGAGGCAGGCGGGTCTCTGTGAATTCAAGGCCAGCCTGGTCTACATAGTGAGTTCCAGGACAGCTGGGGCTACAGGGAGATCCTGTCTCAGAAAGACCAAAAAAAAAAAAAAAAAAAAAAAAAAAAAAAAAGAATCTATGTTTATTCTAGTGTCCCATACCCTAAAGGAATGTGACACATTGCCAGTCTCTTCCCTAGGAACAATACTCATAATTTCCCAGACATAGTGCATGGACGGTGGTCCCAAAGAGGTATACCATGATCCGGGATGAGGTGGACTCAGAGGCCCCTTGACAGAATGGAATCAGGAACAGGAGGACTGTTAGAACCATGGCTCTAATTGAAGGAGGTCAGCCATATCATTATAGTGTCCACCTTGAACTCTGCTGTTTTTCTTAGCCTTCCCACTTTAGAAGGATAGAATGCAAGCAGATTTTTACACTTTCCCAGGGAAAGAGTTTGGGACTCTATGTCTAGTAGGCACCAGGTCCTACTGGGAGAAAATACGATGTGAGGGGGATAAAGTATAACCTAGGAAAGGGACTGGGAGGGGATTCTTTCCCCCAAACCAGAATGTTACCAGGAAAGGGGAAAGACCCATGATCCATGATAGGCCTCAGGCAATCAAACATTGTACAGCCTTCTACAAGCCTTGTCAATTTCCCTTCCTGGAGGGGTTCAGAGAAGAGAGCAGCTATATTCCAAGACACTAATGTGGGTTTGGGCTAGGGAGATCAGTGCTGAAAGGTGTGGTGGAAGGGAGAAGAAAGAGAAGACCCCCGGAGAGATGGTACGAATTTCCAACCAGCAGTCAAAACTGCATTCATGGGAATCATACTTGGGCATCTGTGTTTGCCCTTGACACTTAAGATCATCTTTGGCCTTATCTTTGGAATTCTAAAGAGATCAAGGAGTCTAGTCTTCATGCAAAACTCTTTTCCAGATTTGAAGCCAATCGTTCTCTCTTCTCTCTGCCTCTTGGTGGTTCATATTTAAAAGCAGGTACATAAGGTTGGTGAGATGGTTCTAAGAGTGAAGGCACCTGCATCCAAGCCTTTGATCCTTGGGACCCCTATGACTTCCTCTGACTTTCACTTGCTCACCATGGAGTACATGTACCCATACATATACACACATAATAAGTAAATGAAAATGTAATTAAAAAAAGAAAAATCAAAACTCAAATAAAGCTGCATGCTTTCAGTAATAAATTGAAGGAATTACTCAGGACATAGGCATGGCCTCTGCTCTTAGAACTACATGAAAGAAAGTCATCTAGATTGGTTCAACGCTGAAATGTTATCAGAAGACATAGTCAAAGAATGAAAAACTTTTTTGGGGGGGGGTCTTTTTGAGACAGGGTCTCCCTGCAGCCCCAACTGGCATGGAACTCACTATGTAGACCAGGATGGCCTTGAACTCACAGAGATTCGCCTGCCTCTGCCTCCCAAGTGCTAGCATTAAAGGTGTGTGCCACCACACCCAGCCAGCATGGAAAACTTTACTATCACTTCATTTGACACATTTGTGAGTCACCACACCCAGCCAGCATGGAAAACTTTACTATCACTTCATTTGACACATTCATTTAATCTTTCCTTGATTCTTCTGTCTTAGAGGAACAACTACCACAATATCACTAAAACTCTTACAAGTAGATTTCTCTTTTATGCAAGATTATAACTATTTTAATTAGTATTTCAAGTAGGTTCATCTTCCTAGTCTTAATGTTTTGCATGAAAATTGGATACTACTCCAATCTACCCACGAACTCTGAAGGCTAGAACTGTGGAATGGCCATTGGGAAGTCTAGGGATGGGCAGATATTGTGGTGCTATGTTGGCTGCTGGGCCCATGGCATCAGCATCACCTGGGAATTTGACGGAAACACACACTCTGGGGCCTCAATCAGGGTCAATAAAAATCAGACATTCTGGGAGGGAGCCTGGCCAGCTGTGTTTTAATGAACCATCAGGAGATCCTGAGAGAACTTCTTGCATGAGCACCTCTGGTGAGGGTGTGAGACCTCGTTTTCAGAGGCAGGCAGACACTCTTCATCTCTGGCACTCTATTTTTCTTAGTCTGGTTTTCTGAGCAAATTAATAATAATAATAACCACCTCATGCTTTGCTTCATAAAATGGTTGTATCAAATGAAACCTCCCAGCAAAACAGAGCCTGGTGTGGGTACTCTGGAAGTGCTATGTGATAAGTGATCTTACCCTCATCCCCTTCCAAGTTCCAAGCCAATAGAAATCAGACAGATGGGAATCAGAATGTTGGCTTTGTGGCTGATAAAACTCATCTGAAGCATGCAACTCAGACCACCCACCAGTGGGCTTCCTAGTTCAGCCGCCCACAAACTTTGGACAATGGCCCTGACGAGTGTGTGTATGTGTGTGTGTGTGTGTGTGTGTGTGTGTGTGTCTGTGTGTCTGTGTGTCTGTGTGTGTAGGGGCTGTCTTCAGGGGAGGCACTGTCAAACTCCACATGGATAACAGGTATAGATCTACAGGTCTCACAAAAGTAGACACCCATCTGGGAGCTGGCAGATCTACCAAAATGGAATCTGCTCGGACTGAACTGGCTCAGTTGTTGCTCGAGTGAAATGACCTTGTAGGTCAGGCCTCTGAGTAGGGAGAAGTGAAAGAAAAGTGTGAAAGACAGCCTGGAGGGCCCTCGTGATTCTTCCTCTTGCTACTCACGTGTCCCCATTCCTCTTTGAAAATAACAGGCATAAAGTATTCTCTGTCGCTTGTAAAAACAAATGCTCAATAAATGATGTGGTCAGTATTAAGTTATTTCCAGGTTTCTCTGTGGGAAAATAAATACTAGCATGGAATGTTTCCAGGAAGGTAGGAATACCAGCGCTTGACACTTATAGAGAGCTGCATAGGGGCCAGGCATGTACTAATCCATGTACTAATTCATAACAACACCAAGTTTAGTATTAATCACCTCAATTCTACAGATGAGGAAAATGAAGCACAGAATAGTAAAGTAAGCAAGTGTCCAAAGATGACACAGCCAGCATTCACGGGGGTCAGGTGGGGTCCAGTGAAGGAAGTGGGGAACTGACTGTCAAATCCAGATGGTCTAGCTATGTGGGGTATGAGCTTCGTTGCTGAACAGTGCCACATCTCCCTGCCTGGCTGGCCCAGGACTGGGAATTCTGAAACATCTTTAGGTTTTGCCATATAGATAAGTTATCTGGGATCCCCCCCAAAATGCAAAAGATGTGACTATGGGGCTGGAGAGCTGGCTCGGCACTTAAAAGCACTAGCTGCTCTTGCAGAGGACAAGGGTTCAGTTCCCAGCACCCACAACGTGGCTACCAACCATCCATAACTCCAGTTCCAGAGGATCCAACACCCTCTTCTAATCTCCATGGGCACTGTACAGCACAGGTGCACTTACATACATGTAGGCAAGACACTCATACATATACATTTTAAAAAAATTTTTTTACAGAAACTTTATTGAGAATTTCATACATGCATATAAGGTGTTTTGATCAAATCCATGCCCACTCCCTCCCCTCCAACATTCCCCCCTCTGAAGAGGTAACCCTAAAATCTTTTAAGGATTAGATACAAGCTCCCAAATACACACAAAATTTTTGAAAAAGATGTGACTGTGACTTTTGCTGAACTGGAATGTTCTCATCACATTAATGCTTAAACCTGCAACTCAGAATTACACTAAGAGAAAAACAATGGAAGAATCACAGAAAATGTTCACTAACCTAGAAACCATGATGACAAAAAAATATTTAGGTAAGCATTAATAACATAAACTGCATAGCTCTTGCAGTCAGAGGGGAGATGAACACTCGGAGTCAGAATTTAGCATGACAGAATCTAGCACTGAGCTCACAAAAGAAGGGCCAGGAATCAGCTGACTGCAAACATATGAACGGAGAGACACACCTGTTGTCCCCACCCTGGGCATTCAGGAAGCATCTGATAAATACTGATGGGATGAGCTGAATAATCACAGTCCTGAGAGACTATTCTTCAAGCTAATTATTTTACAGTGGCGCTTTTAGCTCTAAACCACTGAAGTAATTTCTGCTGGCAATCTGACATTTAAGTTGTTTCAGAAACCATTTTTAGGGAATTCCACACTGAGCAACACCTGATAAGAACTTTATTACTTTGTCATCTTATTTGTTAGGATAGTTGTGATATGTCAGAGGGATATCAATAATCCCATTCAATTGAAAAAAAAAAAGCTTTTCTGTAAGCACCGGGACTTTTCACATTTCAAACGCCTTTTGTGCTTTTTACCCAAATGCTTTGTTGTGATTTCTTTCATGGCTGGAAGAAAAGACATGGGAAAAATTCTCAGCTGACCCTTCAGAAGAAACCTGTTCATATCTGGCTCACCCCTGTCATCTGCTTCTCAAACCTCTGTCTCTGTTTGCCTTATCCTGAGAAAATGTGATCATCTCTCTTAGCCTGCAGCCACATTTTCCTTACTGAATCACTTTCTTGCTTGAAATGAAGAGATAAGTTTCCTTCTTTCAAGTTCAGTTTTTAACAATAAAAAGATTAGATAAAGCACCAAGTAACTGAGAGGTACAGATACAAGTGGCTCTTGTCTTTGTTTTTCTCTCCTTAAGTGTTTACAGTCAAGCCTTTCAACTTGGTCTAAGAGTAGGAATAGGAAAGTACAATGGACTTGATGCAGGCCAATTTCATGTTTCTGTCAGCATCTCCTGACAAGCCTGAGATAAGGCTCATAAACTGTGAAAAATGGACAATTCGTGGTTTCGATAACCTAAACTGGGATGAGGACCAAGGCATTAATATCTTCGGAACCCAGGAGTTTATCTCACTTGTTTTTCAGGGATTAATCCCAAACTTATCTTATTTCGTCAACAGTTTCAAGAGGCCAAAAGGGAAGTTGTAGACATCTGGCTGCAGTCCCTCTCTAGGCCTGGCTTACTGGTGCCAAATGAAGTGGTGGTTAACCAAAAGCCACCCCCATGTTCCTGTGGCGACAGATTTGCAAGGCAGCAATACTCCAGAGAATGGAGACATGGGTAGGGACTGCAAACAGCAGATTTTTAGACGGTGGGGACGGCATCGGTGCTCACAAGGAATAAGAAAGGTCATGGGAAAGCAATGAGGCAAAGCTGAACAGGGATGTATCCATCCTGTGAGGAGCTATAGAAAATCCTGGAAAGAAAGGTGGGGCAGGAGAAGAGTTTCAGAGTGCTAGACATGGATCTGAAAGCCCACGGTGGGAAGTGTGGGCACAATATGATGGCCATGGGGAGTCACTGCATGTTCTAGTGTCCAAGAGTCAGATGACTTGAGCATGGAAAGTGCACAGTAGACAACTAGTGGGAGATATTAAACCAAGGGGTCCATTTCAGAAACATCAAGAGTTGTGGCAACAAATGATGAGGGTGAGATTCCCTGTGGTTTTCTTCCCTGGTTCAAGTATTTCCCTAACTATAATCCTGTCTTATCAGTGAACTCTGCCATCATTGCACAAAGCCTGAACCACTGTTTACCTTCTGCACCTATCCACGGCTAAATTGCTCACGTTTCTGCAGATGTCTGTGTCAGCCTCTGCCTGAGTAAATGTGAAATCACAAGCTTCATATACTACTAATACACAGGCTTGAATCACACCAAAAACAAGTTCACAGCTAGCAAGATGAGATGCCTACCTGAGTCTCACTTAAAATCACCTCAGACTACGGCTGGAGAGATGGCTCAGTTGTAAGAGCACTGACTGCTCTTGCAGAGGACCTGAATTCAGTTCCGAGTACCCACATGGTGGCTTACAACTGTCTATAACTCAAACTCCAAGAGATCCAATGCCCTCTTCTGGCCTCTGCAGGCATTGCACACATGTGGTACACATATACATGTAGGCAAAATACTCATACACATAAAATAAAAATTTTTTAAATGTTAAAAATTTTAAAAAATCAGCTCAGCCCTCAAAGAGGCAGATGTAAGTTGGGAAAGGCTGCCTTCGTTCATGGGCTCTTGAGCTTACTGTAGTCAAAGACACTTTTGTTTCACCCCTAAAATCCTTTTCCAGGGAACTCATTGTCCATCTGCACACACACAAGTTTTCCTATCAAGGACAAACCTTGGATTAAAATTCTCTTGATGTATCTGAAGTTTATAGAATATAAACTTTGGCTTCTAGACAGGCCAGGTTACTTGGAAAATATCCTCAAATCTTTCTGTTGCCTTATGCCTGGGAGCCTGCACTGCCCTCTGGGGAAGTCTGACCCACCCAGCTCCTGGAACATTCTCTGGTGAAAGCCATTCCTCTTGGTTTTGCAGATACCTTCACTCTTTTCAGAGGCTCCTACCAGACACTGGCCCTCAGGAAACTCTATGGTGCTACTATACATTGACCAGAACAGCAAGGCACATGTACACACAGGGCAAATCCAGGAGAGGTGAGCTGTGTGTGTGTCTGTCCCCCAGCCTGCTGCTGAGGGAAGGGTTGGGCTCACCCATGCCTATGACTGTTCTGTCAAATCAATTCAAGGGACCATAAAGATATAAGTGCTGAACAGCACCATCATGGGACTCCTTTCCCCTCCCCAAGGCTCCTTGCCAGATATGACAAGAATAAATATGAAATGGCTTCATATTCTAAGCATGAACTAATGTTGAGGTTGTGGCTGATAAGTGAGGAACAGCTAAACAGGCTCTGACACAGTGACTCTGGAGAGAGCAGTGTTCTCACTGGAGAACGGGATTTACAGG
Source organism: Nannospalax galili (assembly GCF_000622305.1). Lineage (NCBI taxonomy): Eukaryota > Metazoa > Chordata > Mammalia > Rodentia > Spalacidae > Nannospalax > Nannospalax galili. The sequence goes on from NW_008335437.1 coordinate 1,153,728, forward strand.
GGCTGTTGAGGACGGAGCTGTCTGGAAGAGGTTCCTCCCTCATAAAAAACCCAGGCTCCTGCTGACTGATTCTCACATTAGGAAAACACGGGTAAATCACCAGCACAATTCAGGAATGATTCCCTTCTGTGTGCTGGGCGCCATGGCCTTCTTTTCTTATCTGTTTCTAATTTTCTTCATGGGTGCTGTTCCCAGTCCATTAATTGAAAAGATTTTTGGCTAGAAGCCCATGACCCACCTGGAAAAAACAAAACAAAACCCCAAAGGCTCGTATTCTTGTGTCTCAGAGAAGTAAAAGGAACGAGCATGGCCCCTTCCAGAGTCCCTGCTGGGTCAGGATCTGGTGCCCTCCGGCACAGGTAGGGAGTGTTGGCTCACTGGACATCACTCTGTGCAAGAAAGCCATGGTAAATCCCTGGCTTTCAGAAAGTCCTCTGAGAAAAATAAGGCCATTATGAGGCTTTTAAGACTCCCTACAATTTGGTTTTCTTTGGCTGCTTTTATTAGACCCCTCTGGGCCTCCCTCAGTGCTGAGTCTGATACTGCCCAGTATGATACAAAGGTTAGAGACGGTTAAGCAGATCTGAGTCAAATACTGCCTTGATGCCCCTCACTACGCAGGCTTGGTCATGTGAGTTCACCCCAGGTCAGGGATTGAATGCTAGTGTTCCCTGAGAAATCAGATGGTGAAACCCTGACCTCCAACAGGGTAGCATTTAGGGTTGGGCCCTCTGGTGCTTAGGTGAGATCAGGAGAGTAAACTCTTGATGATGGTTCATAAGAAGGCCTTGGTGAACTTAGGGATACAGCGGGGCAATAGTTTGGTCAACAATCTGGGAAGAAGGCCTCACTAGATCTTACTTTGTTCAGACTCTGACACTTGCCTCCAGCCTCCAGAGCTGCAAGAAAGAAATGCTCATGTAAGATACCCAATCTAGGGCCTGATGATACGACTCAGTCAGTAAAATGCTTGACACTAAGCATGAAGACCCAGCTTTGGATCCCCAGCACCCACATAAAAAGTCAGGTACAGTGGTATGTGCCTGTAACCACAGTGGTGGGAAGGCAGAGACAGGAGGGTCCCTGTGGTTTGTGGCCAGCAGTCTTGTGAAATTGGTGAGCAACAGGTTGAGTGACAGACATTGTCTCAAAAAACTACGGTGAAGACTGTTCAGTCAACTGCACTGTTTGGTCAGTGTCTCTGCATAACACATCTGCTGGTAATACTTAAATAACATTCTGATTATGAAAAAAGACTGTCAGCACTTTTCTTAGTCTCAAAGTAAGAGATCATATAGGTACTATTAGATTTAATAACATATAAATATGTTCTTCAAAGTTAAAAAATAAGGTGGGGAATGATAGAGGAAGGCAACTAATGTCATGCATATGGGCACTGTATGCACATGCATTTCATTACTTATACACAGCGGGGGGAGACTACTGACTGAATGACTATGGTGTTCTGTAGTACTACCCTGAGCTAAGGCAGCTTTTGAGTTTCGGTTTCTATAAAGGGGAATGCAATATCTATATTCCAGAACAGACAGGATTCATGAGATGATTCATGTAAAATATGGCATTCCTGACATGTGGTAAGCTTCACATTGACCATCATAACCATTACGGTTGCTATTATGATTATTATCATCATCATCATCGGCAGCAGCAGCAGCAGCAGCAGCACCACCACCACCACCACCACCACCACCACCACCAACAAAACAATAAAAGACTAAAAGAAAATGTTAGGCAAGTACGGTGTCACATGCCTGTAATTCCAGCACCTAGATGGTAGATGCAGGAGAATCAGGACTTCGAGGTCACCCCCACCACCACCACCACATCTTTCTCATGACTTAGACCGTGGTGGAATGAGAACAGAGACACTGCATGCAACTCAACTCAGCACCACTGGCAGTGGATTTGCAGACCCCACTCACAGTAGCACCAGGGTGTATAATCCCTGTCTCTATTCTTCAACTATAGATAATTAGGATGGAAGAGAAAAACCGTAACGCTCATTCAGTTGTGCCACGAACACTGTATTTGTATGCTTCAGGAACTCTTCTAGAATTGTAGAGAACAACAGGTGGAGCAGATACAGTTCTTGTTCCTCAGGAGAGTGCTGTCACCTTTGCCATTAGGAGCAGAGGCAGGGGTGGAATGGAGCCTTGCGGAGCACAGTGCAAAGGGCTCACGTGCAGCCTGAGCTACTGCTTCAGTTCAGCGCTGCACCCAAGTGGCGACACACGATGAATCAGGGTTAAGGGAATTTATGAGCTGTGTTTTTTCCAAAAATGCCCATAGAAAATGTGACTGGTATTCAATATGTAACTTCTATTCAATATCAGGCTTTGTGGTGAACTGAGGAGAGCCACAGGAACTGAGGTGGGCACAATGCCAGCTTCACCAGGGCTTGTCACGTACACAGAGGGGAAAGATTGACAGGTAAGAATCACCCTTCCTAGGTGGTGACTGAGCCTCAGGGCATCTGCCTATCACTCTTCTCCTGGCACTTATACCATGGCTCTCAACAGCTAGGCCATCTTTCAAAGCTGTGAGACTGCTAAACCTTCAGCCAACTTGGCCTTCTCTTCCTACCATCCAGTTCATTAATAGGATAAAATTTTAAATAAGGATAGCAAAGATGAACTCCCTCCACTGAATAGACGGGACAACTGATTAAACTCGCATCCTATTTGACTATCCACAAGGCTGGTTCCTAATGGTACAACTCCCCATGGGAACCATTAGGAAGTCACCTCTCCCGCTTCTTTCTTCACTATCCCCCAGCCTCCCACACCAGCACATAAGTTGTGGTCTAGGACCGAGACTGCTGTGTTTTTTAAAGAGTTAAATCTTTCATTGCAGACCAATTAAAGTTTAAAGTCTCTCTCTCTCTCTCTCATACGTATGTATACACACACCACACACACACACACACACACACACACACACACACACTCATGCCTCTCTGAGCACAGAGAACTGATAACCATCTGTTACTATTAGAAACAGGATTTCAAAATCTGACAAGAGGAAACTTAGTTCTTCACCTTGATTTCATTCCTCCTTTCTAAATGTCCCTAAAAGAGAGCTTGCTGGACAGAATCTAGACACCTCCAACCCTGGCACTCCTACTCCTGGACACTGCAGCCAACTATCTCAGCCTTCTCAGCGTTGTCCCTGGCAGATACCAAGTGGTATGGCACTCCCACCTTACCCTAAGGCGACCTGTGAACTCTGCAGGTCCCAGAATTTTGAGAGCTCTCCTATTTTGTCATCAATATGCAGGATCTCTGCGTGGATCATGAAACACCATGCTTCTGTTCCAGCCTTATTCTATACAGCCTTTGAGCCCCAAATAATAGACTCTAATGTGACATTAGGTAGTGTCCAAGGGGTTTCTGGATAGGTAAGGGCGTAAATGTATTTGTATGACACCTCTGCGTGTGTGTACCTGAAAGTGTAAGTTTTGGAGTGTATTATCAGTGTGCCTATATAAACTGTAGCTATCTGCTTCATGGGTATTTAGTAACTAGCTCTGTTACAGTTTTAACAATCTTGACTTTTCAAAGCAGAAACCATTCAATGTCTTCTCTTGCCAAGATCTGTTGGAGCCGAAGACGGCCCTTCCCAATGTGGTTATTTTTTTAAAGATTACAAAAATTAATTAACTTTTACCTTATGTGTATGAATGTTTGGCCTGCATCTATGTCAGTGTACCAAGTTCGTGCAATGCCCTTGGAGGCCAGAAGAGGGTGTTGGAGTTGCTGGAACTGGGGTTTTAGACAGTTGTTAGCCACCATGCAGATGCTGAGAACCAAATGATCTTCTGCAAGAGGAGCCAGTGTTCTTAATCACTGAGCCATCTCTCTAGTCCCTTGTAAAGACTTTTTTAAAAAGTATGTGCATGTGGATGTGTGTGTGTGTGTGTGTGTGTGTGTGTGTGTGTGTGTGTACCTGTGGAGGCCAGAAGAGGGCACTGGAGCCTCTAGAGTACAATTATAAGTGGTTGTGAGCAGCCTGACATGGGTGCTGGCAACTAAATTCAGCTCCTCTGGAAGAACAGGAAGCACTCTTCACTACTGAGCCATCTCTCTAGCCTCCAATGTGGTTATTTTGTACATATACAAGTTTGCATGTGCATACAGACACACACGTCCCCACATCCCTTGCCTTTAGAAATCCTGTCACAGAGGAGGCCTGAGCCTTAGAGGAGAGGCTGCAACCAGAGCAGGAGCTGGCCTTTGGAGGAGTCAGAGAAACACACGGTTCTCAGTCAGGCAGTCAGGGACCATACCTGAGGACTTGGCTGGGACTCAGAGATTCTGAACTCAGTTACTGAATTCCTCAATAGGCTGGACTAGCTGCTTGGTCTCTCCATGCCTTGCCATCTTCTTTCTCAAATGGGAAATATTTCTGCTTTTCCTTTGCCTTACAAGTATGTTATTTCAGAAACAGTGTCAGCACCGTGTTCGGCAGGCCTGTATGTGCTGGAGCTGCAGAAACACTTCGGCATATTTCTTATGCAACTCTCCCACCACCTCACGGTGAACGTATTTATGTGCTGCAATCAATCTGCATTGACCTGATGAGGAAACTAAAGTGGAGAGGTGAAATAACTGGTGGGAGGTCACACAGCTGGGAAGTCTTTGAGCTGGGATTTTCAGAAAAGCTGCCTGACCTTTCTACATTCAAAGCAATGTGTCAAGGTGAGCAAATATTACTGCCCTTTTAAAGAGAAAGCAGAAGCGTTAATTAGGAGGGAGAGAGCACACACAGCAAGTGTAAAAGGTCCTCCAAAGCTACGAAGGGAGAAGATGGCTTTCCCTTTTTCTCTCTCTACATCCACATACTCCCCTGCACCTTTGGAGACCAACAACCTGCTAATTCACTTTCCAGATCCCATGTAGCTGTATCTCTGGGTGATCATAACGTGGTTGAGTCAGCAGTCAGCCTCCACAAGGCTCTTGGAAAGATGTCATTAGTTGGAAATGATGCCAAATGTCACAATGGGGAGTCGGTTTACAAATACCTGTCTCTACTTGTCAAAGAACAAGCATTGTGTGTAGCCTCCGGCTTCTTTCCTGATGGACTTTCTGCACCAGGCTTCCCAGCTCTACCCACACACCTAAGCCAGTGTCATTGACAGTGGCCCCTTTCCTGAAAGGCGTTTCAGACAGTGACAGTGTTGGAGCTGACTGATGCTGAATCCTAACATTCCACCAAGTAGATTTGGCCATCAAAAGCAGCTCAACAAACATTCATTGAACACTTCTGGTGAGATATCAGGTAAGTATGTGCCTATCTCTAAGTCTTAGATGTAGGAAAAGGCCAAGGAAAAAAAATACTGCATAGGGTATAGTTAAATATGCTCTAAATGGACATCATTTTAATTTTGGCTAGAACACGTTCAGACTATGACTCTATATTTGCTTTTCATCTATTATTTGTGGCTGGTTTAATATTGCAAAGTCTCTAGAACTGTGGCCTAGCTCAAGCGTCATTTTTCCACAGATTCTGAGTGGTCTGAAGAGAAGGCAAAATTGTCAATACAGGATGCTCAGTACTTGATGCCTTGTATTTTTATTGGGTAAACACTAGATAGGGCTTGAAACAGAAAGTTAAGATGACAATACAGTGTGGACAGAAATTCATCCCTGAATCTGTAAAACTCAATTTGTGAACTGGGATTCATCTTCATTAGAAAATACTGCCTTTTATTTTTAGAGCACCTTACAGTGAAGGAAGTGCCTGCACAGAGGCTGTGTCATTTGATTCTCCCAGTAACCCAGAGAGATGAGAAATGTGACTCTAATTATTTCCAGAAAAAGAAACAGGCCCTGGGAAGCTAAGCCCTGCTGAAGGCTCCAAGTCCACTTGGGCCAGCACTGTAACCAAACCTGCTTCAGCATCCAGTTCAGGTTGACGCTTGGGACCCCGCTTGGCTTCTGAGTTCCAGCCTGGCCCAGGCTCCAGCATCTCAGAAATGATATCAGTAAGTTCCGCTCCAAAATATCTCTCTTGAAGTTGTGGACACCATGACGTTTTAAGTACATCTACTTCTAGACTACCCCTCTTGGGCTTGCAGGGGAGCCAAACTTTGGGCATTTTATTTGGTGAGGCAGCCAGTTAGTTACACCTCCATCTCTTCCAGCTCCTAAGAAGACTTGTAATAGGTCTTGCTATGGAGTCTCTGGCTCTTCATCTTTCAGGCCAGGTGACACCTTCCTACAAACACCCCTGGACTCCTCTGAAGCTCAAGGAAGTTAGGGAGAAGGGTAATTTATGGAGAAGAGAGTCGTACAAAGAAAGAGGTCAGACTTTCGGGGATGCCTCAGAGACTCCTAAAGAGGTGAGGCTGAGGAATGCACGGCCATCATACTCAAGATGGCCATTTGCCTGGGGGGAGGCCTCCTCTGTCAGAGCTCGAGGTTTTACACATCCTAAAATCTGTACTTATGGACATCAGGTCAAAGGGAAGGGAAAAGCCCAACTGCACTTGAAAAGTTACCTACGGCTGCTGTTAGCAAATGTTCTACAGCTGGTTTTGACATTAGAAAAGCTGCTTCTCTCTGTTATAGGGAATAATGAGAATATCACTGCCCACTTTGATAAAGATTTTAGTTCTTCACTCTACATAGGGGATCGGAGCAAGATAATGTTCTTTCCTTTAAAGTAGGTGTTAGATGATAGGAACCAGTTTTATTGTCACTTTGCATTTTTAATATCTTGATATATTATAAATATTATTTATTATTTACTGAGTTCTAAATACAAACTGTCTCTCTCATTATTGGTGGAAGCCATGGCGGGGGTGGAGTGAGACAGGGAATCTTTTCAATGGGGAAATGAGACAAGAATTTTGATGGTCACCAAAAGACTTCATGAAGCAAAATAATAAAAAGCTCTGCTGGGCTGTGATGCTTGTGTCTGAGCTCTTTCCAGGATTTCCCTCACTGGTGGCCAACTGCAGGCCTGTCCTTGGGAAGAGGCTACTTCTTAGGCATGGAGCAGGTCTTGGGTGGGTGTCAGGATTCCCGGTCCAGCTGAACAGGTAGGTACTGCTCACAGTATGGGTTCTTTCTCACGTCCAGCTTCTAAAACTAGATATAGAGTCAGCAAGACTCAACTTATTTCTGAGATTATAGGTCCTTTCTTGCACCTCAAGTTGGGTAGCATGTAAAAGTAGAGACCTGCCTACAAGTCTGTGCATTGGGATTCCATTAAGGAATTGTTAACATTTACTGGAGTAAAAGAGAAGAAAATCCAACCTTGGGAATCGTCCCATTGTTACTGCCCTAACTACTTTCCACCCCAGCTCTCACTGCCATGAACCATTAAGAACTGGGCTAATTCTGGAAAACCATCCATATCAAATGTCTCTAGCAATCACTTCTAATATACTTTCAGAATCTTCAGTTTGTCTTATGATGTCATGTGGGAAGTCTGTAGAGAGCAGAGGATGTAACTCAGTGGTAGAGCACTTGCCTGGCATGCATGGGGCCCTAGATTCAATCCCCAGTACTACAAAAAAAAGCAAGAATTGGTAAAGCCTAATTGAGGGACACAGACTCTTAGGTAGATCCAGGGTAAGTCCTGACCACTGTCCATAACCAGATAACCTTGGTCACATTATTTAACTTCTTAAGAGTCTCATTTTCTGTATCTATAAAGTAGGAACAGCACTACAAATTAAAGATTACTAATCCAAAAATATAAAATCCAAAATGCTCCAAAAACTTAAAACTTTTTTTTGAGCACTCACATTGGTCTACAAGTGGAAAAGTCCATACCTATCCTATACCACAGGCAAAGCACTGACGATATTGTCTAATAGTGCTTTCGGACATGAATTTTGTGTTTATACTTGGGTCTCGTTCTCAAGATATCTTATTATGGATATGCAACTATTTCAAAATCCAAAGCAATACCAAGTCTGGAACAGTTCTGATTCCAAGCATTTACTGGGAGTGGCAGCCTTTACTGTGCACTGAGTAGAATGTTTTGAGACAGTTAAGACAATAATGAGGGCCACATGATGCCCAGCATACATCAAGGGTCAAGATGCTCGCTATTAACAGAGTTCTCCTGCTGGCCCCATCTAGACCCTTACTGAATCACTCTCTCCATCTCACCAGATTGTGAGAACCAGGGGAAGGAAAGACCTGCTCATACTCCCGGGCTTGAAAGTTGTCCTATCCTCTGTGACAACATAATTAAAGACAGCTCACAATCATGAGCTCTGACAACCCCCAAGGGCAGGTCTGCATCTCCCACTCTTTGCATCGCCCCTTCACATACCACATTTGGGTGTTTGCCTCCATCCTACCACTTTGCGAGTCTGTGAATTACTCTAAGTGCCATGGTGAGATTGATTCACGGCTGCCAGTGTCTGTATGAAGTAAGTGCACCAGGGCCTGCTGGATTAGAGACAGGAAGGTCTCTTCCCAGGGAAGCTGAAACTCAGCAGAACAGGAGGGAGGCACGGCCATCTCCTTGGTTCCACAATTAAAACTGAAACCTGAGACTCTTCTGCTGGGGGAGACCTAACCTTGGGTTTCATTTTCAAAGGGTTACCTGGATCCTTATTAAAAGCTGACTTGTGCCCAAGACTGGGTCACTCGACTCTCAGCAGCCGCTTGACCTCTGCTGCTTGCACCCATTGTGGGGTGAAGACTTATGTGGAATTCAACCAACCCTGGCTTAATAGGAGACATGGGGAAGTTTCTCAGTGGCTGAGGATATCTACAGCAGGGCTAGCTCTGTCTCCTTGTTCAGGTCTCCACGACTTCCTGGATCCCCAAATACAAAGTCACACACTGTTCATCTCTTACATTTCTCACTTCTGTTTTCTCGTGCCACATGCCCCAAACAGTCTCATGTACCTTCTGGCTTCTTTGTTCCCGTCCCGTAGACCGTGAGCTCCTGAAAAGGGAGGCTGCCGATGTTGCTCATGTGGCGGCCCAGCACTCCACAGACATTACAGTCAGGGAATGAGAGAAAAGAGCAAGACTCAAAACACCAGGGAAATCCAAGAAGCCTGCCTACAGGTGGGGCTTGGATTACAGAGAGCATTCTGTTGATGAAGAAAGGAAGGAGGGAAGGAAGGAGGGAAGGAAGGAAACACAGTTGTGCTTTTAATCTTGCTATTCAAGCTTTATGACACATTCATAGACTGACCATGACCCTTACAAGAGGATACTCAAAGGACTGAACGACTCAGGAAGATACTTTTTTCTTGTCATCTGGAATTATATATTGTACATGTTCTCTCCCTCCCCCCCTTCTTCCTTCCCTCTTTTCTCACCTCTCTCTCCTTTCCCTTAGACTTAGAAAATTTTCTGAAGCCAAATCAGCCACAGCCTGGATCTAGGTCCATGGAGTAGAAATTCAATATAAATTTTATGAGAATCCAGAAACCTAACTAAAGTATTGTTGGGGAAAGGATGGTGAGATGTAAGAGGGGAAAAAAAAATCACAAAACCTAAAAAACTCCCCAAAAGGTAACAGACTGAAGTTTTCCTTTGGCTGATTCTCCAACAGACGAAAGCTCAACAGGTCAAACACACACTAAGCTAGCCTCTTGCCTACAGACAGACACAGGTGTTTCACGGGGCTTCTCTGAACTGGAAAGCTGTTCTCTGAGCTCACAAGGCAGCAAAGATGGGAGAGAGGCAGGAAAGAGGTGGCTGCCTTTGCAGGAGCGTGACAAGGCAATGGAGGACTAGGACACTGACTTTGTAGGCTACAGAATCAAACTTCCCTGATAAGCAAAAAGTAAAACCTGGTCACGGATGAGGCTCCCCACCCACACAAAGAACTAACTCAATAAATAAAAAAGTGGTATCTTTTATAGGTTAATATATTGGTCCTCATGTGACTTTTCTGTATACTAGGAAAACTAGAGGAGAACAGGGCTGGACTGTCCCTTTGTCACAGTGACTCTTATCCCCATCCACCTCTGGGTGGCTGCTCCAATGCTCAGGACACATACACTCCTTCAAAGTCCGGTTCAGGGCATGCTTTCTGGTGAGGCTGCATCCAGCAGAAAGCCCCTGTACTCTGTGCTGACGACCGTGGGGACCTCTGTGCAGGGGGACTAGAATTCTGAGTTCCTAAAGTCAGTCAGTGATAGGTTCCCCAAACTGGTCTGTCAATATGCACAGGTTCATGCAGGCAGGTCAGGCTAGAGAAGTTTCTGCTGCTCTTGTCCCAAAGTCTCACTGAATGCTTAGCTGTGTAACTTCATGCAGTTCACATCACGGGAACTTTCTAACCCTGTTGACAAAAGAAGACACTGTGATATGCAGTGAATCTTCAGTTTGAAAATGGCCTATATCTAGGAAAAACTTTACTCTCTTTACTCTGTTTGCTCCCCCCCCCCTTATTTTTCCTGTCTTCACACTGCCTTTCTTTTGACCTCTCTCTTTGTCAAGACTCCATCTGCCTCACAAGGGACAGTGAGCCCCAATAGCACACCATGGAAGCCAGAAAGGCAGGAATTGGGTCCACAAGTTTGGAGTACCTGATGGCCCAAGCTGATTTAACTATTTAGTTCTGAGGCCCAAGACAAATCCCCAAGTCTCTCACTGAGTGATAAATAAGAAAACCAGGCAGTCAGTAAATGTCTCTTAGCTAGGTCCTGGGGGTCCAGAGCAACACAACAGTTCTTGCACCTAGAAGCAGGGGCTGATGCAGAAAAGCACAGATACATGCAAGAATGCAACATTTCTGTTGCAGGAAGCAAGACAGGGCTAATGAGCAGAATGGCCAGTAACTAAGGCATCATGCCGATTATGGGGAATGAATTTTATAGATCCAAAAAGCCGTATTAGGAGAGAACTCATTAATGTGCAAGTTTAGCAAAAACTGGTAATTAAAACCATCATTTTCCATTAAGGGCTTTATTCCTACAAATTGAGCAATCACTCCATTTGGGATAGACCTGGCTATAAACACATATAAAAAGTGCAATTGTCATGTATTGAACACTAGATGCTATGCTAACCTCTTTATACAAATCTGTCACCCAATCCCCACCATATAGTAGACTGATGCTAGCATTGTAGTAAGGGGTATGTTTTTAGTCACAGACTCTTTTTCTATATCCCAGTTCTTTCATCTGTGAAATGGAACAGATCACGGTATAGACCTCATAGGCTTGGTGTGATTCTTTAAATTTGTGTAAATCACTAAATACAATATTAACAATACAGCAAATGCTCCATAAATATTATGATACAACTTCCACATAGGGCTACTTTAATGCTAGGTGAATGTTGATCCAAAAAACACAAAACTAATATAGTTTGAATCCAGCTGTCCCTAAGGTCCATGTTGTGCTGTCCTTTGTAATGTAAATTATCATTCCAGAACCCAAGCTTTCTTGATGGAAACAAAAATGTCCTATAGAAATAGAATGCCCAAAGGTGTGTGCTACACAGTAACTCTGGGAAAGGTAGCAAAAACAGCAAGACTTTGAGCCCCAGGAGGAAGACTGTGTGTAGCAAATCTGTATTTGTCAATGTGGACATGCACACGGGGGCCCTGAGTTTGATCCTCTGCATTGCAAAATGATGTTGATGCTGATGACGTGAATGCTGCTGCTGACAGTGATGATGGTAATGATGACTTAAGGGACTCAGTATCTTCTATGTGACTTGTGCTGCAAGCTACCTTTAAAACTCATATGGACCTGTGGTTCAAATTATTTGCCATGGAAAGCTAAAAGGCAAATCTGTCAGAGAGGCAGTTTTTAATTAGAGGTAGAGACAGTCTATGGTCTCCACATTGTTATGGGTAGATTAGGCCGCTTTGTACTTCATCTGTGATTCTGGAAACTGGATTCCCCATCCAGCTTCCATTCTGGACTCGCTCGTTGAGAACATTCCCTTCTGCTCTTTCCCAAATGACCAGGTTCACATTGGGCAACAGAGGTCTAGACAAGACAAGCAGGGCCATGAAATGGTCAAGGTAAAATATGGATATGAAAATGCTGACATCTGTCACCAAAGAAAGCTTTGAAGACAAGGAAAGCAGGCCTTTGGACAGCTTAATTTTGTCTATAGGAAAACCAAAAGTCTAGCATCTCCTAAGGGTTATCTGATCTATTCACTGCTGGAGTCCATTGCTGAGGAATGGCTGTACCCATAAACCTTCAAGAAGCAATTCTAAAATAAAACCAATTCCCCTGCCCCTAGAATTAGAATCCCTGGTGCTTGCTATGTATTCTGCTGTCCCAGAGTGACCTGTACATCACTTATACTTCTGCATCAGAAGCACCTGGGGAGCTTGTGCAGCACCAAAGTCTCAGGCCTTCAATACAGACTGAGTTGGAACCCCTAAAACGGAGGGCATTACCCACAGTTCTCACAAGCTCCCAAGGGGAACCTCACAAAATGTGAGGTCGCTGGGCACTTCCCATCTTTATTTGGGGGGTGAACCAAAGTGAGTGCAAGTCTCTTCAGCCCGAGTTTTCTAAATATACACATCTTCCCAGACTTACTTGATGGCTTCTGGAAGACAATAAAAACCAAGGCTGCCTTTGCCAGGGATGAGTTGTTCAACTGCCAGAACTCCATCCTGGGCCAGGGCATTGCTCAACTGCCGAACTGAGGAAAGGGGCTTGGCTTAAGCACACCATGTTCCCAGGCGGGCAAGTAAGAGGAGGCTGCTAGGACTCAGCACATAGAGAGAATAAGGGTAAATTTTCATGCTCAGATGTCCAGAATCATACCTAGGCACAAGACTCCCCACCGTCTATGAGAAAAAGTAATCCTAGAGGGTTGTTTTTCTTTTTCTTCCTCCCCAATCTCTGAGTTGGGTGGTGAACCGCAGAAACAAACTTTATTGATTTGCTCTTTACTCTTCAATGCTTTGCAATTTTCTTGCTCAGAGAATCTATGATATCCCCACCAATGCTGATGGTAGGCAACTGGCTATTTCTAGAGGATAGTAGGGGTCTTGAAGGTGGATTTCTCTTTCCTTCTGTTTCCACTACATCTTTGGACCATGAACAGATGGTCTGGCATATGGGATTGCCATCTCTAGGCACCCCAGAGGTGACCTTCTTCAAGGTCATTCACAGTATGTTTGCCTCTCCCTGCTGGGGTGCTCTCAGTACCCTGCATTGATATCCAGGGGGGTAAGAAGGCTACTATCTGACTCTCTTGGCCAATTAGCCTCCTCTCACATTGGTTGCTGGGCAACAGGAGAGAAGCCAGTATACCAGGGCTAAATGCTTCAGAGGGTGAAGAGAGAACTTTTAGCTGCACCATAGCAGGGGGCTGGGGGTGGGGTGGGCAGCAGCCACAAAGCTTGGGGAATGAAGAATTCAGTCTTCCAGCTGTAACAACTCATTCTGCAGGCACAGGCAAGGTCCCTTCTCAGGCCCTTTGTGGAAGAGGGAAGCAAGTGTTGAAGGGACTAACAGAAGCCTAAGTGCTTGCTGGGTCACAGTCTGGCTTGGCATTTTTGACTCTATGATTCACATCTTCAGTTGCCTCAGAACAGGATTTATTACTTGAATCCCAGGTTAATTTATTTTTTAAAAATTAGAAAGACCTGTAAGGTCCTTCCATTCTTTTGGGTCTTGGTAGTTTCCTGGAAGGAAAATGAATAGTTTAGCTTCCTGAGATGATCACCTTTGTGCATAGACTGTATCTTGCTTCCTGTGCCCTCCACAGACTCATGTAAGGATCAGAGACACTAATGACTCAGCTGTATTTAGTAAATGGCTTGCCCAGTACCTTTCCCACTGGCTTAAGCAGCTGAGGGCCATGCAGACACAGTCTTTGGCCCCACCCCAAAGATACTGAGGGTGGAACATGAAACTCACATTTATAAACACCCTTTTTGTAACTATCACTTCCTTCTAAATATAGCAGAGACCATCTCTCTTTTATAAAGGCTTAATTAATTATGGTTTCCCTGACTCTGCTCATGTCCCCTTAGTCTATTTATGTTTAGAGCATTCACAGAAGATATGCTTTTTACAGCTCTTTGCAAATAGTCTGAAATGCTCTTGTTTTGTATTTTGATGAGGAAGCATTTCTCCTGAACTGCAACAGTGGCTGATAAACTATAGTCCTGGGGTGCCATTTGGTCACTGTCTGTTTGAGGAATAAAGTTTGATTGAAACAGTCCTGCCATTTCGTTGTTAAGTTTTGTTAAGTTCATAGTGCAGTGGCAGAAGTTGGGGGAGTGAAATAGAGATAGTGTGGCCTGCAAAGCTTAAAATATTTATTTTACCATCTGGCCTTTAACAGAAAAGGTTTGCCATGTGTTAGTTTGGAAGGGTAGCATAGGCTGGCTTACCTTTCAAGAAATGCTTTCCTGGTTCCATAGCTACACTACATTTCCCAGCCTTCCTTGAAGAGGGGCATGATCAAGTAGCTGAATTCTGATCAAGGATATGGGTGAAGAAGTCATGAGTATCTGGCCTGTATAAAATCTCCCCCATGATGCAGACAACCCCAGCACTGACCCTGGAAGCCTGCTGAAGGTGTTAGGACTCTTAATCTATGCTCTTAATCATAACTTGAGTAAAAGTGTTTGGTCTCTTCCTTCTTAATTGGAGACAAGCCCACTCCCCAGGAGGGAAAGCCATTTTGGTCTTTATATGAGAGAACTAAAGTCTTTACGTGTTATATTAAATTCATTTGTTACAGCATCTTGAATTAATTTAACTTAAATACTGAGCCTCCTCCTTTAGGCTAGAAGTTAGAGTTGAGGAGTGAGGTCTTTTCCTCATTGGGAACACTGCTAGCATCTCTAGAAGCATAGACAAAGAGGGTAGGGAGTGCTACTTCTGTTCAGGAGGAAGGATAGAAGAACTAGGGAGGGCAGTGGTTGTAGAAACTGTTTTTGCCTGAAGTCACTACCCACATCCTCCAAATGCTGAGCTGAGAAGCTTGTCTTCCCCACTGCTGACTGAGTGGATGCCCCGCTGCCACACACATGGCTGAAGCAGGAGGTGTGTCCCTTTCTCCAGGAAATAATTATTTCCAGGGCAGATGGAACAGTCTAGTGTCATGGTTAGAATGCTATAGAAGCCAACTGTGTATAAGGGAATAAAATATAAATTTACAAGGGGGCAGACTTGGTCTAAGACTTTCCTGACAAAAAATGGCAGTGTCATGAAGTCACGATTGTCTCATTTATGTAATCCTACATCTTAGCATGTCAGAACTGGACAAGATTTCAAGAATAACTAGAGCATGGTTTCCAAAAGCAACTTTATGGGATGTCTCAGATCCTTAGTGGAGCCTCGGTAGATTTGGCAATGTTTAGGGGATGAGCAAGGCTCAGGTTCTAGGCTGCTCAATGATTTGAGTGGCAAAATATCACTTTTTGTATGTTTATGGTGGCGCAGTATTTTGAAGTGTTAATTGATAGGTTTCACACTCCCCACTGTAGACAGGCACAGGCCTTAGTGCCTGGGAAGGCAGGATATAGTCCATCTTTGCCTTGGTGTTGAGTTGTCCCAGCTCAATGGAGAGAACAAAGACTTGGGTCTTCTTCTGGATACCGTTAGTGTCAACTTGACACGCCTAGTTGAGGGAGACTTAATTGGGGAATTGCCTTCATTGGACTGGCCTGTGGCCAGGGTGGTAGGGCGCCTTCTTGATTGTTGGGTGATGTGGGAGGGCCCAGCCCACTGTGGGTGGTGCTGCCCCTGGGCAGGTAGGCTTGTGTTGCATGGGAGGGAGGGCTGAGCAGGGGCTGGAGGAACAAGCCAGTAAGCAGTGTTCCTCTATGGCCTGTGCTCCAGCTCCTTCCTCCAGGTCCCTGCACTGAGTTCCTACCTTGGGCTCCCTGATGAACTGTGACCCGGGAGATGTAAGATAAAATAAACCCTTTCCTCCCCAAGTTGGTATTGGTCAGAGTATTTTGTCACAGCAATGGAGAAACAAACTAGGACAGGTCTTAAAGTTTAAAAATCTAGACCTATGCTGTTCAATATGGTGGCCTCTAACCACATGTGGCTATTTGAATTTAAGTAAACTAAAGTGAAGCATTCCCTGATCACATCACTCATGCATCTGTGGCTACCATGATAGAACTAGAACATGTGAACATGCCCATGACCACAGAAAGTTCTTTCAGATAGCACTGATTTAAACCTTGAGTACACTTGAGGTATACTTAACTCACCAGAATTAGGACCCCTATTCTCTTGAGGATTCCTTTACCTGGGGAGAATCCTAAAGAGGTGATGAGGGTACCAGAAACATGGGTGAGAGCTTATGGTGATACCCTTCTTAAGTCTCCCCTCCCCTCTTTGCTAGGCATACAACTGGAGGCAAGTCAGATCAAAAGGGATGACAGGAGTGAGGTCTGAGGAGAGACACAGTCCCTCTCCTGGGTTGAAATGAGAGGGAGAAAAGCCTTTCAGCACCCCCTTAGCTCATTTAGCTCGTGTTGGAGCACGGGAAGCACAGAAGGATGACTGCCTATGCCTTCAACAATGGAAAGGAAGGGGGTAGAGAGATGGCTCAGAGGTTAAGAGCACTGATTGCTCTTGCAGAGAACCTGGTTTCTATTCTCAGCATCCACATGGTGGCTAATATCCATCCTTAACTCTAGTTCCAGGGGATCCAATGCTCTCTTCTGGCCTCCTTGGGCACTGCATGCAGGTGGTGTGTTTACATACATGCAGGCAAAACACCTGTACACACAAAATATAACTAACTAACTAAATATTTTAAAAAGAATTGAAGGGAAGAGGTGCCCTAAAGAAGGGGTTGTCTCACTAGATGTCAAGGCAGACAGACCAAAGTCCCGTTGATTCCATCCTTATGGCAGCACAGGGCATCAAACTCAGGGCCATGTGCACACCAGGCGAACTGCCCACCACTGAATTGTTTATTCAGCATCTTCCTTCTGCTGGGCTAACATTTAAACACTCTGAAACTTGCACATGTCTCTGGGAAAGAAGGCAGGGAGACCCAGAAGTGCCTGCAGTTTGGTTTCTGTGGAAAGTGGACATAAGGGGGAAATTTTTATAAACTAAGTCATGGATCTTGGATAGTGACACTTGTAGACTGAGTTTATGCCCACTATATGTTTCTTAAATTCGCCTTGTACAAAAGCATTCTTGTTGCTAAAACAATAAAAGATTGAAAGCTCAGGGAAGCTCAACCTCTATTTCTCCCATCTACAAGCATATTATGGGGTATGTTAGGTTTCAGATAACAGGAAAATACAAGAAGAAACTGGGTGTGGAGATGTCAGAGTTCTCCAGTACGTGCTTTGACACCTTTCCCAAGAGGAACAAGGGCCAACCCAATAAAAAATTGAGAGTGTGCTCTAAGTATAGGCATCTCAGTGCAGTAAAGAAGACACCTCACCCGAGCTTAAATCCCGCTTTGTTGCATCAGAAAATGAACAAAAGGTATTATACAGAAGCAAAGAACACGCGTTCGCCCATTTGGCAAGCCCCCATGCCAGGAAGCTAATCCCAGGAGTGGAGTACAGAATGTGAACATAGCATGTTCAGCAAAAGGGAGGCACCAGCATGGTCAATCTACCCCTAGGAGGAAGGGGCAGGGCAGCAGAAAGGGCTATGATAACAGCATTCGTTGGACTCCATCTATGCGACTTGTCTAGTAAGCAACGGCACTGATATTTAGCAGGGATTTTTGTGTCTTCTAATATATTATGCTGCCCCAAATGTTATCTGTAGGTAGTAGGTAAATACAAATTCTCTGGCATTAAAACAATACTGTCAATCAAAATCTCTCATCAGGCAGTGAGGGTGGATATGTTCTTTTTCTTGCTGGATGCTGCCAAAACATCTTTGAGACTTCTAAGGTTGACTAGGGCAGGAGTCTACTACAGACCCTGCTATATCTCTGGCTTGCAGAGCAACAGTGTGCAAGACTGGGGAAAATATCTAGTTCATCAATTACTGGATATGGACAGGAAGGTGAGCAACAATGCTTGTTGATAGGAAGTGTGACACAGCTTGGGTCCTGTGTCCTGTCCAATCTGTCACGCACATCACATTCTCCAGGACAAACTGTGAACCACCAGCAACCAATCAAGCCCTTGCTTGTCTTTAAAGAGGATCAGGAAAGTGATGGAGATGAAGTAAAGAGAACATAGATAGAAAAGATAGGAAGACAGACATGGGTTTGACTTTGAGCAGCTCCAACCCAGTCATACAGAATCCTTCTAGAACTGGAACTAGGGAGGGCTTTGGGCTGCTGCTGAGCCTCATGGCTTGGAAACAAATTTATAAACCTAAATTACTGTTTATTGGGGGCACTGTTTGTTATTGGAGCTTGTACTTTATTGAAATCTGAATGAAAGTGTGAATCAGGACAAAGTGCTGGAAGTTTTCAGAAGCAATCCATTCTGTTTCACTAGTAAGTAGACCAATATCAGAAAGGGATGTTGTGGTGGTTTGAATGAAAATGTCCCCCATAGGCTCCAAGTGTTTGGACATTTTGTTCCCAGATGGTGGTGCCGTTTTGGGAGGTTTTAGAAGGTGTGGCTGTCCTGGAGGAAGCACATCACTGGGGGGGGGGGCCTTAGAGAGTTCTTAAGCCTTGTCTGATCTCCAGTCACTCTCTTGCTTCCTGTGCCTGCGTGATGATGTGAGAGCTTCACTTCTGCTGCTCCTGCTCCAGCCACCTCCAGACACCATGCCTCCCTGTCATGACAGACTGTAATTCCCCTGGAACTGTAAGCTCAAATAAACTCTTCCTTCTATAAATTACTTTGGTCAGTGTTTCTATCACAGCAACAGAAAAGTAACTAACACAGATGTGTAGAAGGGAATCTTGCAGATATGATTCTAGAATCCCTGAAGAGTTAAGAGAATTTTTTTCAAAACATGCTCTTGAATTTATTTGGAATCTTGAAAACACTCCTCAAACAAATGTGTGTGTGTGTGTGTGTGTGTGTTTTGCATGTGTAGTGGGTGGGGGGGTTAATTTTAAAAATGCCTCCAGGCCCATAAGAGACTTATGAGGTCATTTTGAATGACAATCTCATTACAACATTTCCATCCTTATGGGGGTTTTGAAAACTTGTATATATGACATCAAATCAGATGGTCTAGAAAAATAGAGAGGCTCAAAACCACCCCCCAGAACAGACGGTACATTCTTTGCTCCTTCCCTTCCTCTGATCTTGTTCACTCAGGAGCTCCTTTTCTGGGATGGGCTGTGGAGCCTCATTCCATACCTGGTAGAGAACAAAGGCTAATGAAAATCTGGACACCTCTGCTATAAGGACTCCAAGAAGACGATGAAATCAAGCAGTTCTTGATAGGGGGAGAAGCACAGAACTCCAGGGGCCTCCTAGAGTCACAATGTGCAAATAATTTAACAAATGGTTCAACAAAAATGTTGTCAGGAAAAGAATTTCCAATTCTATCTCCATGGTGACAGCTTATAAAAAAAAATCTAGATGTAAATCTAAAAATTGCCTTTTGGCTGATGGAAAATAATAACTAGGACTCCTGGAGTTTTACTTTGCATTAACCATCATGGGCCACCTGAACTTTCCTTGGTTTCTTCACCCCTGTACCTGACTTGGTTCTAGGATAACTCTAACCACACATGATCCCCCAGGATGAACTTGAGCCCACGAACTTAAAACAGTGGCTTAGGCCTCAACCGGCAAACGCCGAGCCTGCCTCTTCTCCCCAGGTTCTTGCTGGCATTCATTAACTTCTGACTTCAGGCATATTGGTCCACAGCAGTTTCACAGATAGGACTTTTATGGAAATTACTCCAAGCCATTGTGGTGGTGACTCCCTGGGAGTGAGTGGCCAGCAAGAGAGAGGACTAGAATATTTTTGATGGAATGGAAAAAAAAAAAAAAACCTGAGCATTTTTAACTCCCTGCTATTCTAAGTGAAATGCCACAGCCCAATTTTTATATTAGAAATCGAATCCCATATACCTGAGGCACCCTGAAATAAAGACTGTGTTGTTCTATTTCTAGAACTGCTGTCCAAGAAACTGTTGTGAGTGTGACATTTCCAAGAAGCTCGGTCAAGAACACTGAAAGACAAACATCAAGTTGTTAGAATAGGAATACTGGCTGCATCTTCATAGAGGCAGATAGTGAGGGCCATCCAAGTTCATCAACTGCAAATTGAATCATGACACAACTAGTTAATAGAACATTATGTGAGATGATGATACAGAAACATGGAAGTTCTATGGTTGACATAGAAAGATGCTCACCTTACAGTACAAGCAAAACATGCTACAGAGCAACATGCATGACATAATTTGAAGCATGTTTTAAAAATAATTATTTAAGTTGGGGATGGTGGTGCATGCCTTTAATCTCAGCACTCAGGAGGCAGATGCAGGTGGATTTCTGTGAGTTCAAGGCCAGCCCGGTCTACATAGTGAGTTCCAGGACAGCTGGAGCTACAGGGAGACCCAGTCTCAAAAAGACACAAAAAATTATTTATTTTTATTTGATATGTATGATTTTTTTTTCCTGCATGTATGTAAGTATACCATATCTGTGCAATGTCCATGGAGGCCAGAAAGCTTTGGATGGCCTGGAACTAGAGTTATGGATGGTTGTTAGCGACCATGTGAGTGCTGGGCACCAAACCTGGGTCCTCTGCAAGAGCAACCAGTCATCTCTCCAGTCCGCCTCAGCACCCTTAGACTTTTCCACCCTTGCTAACCCACCCAATACTCAGTGGAACTTTAGTCGCTAATGAAAAGATCAATGACGGGAATATTGTGGTGCCAGAGATTGGAGGCAGATTCTCAGCTGGGAATAGCACAAACCCATGATTCAGGGGCATACCCCAAACTTGCGGGTACTGAACATGGAAGCAGTTTGTGTAGCCTAAGACAGGGGCCTTACCAAAAGAAACAAGAATCCCGACTCGGGGGACCCACCACATAGCCTAAGGCAGATCTTTCATTCGCTAAAGTTATTAATAAAGGGTGAACTTTGTATGCACAGAGGCATTCAAGGAACAGAGTAGAAGGCTACATACCACAATGTTAATGATTGTTTCTCCTTTTTGTCTTTGTATAATTTTGTTGCCTAAAATACTTTTTGCAGTGAGCATATATAAATGCTATAATAAAAAATAAAATTAAAGCCAAATAGCTACTTTGAGATTGGCTTCAAGAAAAAAGGATAAATTGCCTAGCATGCATGAGGCACTGGGCTGGACTCCCAGCACCACCTAAAAAAATCAACGAAACCAAAAGAATAAAGGAGAGAGGCCATATCTCTACTATATCATGTCCTATGGTGGGAATCAAGCTGGAAAGACCATAGATTCCTTAAATGAGATGTCTAAAGGAAGGGGACACTATGTATGACCACATGGGAAAGCAAAGCCATAGATCTCTAGGAGTCAATAAGCCAGCTTCAGATGACAATGGATCATGTCCACACGGGTAGATAGCATAGAATGGTAGTTAAGAGGAGGAAGTAATTGAGTTTCCCACTCCAGAGTGGTATGATATTGGCCAAGTTGCTCATCTACAGGCAGCTTGTTTTTACATCTGGCAGAGGCATTAATAACAGTGTGTAGCATGAGGTCCTGCCCACTGTTAACTCTATCATTCCCACCATGAGCTCTAGGAAAGCCAATGTGGAAACAGTTTTGGACAGAAGAAAGGCTACCCTTTCATATAATATCTCTTGATGTTCACAATCTTCTGCTGTCTGAAAAGACCCTGATTTGGCTTATATGTTAAACTATTAAAATTAAATGGCACTCATTTTTCCAGGAACATTTGGAAGTTTGGCTCACATCCTCCTGGCACAATGCAGTTTTTATTGAAGGGCATCATGTGTTGCTGACTTAATCTGTTGATGAAGCCAATCAAAGCCTTTCTCCTCTTCCTGGGCAATGACTTGCTGTACTCCAATCAAAAGGCACCTTTAATCTGATTCCTTTTCACTCAACTCTTCACCATGGCCCACGTGCCATTCCATTCCTTTTTCCCCTCCTGAAAGCAATCAGCCTGGTCCAATTTGCTTATATAAACAGGAGGCCAAGGAAGGGGATGTCACTTGGCCAAAGCGGTTCTGCTTTTTAGACATTGCCTCTGCCTTGTTTCCCGAGACTCTCAATAGAGCCAGACTTGGAGGAGAGTTATATTAAACAGTTTGACTCCAAACCTAAACAGCCCCTGAAGCATTAGCGGTTCAAAGATCTCCTGGTGCATTTATGAAAAGCCATTGATCTGGGAAGAGGTGTTAGAGGACTTGAAATGCACTAAGAAAACTCTTTTGCTGGCAGGAGGCAGAGTGGTTTTCATTAAGGAGCTGCCCTTTATCTCGTCACATTACTGACCTGCCAAGGCCGAGATGGGCTACCTCCCCTGCCTTTAAAGGAAGCTGCCTCTGGTCAGAAACTATGATAAGAAAGCATTCATTTTTAGGATGTACAAAGCAGAGGCATGTGGCTGTATGATGGCTCGCTTTTCTCACTTCGATCCCCAATTATACTTTAAATTCTAAACTTTGTGACCACCTCTGATACACTGAAGCTCTAAGGACACCATGGACCATTTTCCCAGTGTTTGCTAGTACTCTGGGGAAAGGAAGTTCAGGAATTCTAACCCTCAGGAATTTTCAGGAGAACCCGAAAAAATTCTAACCCTCAGGATTTTCAGGAGAACCTGAAATATCACACAGAGCAGCAGTATCCACTTATAACCCAGGGTCATATACATCCGAAGGAAAACTGGTCCCCTTCCGGACACTGTACACTGCCTCCAACCCCATTCTGCTGATGAACTGAATGTGTGCTGAATTCCTGACTCTGCATGGTTTCTCACATAGTTAACCGGGCATTAGAAGCCTTATGGTGTTGTTGTCAAGTATATGGCAACAGAGTGCCTGGCATCTGAGAAAAACCAGCTTTTGCCATTGCCTATTACTGTTATATTATTATTATTTATGCTGTCTAAAAATTGTAGGCAACATTTTGCATTTGACTGTACGTGTACATTTTGGGGGAAGAGGTCCATACATTTTATTTTAATCCCCCCCCCCAAAAGTATAACCACTAAGCTAGCTTAGGCTAACTCTCTTCTTTAATTGGTAAATAAAATCCTAGCTGGGGCTTGAATGATTTTATCACAATCTCACAATAACCCGGAGGCAAGACCAGAACTAAAACCCCAAATCCATTGACTTACTTTGTCCAGTGTTTTATAAAGTTTTGGAAACATTAACAAAAGCAGTCCAAGAGTTACTCAGCCTTGCACAGAAGTGACCTGTAAATAAACTCAGAATAGGTTCGGACACCTATTGGTGGCCTCAAGGCAAAGAGAATAAACAGCCAACTGGAGGTGTGAGAGTTGTGGAACTGTGAAAAATTACTTGACAATAACAATCAACAGATAAGAAAAGAGTGCAAGCCAGAAAGGAGAGGACTGTCAAGGCCCCAGGCAGGCCCATTCCATTCCTAACCTTTTCCCATGCTATAGAGCAAGACGCAGTGATCCCATAAGCTACCCACATGCCTTATAAAAGCCAAGAGAATACATGCACAGTTGGCTTAGGAAATAGTCTTTCAGTCCATGAGGATAATACCTCATCATCCAAGGAACCACAGCCTTAGGATTGTAGTAATTGTCCTCTTTTCCTAAGGCAGGTCCTTTAAAGTTCTTTCACATTTTCTTAGTTTTGTGGTTTTCAAAGCCTGGTCCTGTGGTTGAGCTAGAGACCAGAAGCATCAGTTTTACTGGGTTACTCATTAGAAATGCAAATTGGGAGCCCTTCCTCAGACCTACTCTGAGAGGACTACGAGGTGGGCCCTGATTTAATAGGGTCTTCTGGTGATATGGCACAACCATTTGTGAACCACTAATTTGAGTCACTGGCATGGTGAAGAAAACTAGAAGCTTGGAAAAGCCTTCTAGGAAACCGAATCCCTAGAATACCTTTTTTTTTTTTTTGGTTGAAATACACTGGAATTAGATTAGTAACCCAGATCCTCCTGTATTTTGCAAACAAGCGATCTTGGAGGGAAGTGGAAAATAAATTCAAAACCTTTCATCTCAGTTACAATGACACATTCATTTTAGCATTGTGTGGGAGGTAAGAAGGGGGGTACTGGAAAAGGAGGGCAGAGTTGGCTTGTGGAGAATACTCAGTTCCAAAGGAATCCACTGTAATTAGGGGTAATTATCGGCTGCACATTCTCCATCCACAAGGTTCCATTAACCGGGTTAATTTTTATATTCTAACCAAAGCCAAAATCCTTGACAGTACTTGGGACCCTTTTAACACATTCTGCGCCCCCGGGATGCTGTCCTCTCCACTTCAATGCTGATCTTGTAGGAGTCACTTCAGTTCCAGGGAAAGAGGAAAGAGCCACTATGTTGCCGGCATTCAGGGAGCTGCTTGGAAATCAGCCCTCTCCTGAGCCACACCTTCTCCACAAGGAAGTATCGGTGGTCTTGACTAGACCTGTGTGTTCTCTCTCTCTCTCTCTCTCTCTCTCTCTCTCTCTCTCTCTCT
>NW_008335437.1:1178349-1187195 GCF_000622305.1 Nannospalax galili
ATTCTGAGCAGCCTTCCCTGACTTCTTACTGCCCCATGGCTAAATAGCCAAGTGCTTGGCTAATACCAGTGCCCTGCATTGCTGTCTCTTGACTCTTTCCAATCATCTTTGGTAGGTTTCCACTTGATCCTCTGCATTCCCCCACCATTATGATCACTGCTCCACTTTTACTCATTCCCACTGCCTACAACTCACACACAGGGCCCCATGCGAGCTTCCGGAGTTCTGTGGCCCACCAATTCACACTGCTAGAAAACAGATGACAAGGGAGGTTCAATTCAGTCTCCTGATACACAGAGATCTGCTACAAAACACTGTTGCTTTCTGACCACCCACCTAATTCTATAGTTTCAATGAATAACACAGTTAACTTTCACTGTGTTTGTCTTTGGGATGTCTTTGTATCTATGGAAATCAGCACATCTTTCATGTAAAAGTCCTTAAGGAGAGTAAATCATATCTGTGTAACACAGGCTCAAAGAATGATGTGAAGTACTTCTACCTCTTCAAACTATTTTCATTTTTACCTTATTTTATCCACAAAACGATCCAATGAATTAATTATGATATGAAATATTATACTTAATGTAATGGTAAGAAAACTGAAGTTTAGTTAACAAAATCAACTTATCAGCTCAGAAGTAGAAAGCAGCATCATAGGGAACAGGACACAGCTTCCTAATTTCTGGTGCTGTATTTATTTACTAGATACATGGTTTTAAAACTGTGACCGTAGGGTTACTGTATGCGGCTGCAGGAACTTGTGGGGGAGTAAGGGAAACAGAGCAGGCAGGGCTGTGGATATTCTATTCCAAGTTTAGCTAGAGCGGGCCGTCCCTAAAGCAGCTTAGAAGTCACCCAGTCTCACATTCCCTGTCTAGAGTATCCAGTGCAAGGACTGGAGAGATGACTTGATGGTTAAGAGCACTACTGCTCTTACAGACCTGAGTCCAGTTCCCAGGAGTGGCTCACAGCCTTCCATAACTCCAACTCCAGGGGACTGAATGCCCTCTTCTGGATTCTGTGAGCACATGCATATTCCCACAGACAGATACAGACACAGACACACATTTAAAAATAAAACAAACCCAGTGTAGGCAATGACTTCGGGATGATACAGTTGCAGAAGCTCTGACTAGCCTTGAAGTTCTTACAAGTACTTTGCACCTTCTGGCTTGCAGTGTAGGGCAGCAAAACTGCACCAGCCCTCAGGCAATGTAAGCTACCCCTCCACTTATTCATATTCTGCTCATTAATTCCATAGGTATTGAGCAGTTACCATGTGTTAAGTACGATGCTAAGCATTGCGCTGGGTCTGGGACTAGAGAGTTAGGAAAAAAAGGGCGGTGAGGTGACCTGTGCCCTCAAAGCATGCCTTCAGATAGACTTGAAGAAGCTGCCACACCATCACTAACCTGTTGATTACATGGAAGAGTAAAAAGGGGTTCCATCGAAGGAGGACGGGACTGTACTCTGGAGGTAACACTGAAGCAGGTTTTCTTGGCAAAGCAAAGAGGAATCACATTTTTGTTGCTAAAAACAGTGACACTCAGGCATGAAGGACCACATACCTGGCCTGGCTGGGGAATCCAGAGCAGATACAGCTGCCAGGGGCCTGGTTGTGTAAGAACAGAGCAGCAGGAGATGGGAGACAGGGGTCACACAGAGCAGGCCTGTGGATTTCTGCAAAGCAAGATAGGCAGCCATGGCAAGGATTTCAGTAAGTAGGGTCAGGGTTGATTGACAATCAGGATGACTGTGGCCATTGCCTGAGGAAAAACTGGTCACAAAAATAAAGGAAACCTGGAGGAGGTAATTAGATGGTTTTCCTTTGTCACACAGTTAGAGGGGCCCTTAAGGGATTTTATAATTTAATATGGAGGGGTGAGCAGGCAGCATGGACATGTTAGCAGGATTTAGACAGTGTAGCTCCCATACTGCACTTTTGTGATGGAGCTGTGTAACATGGGACAGGCAACATAGTCCCCCACATCCCCGCCTCATTTTCCCCCACTTGAGACAAGGGGCCAATAGTACAGCTTCAGTGGGTTATTAGGAAGCTCAATTAAAGTAACAAAGTACTTTATCAATGGTAAAGCATGAAAATGTGGGCTATTAAGATCATTAACTGTGTCAATATATACCAAGTGAATAAAATTACAGTTCTGAATAAATATGGAATAATATCTTTTAAAATCTGAGTTGAAGTTTCTAGAAACCAATAATTCTATATTCTTAAATTTTCCAGTACTCTATGAATTTGCTTTTATATTTTTATTTGTTTATTTTTATTATTTTATGTGTATGAGTGTTATGCCTTCATGTGTATAAGTGCACCCATGTCGTGCAGTGCCCACAGAGGACAGAAGAGAGTGTTGGATCCCCTGGAACTGGAGTTATGGACAGTTGTTAGCTGCCATGTGGGTGCTGGGATTCAAACCCAGGTTTTTGGCAAGAACAGTGCTCTTAACCGCTGAGCCAACCTCTCCAGCCCCAGCTTTTATATTTTTAAATGCTGAAAATCTGAAAGCTGTTGAACTAAAAAAATCTATTTCATTACTAAAATGTTTGTGGAAACTCAGAGACGTAAACATACTCAGTTCAAGCACACTTCTCAAGCCTCAGGTCATTCAAGTGTTTTCCATGAAGATCTACTTTTTTTAAACTTGGTATTTATATCTAAGTTATATGCATTCTTACTCACACTTTGTTTATTGCAGCGCTGAAAGTGGAACCCAGATATTTACATCTAATTTATATGCATCCTCTTCCAGACTTTATTTTTATTTATTGACTGATTGATCCATTAATTTAATATTGAAGGTAGAACCAAGAGCATTGCACATACTAACCAAGCACAGTATCAGTGAGCCATACCCCCAGCACTCATGTTTTAATTTTTAAAAATTGTATTTAGTTTTATTTTATCTGTATGAGTATATTGCCTGCATACAAGTGCACTCATGTGTGCACCCAAGGAGGGCAGAAGAGGGTGTCAGATCCCCTGGAACTGGAGTGATGATTGTTGTGAGCTGCCTTGTGGGTTGCTGGGAATCAAAGTGGGGTCTTTGGAAGAGCAGTCAGTGCTCTTAACCGCTGAGCCAGCTGTCCAGTCCGTCCCCCATGCTTTATTTTTAAAGAAGTTTTAATCTAAACAATATTACTAGTGAAACTAGAGTTGATAGGTTACTAACAGTTCTTTCTGGTGCACAAAAAAATAGCTGGAAGTCTACTGAGCATGTAAATAATCAAAACTATAAAACTCTATGGAATGACCTCACAGAACACCAGTGGTAAACACTGTACCTAGAAAACGATAGCTTGCACCTGCCATGTTTCAGGCCCATTTCAATATCAAACTTAACAGGTCTTTTTACCACTTTACTGGGTCTTAATCCTGGAATCACCTGGTGAGTTTTTCAAACTCTTCCCACCTGGAACTTCAGTAAAATTAAATCAAAATTACTGCCCATGGGGCTAGAGCATCAATGTTGCTTAAAGTTCTTTGAGACAATGCCTAGGTGAACTGAGGTACAGAAGCTCTAATGTCGTTCTTGGCTGCTCTTGAGAACTGTCTAGGACTTCCAGGGCAGAGGGTATTGCTACCAAGGAGAACCTGGTAGATGTAGAGCCAGTGTTGGTGTCTCAATCAGCAGGGCACGGCCATCTTGATAAGTAATGGCACAGTAGACGTGAACTTATTCAAAAAAGTTATTTCTCTGAATCTCTATAACAACCTACAAAGTGAACATCAAAGATATTTCCAAGGTGTGCTGTCAGAGGCCTAGAAAGGTGTAATTTACTCAAGGTCACATAGTAATTAGCATGTGACACAGACAGGATGGGGACTTTCTGGAAAGCACCCCCCCCCCAGCTTAAAGTTTTTTTTGAACAGGGTCTTACTATATTATCCAGGCTGGTCATGAATGCTTGAGCTCAAGTAATCCTGCTTCAGCCTTCTAAGTAGAGTTAATGGGAGAGCATGTATATAACACCCTGACCCTTACCCCCCCCCCAATACTTTCCTGATAGCTGTCTACTTAAAACAGATTCCTTCAGGTCTAGATTCCTGTTGCATAAACTCCACAATCTCTTTTTTCTGTGCTTTTATTAGGCTTCTTTCCCCATCCGTAACTTTTGCAATGACAGTTCTTTCTGAAGAGCCATAGAGGCTGTGCCATTCCCTGGTCACAGACTGACCACATGTGTGGTCTTGTGGAAGTGCCCTAACTTCTTTTGGATATGGGTTTTCTCCTTTGAGTTGGAAAAATAAATCCATCTACCTTGTAGTCATTGCTTTGGAAAAGAAGCATTCAAAGGGTTGGATCCCCACTGCTCTTGACTAGGAGAGAGCTCAGAAGGGTGGGTGGACAGTTCTAGCAGCCCTAGAAGTCACCTTCCTCCTCTGGGATCCAGTTACACCCAACAGTCTACAGTCTGAACAAATACAACTACATGAGCACACCTAGGGAACTCTGAGGTCAGCCTGGGTTTGTAGCCTACAGCCCCAGGGAGGTGAGAAGAGTTTCAGACCCGCCGTTTTCAAAAAAAGGGATGAAAAAGGCACCCTCCAATCATGTGGCAGATTCTGCTTCACAGTTGAATAAGGGGCATGAAATCGGATGTTTTCCAAGCTCAAAATAAAGCAGCGGAAAATCTACCTCCTTTCTCCTGCCATAAAGAACATCTAAAGGCATAGCATTTAATTTCCGAATAGAGCAATGTTCCTTTTCAAGGGAAATGTTAAGCAGGGATTAGAGACACGATGGGCTGTAACTCTATCCTCTGCCCTTTCATTGTTAATAGTATTTTTTTTTTGGCAACTGCCATGCAGAGACGTGAGAAAAACCAAAGTCTATGTAAATGAGAATCGACACACACTGATAAACCAAGCGCCAGACCTGAGGTCTTAATTACACAGGAGTCTAGATGTCAAAATGAATGTGGCTTATTGACACTCAGAGATTTCACTCAGTATTAAGTTGGACGACCTTCTTCCGGGGGCAGAAAGCAACTTGCAGGTTTCTTATTACTCAGGACCACATTCACAAATGCCAAAGGGCTTTGGTCATGCCTGGACACTATACTAGGGGGACGTAGCTTTGAACCCAAATGCTCAGAGAAATGTTGGAGTCACCCACAAGCAAATTGCTGCAAGTGACTAAGGACTTGTAGAAGCTAATGTCTCTATAATCCCCCTCTTCCCTACCCTACACCTATTTTCGCCTATCCACCCAGCATCATTCATTGCAACTAAAACGCAGGTATGGTCTCATTTCAGCAAGGGGTGCTCCCAGGAAAGACCTGAAGCATCTGCAAAGAAATAGTAAACATTTGAAGTGAACACTTAGCTTGGGTCACTCACACATGTTGCTCCTAGTGGGTTAGCATCTCACAGAGGTTTTTGACTCCTGGTCCATGTTCCTTTCATTAGATGACACTATAGACACTGTCCTAGGGGGCACAGGAAGGCTACTTTCAGGCTTGAGCATAATCCAACAGTTTTCAGTGGGAGTTAGGATCCTTGACTTGAAATAAGAAAATAATATGCCCTTACCCCCTCCCCCTTAATTAAAGTGTCAAGATGGAGCCCCAACACTGATTTGACACATGACATGACGTCCTGTGTAATCGGACATATTTTATACTAACATCAAAGCCCCGTCAGGGATAATGGAGCAAGATATTTAGTGCATATATGTTGCAGTCTGACACATAACTCCATCCAGCTTTATTCACAGGCCCTCGCTCACCAGGAGATTAACCCATCAGGCTGTTGTGAGAAGGAACACAGCAGGCCCTGATAGGAGGCCCAAGATGCAGGAAAAATCAAAACGCATCTACCTGCTTAAGGAAGACTCTCCCTACAACTGCCACTCCACGACTTCGTCCTCCTGTGAACATCTCTGGCAACTATTATCATAGCCTCTGGTGTGGCACTGGGCCATCTATGACTGCCTGATGACATTATTCTACATTGTTATATTTGTACTACTGTTTAACAACCTTGTGTGCTCTCTCTCATGCTGAATAAACCTTAGCACTTGCTAGGCTGGAGTGGTTTCCACGTGTGTCTGTACTGTGGGGCTTCTCACATGATCTGTCAAGGGCCAAGCTACTATTTGCTAGTTTTTGTGTTGTCAATTAAAAAAAATGTCTACTGCATCATATATTAATGCTCAACGTAGACTATAAGGATCATGGAGTATTAGGAAAATGAGTATCTTAGGTGTGTTGGCAGTGTCAAATTACTACAGGTGTTTAAATGTTTATTCTCTATTTCTAAACTTGTCACAGACCAGGTAAACACAGGATATCAATTGACACAAGTTGGTGAATGATACTGTGTCCATCTGGAATTCTCAGAACAGTGGGCAGCATGGGAAATAACTGGATACATGAAGATACTTATGTGACTATGTTAACATATGTCATATGCATGTATATGATTCAGTCATGTAAAATATGGCTATATGTGTATACGAACTAAATTCTACTTTTTACTGTAGATATAACAATATGGTCTTATAAACTTTCTTGTCTAGGTGTCAGTATTTCCCTTATATACTAAGAAAGCTCATTAGTGAATTGGCTCCAAGACCCACTGTATGGAAGAGCACATATGGAAAGACAACAGAGCAGAGCCCAACCTGGGCTCCAGGCTTCCATTCCCCCAAGTTCCCTGTGGGACTGGACCCCATAGTCCTGTCTTATCCCAGGGACAGTGAAACTCACTGGACTGTGCTACCAAGGTCACATATGAATTGAGTGATGGGGATGGGGTTCAAATAGGGGATCATATGGTTCCACAACACTCTGTACTGCAGCATTTGAGTTCAGCACAATCTACAAAGGAGAGTGATGTGTTCCTAGCAAAAGTAGCCATAAACCAATGGAATGGGCTGGACAAGGTAAGTTCTGAGGATGAGCTTCAAGGAAAAATCTATTCCTGCCTAAGACAAAGGCCCAGAAAAAGAGATATCCCTTTTGCTGCACATTCATTCCATGGCCATCCTGGACTGAGCTGTAGGATGAGACCAGTGCACCACAGAGGCAGATCACTAAGAGCAGCAGAGCAGGAACCCTAACCTATCTCCTACCTGGAGTCCTGACCACATGAGATGGTATAGTATCTTATTACAGCACATTCAATGGGAATTATTCTATGGCAGCTACAGCGCCCTACCTCATGCAACCTCAAAACACTGTAACACCATGATACAGAACTTCACCATCTCTGAACAAAAGCCAAAGTTTGAGTCACATTATTGGGCCAGAATTTCAAAGGGGAACTGTCTCTTAATTTGTGGCAGCAATAGACAGGGCTCAAATAGCTCTTTGAAAGGAAACTTAGGCACTAGGGACCATTTTAGATGGAATTAGAAAGAGCTTAGTTTGGAAATTATGAATTAAAAAACAGAAAGCCTAGGGCCTATCACGAAATTTGTACTAGCTACACATAGGGTTTAGCTTAGCTTCTGGGACACAGGACATCAAGGCATATGTGATTGCAGCCTATCAGCTCTCTTTAGGAATTCCCCACCTCCTATGTGTTCACACAACTTTAATATCTCTCGATTTTGGCTCAGTAAAGCATTTTTCTATTGAAATGGCACTGCTCATCTATATTTGTCCCACAGTGAGGAGGCTAAGTTATTTTAATAGTCCATTATGGTAACTGCAAAGCTGACAAATTGTATCTAAACAAGTATTTCTCAGGAAATAAAACTGCAGAGAGACTTTTGCCTCCACATCTAAGACAGTCTTGCCTATTTCGATTTCAAGGCTAAGGTGTGGGTTTCTCTTTCAGCTAAGCCCTTCTGCCTCCTGCCCATGACAGCTTAATTTCCTGTCCTCTTTGGGAGACAGATGGATGAATATTTAGTGTAGAACATGATTGTGATTAAGCTTCCAAATGTATCTTCATCTGGATTCCAGCTGGTACAGCATCTCAATCACTCCTCCACTCCCCGATGAAACCGTCGTATTGATGGGGTAAGCTTTGCATGATGGCACTGGATTAAAACTCTCCCAGGACACTCCAGTCTTCTAACCTCAATCAATTATCCCCTAATGAAGGGGGAGGGGAGTCTTGTGCATGGATATCATGACCGAAAGAATCCCACCAACAGACATCAGGCCGCTGTTGATTAATCTGAAAAAGAGTTGAAATCTTTCCTCCAGCCAGCTCCTTGGGTCTCTGTCTCCCTAAGTCTTCAAAGAATGATGGTTGCTTTAGTGTGAAGTGGCTAAACTGGAGCGAGTGATGATCAATGCACTGTCCATGCATGAGGAAGGTTGCAAAAATGTTCAGCTGCCCATAATTTCTTTATTGGACCAATATTCCTTTTGTGTCACTCTTCCCCAGGATCCTGTATTACATGTCCAAACTCTATTAAATTACAGGCATGCAGCACCATTTTCCAATCCGTTCTGCACATCTGAGATAACCACCTGTTATTTTTCAGCATCTTTTCTTTTGAGAAAAGGCTTTGACTAATTTACACGGCTCCTTCATTAATCTGCTCAATTTTTTTATTCAACAAACCTTTACTGTGATCTTAGGCAACATGTTGAGCACTGGGCATACATTTGCAAACAAAGTTCTTATTCTAATGGATCTCAGTCTGGGGTAGGGATTCAGACATGCAGAGAGGTAATTACTAAGTGTTGCCATGGCCTATGGGCCAAGGGCCAGATAAAAAAGTCACCTCAATTCAGGGAAAGAAACAGGGAAGGGTTTTCAGAGCTTTTCCTTTCGTCCTTTTCACAATTACCTCAGCTCTCATAGACTAAATCTTCTAACATAGAAGTCATGCCTTCCCTCCCTCCTTCCTTTCCCCCTC
>NW_008335437.1:1187207-1202674 GCF_000622305.1 Nannospalax galili
TTCTCTAATATGGTTATATTAGTATGTAGTAGTTGCTTTTCTGTTGCTGTGGTAAAACACCACGAGCAAGGCAACTTATAAAAGGAAGAGTTTATTGGGCTTATAGTTCTGGAGGGATCAGAGCCCACTGCGGCAATGGCAGGAGGCAGCCAGAGCAGAAAGCCAAGTGCTTACATCTTCAAGCAGGCACAGGAAGCAGAGAAAGACTGGAAATGCGCAAGTCGTATACTCTCAAAGCCAGCCTCCAGTGACGTGCTTCTTCTAACATGGCCACTCCTCCAAAAGGTTCCATGACCCTCCCCAAACAGTACCACCAACTGACCAAGTGTTCAGACACTTGGAACCCACAGGGAACATTCTCATTCAAACTATCACAAAGTATATGGACAGTCATTATTTCACTTATGCAAGTTGGGAAAGAAAGGCAGGTTGAAGTCAGTTTTCTGGTTTTTTTTTGTTTTGCTTTTTTTTTTCTTCTACAGTTACAGACAATTGGCATTTGAGGAGCAGATGCAATCTGTGTGGATGAGCATACTAAGGAGATGCTCCTGAGAAAAAGGAGGCTGTTTTCTGGCTAACAATGAAGTTAGTACCTTCCACTTCCCTAATGTGAAGGAGACCCTTGCTTCCAGCAACTAGACTCAAGAAAATGTAGTCTTTTAAGAAGCCATCCATTTGAATGGCAGAGAACCAAGCCCCTTTCCTGGTGATCAAGAGGTGGGGGTGGTTAAACTACCAATCTCAGCCATTAAAGTAAAATCTTCTGACTCAAAAGAAGGGAAGTGTACAGGAGTGAAGCTTTTATCCCCCACCTGCCTTCTTGGTTCAGTGACAGTGTAGACATTGTTGGTACACAGGGCATATAAATGGAGGGTGTTTACATAGTGCAAGGGAAATGGAAGATGGGAAAGAACACTTGTGAGCAAAGCGAGACCGTCTTTCTAGTTCATAAGGGTCTACTAGAGAATTCTCCAAGTCCTAGGAATCACTCTTCCAGAATGTCACCAAAGCCAAAAGGTAACTCTGCAATTCCTTCTTCACACAGAAGCCCATAAAACAAATCACCCTGAATGTTTTATTTTATTTTTTTTTAAAAAGTCCTGAGAAACTAGAAGAAGCTGAACAATAGCCCAGAGCACTATGAACTCATGAAAAATTAATTGACTCCTCAAAGTCAGCACAAGCCAGGGCTATTCTACATAACAAAAAGTTCTCCATTGATTATTAAAAGCACTGCTTTGTACCAACCAATTAATTTCAAAGGCTCCACTCTTTGCATCAGAAGTTATCAAAGACAGATGTGCTAAAAGGGTCTTCTCTACCCAATCTGGTACCCATCTGCTCTCCCAGGGTTATAATTGAGATTCTTATTATAGTTTGAGGACTTTCCCTTTCATTTTAACCTAAATACTTTGTGAGATTTCAGTTAAATGCCCAAAGGAGGAAAAAAGATTAGCAAAATTAGTCTTTTTTCCTAGGAGTCAGTACCTCCTTCAACTCTGAGACTCAAGGCTTCCAGAGGAGGGGGGTGGTGCTGCTGTTGCTGTTACTGTTAGGACCATTTGCCAACCAAAAAAGCAAACAGGCATGCTTCAAGCAGAGGCACACAATGGGGGCTTGGGATTCCAAACAAGTATGCCCCATTTCAAGATATCGTGTTAAAATAAAATCCCAACATAGACATGAGGAAGTAGGTAAGAAACCCCAACCCTACCTGGGGAATTATTGGTAATTGATGGCTACCTGGGAGAGGGAGAGTTAGTCTTGTTTAGGTAGTCTTGGTAGGCTGACCAGGCTCCAATAATGAACCCACACCAAAGGGCACCTGGGCACATAAATTTGGCTCTATTAAATACAAAATTGGGTGGGAGGTGATAAGGGAAGGTAGAGATGGGGGCAATCCAAATAAAATCAAAATATATTGTATTAAATACGCAAAATTTCAATAAAAAGTAAAACCACCCCCAAACTTTAAATTTAAATTACCTGTGTACTTGTAGCATACTTTGGTTTATAAACCACTGACTGTTATCTATCAATAATAAAGATTACAAATATTTTCTCTAAAAAAGATAGTCTGTTATTCAAAAATACACTAGAGAAATGAGATACAATGAAGTGATTGGTCTGTTTACAAAAGAGGCTTCACCATGGGGTTCCTGAAAAATCAGCTCCCTAATCCAGTTAACGTGTTTAATTATCCACAAAACAGGGATAAAAGAGTGCTTAACTTGCAACACATCTATTGTAAAGAATGATACACGGATGGTGTCACTATTAGTGACTTCCTTCTACTGAATACTTGCTATTAATGTAACTATCCTCACACTTAGATTTTACCTAACTAACCTTACTTATGTCTCAAAGTAGTCCCTAAAGTCTACCTGTTAGAACCTCATTTTATGCTAGGTAAAAATTGACTTGCCTAAGGTCAGCTACTTAGCACCAAACAAGGGTTCAAAGTCAAAATCTAGTGGGCTTTGTATTCCCCTGTTCTTGTTAGGAATCAGAGGTTGTCATACTTACAACCTCATTTGTTTGGGCTGGTTAATAAGCATGGCAGCTTCAATTTGCTAGAAAATTTTCAATTACAAAATATCCATGGGTCACACAAAAACTATACACCATGAGTTTGTGATTTTGCTGTTTGCCAGGGATCGTTCAGGATTTAATTTAGTGATAAGAATAATTATAAACCATGACCCCTGTGTAGAAAGGAAATAGAAATAGGCAACTAAATTAATGAACATACTTCATTGTCTTAAATTAGTAAAGTATAACTTGATAATATGCCTTTCATGTTCTCCTTTGAGGGCAGTCTACATGAGCTTAAGTTGAAGGATCACTACTGAAGGAAGAGTAAGCCTCTGTGTGACTGCCTTCTGTGGTGGTTTGAATGTGTGTCCCTTGTAGGCTCCAAGTATTTGGATAGTTGGACCCTAGTTTGAGGTGCTGTTTCGGGAGGGTCAAAGAATCATGGAACCTTTAGGTGGTGTGGCCATAGTGAAGGAAGCGCACATCACTGGGCGCAGGCTTTGAGAGTTCTTAAGCCTTGCAAGATTTCCAGTCTCTCTGCTTCCTGTACTGGCTTGATGCTGCGAGTTCTTGGCTTTCTTCTCTGGACACCTCTGCCACCATGCTCTCCCTGTCATGATGGACTCTTGCCCTTCTGGAACCATAAGCCAAATAAACTCTTATTATAAGTTGCTTTGGTCATGGTATTTTATCACAGCAACAGAAAAGTTACTAATATCTCTTCTATTTTTAATATTTTTCAAATAAGAGGTCTTTATATATTTCATTAACCCCTTGGTTTAGAAGTAAAGTGAATCAAGGGATTGCACAGGAAAGCAAAGAGTTCCTTCCCTCTTCTCTCTCTTTGCCTAGGCAGGAAGCATAGCTGGTCTAAGAGAGGCAGTTACTCAAGCCCTAGCAAATCCAAGTCTTATTAGCCTATACAGCAGCAAGGGGCATCTGGATGGGGAGCCAAGGATGGGGATGGCGCACATCCTAGTCAACCTTAAGAATGATGTAATCACTGGAGGTAAAATGCTTTCAAAAATGATTTCTTCTTTTCCATTCCTACAAAGAAAATGTAGATCCTATATCTAAGATAACCCATTTTAAATGAGGAAAAGGGAGGAGAGAGCCTAGAGTGATCAAACCAATGACAGATGTGAACACACTTCATACTCACTAGGCTGCCTATCGTCAACACCGAAAAGACAGTAACAATTGTTGAGAAGCATGTGGAGAAACTGGAACCCTCAGACACTGCTGGTTTGAATGTCAGTGTTGAAGTCATTAAAGAGAACAGTGGGGAAGTTCCTCGGAGAGTTAAGCAAGAATTGCCTGTGATCCAGTAAACTCACTCCCAGGTATATGTCCAAGTCCAAAATACACTTTTACAAAAAAGCTGTACATAAATGTTCAAAGCAACATTATTGATAATAATCAAAGAGGGTGGACAACTTGAATGCCTATCAACTGAAAAACAGGTAAGTAAAATGTGGTATAGACAAAAGCAAAGGAATTAAATACTGATGCATGCAACAGCATAGATGACCTTAAAAATTGCTCATATATTTAAGCCCCAAAGGCTAGAAATTACACAGTGACATTTATATGAAAGGCCCAAAGACTCAAAAAGTAGGTTTATGGTTGCTAGGGGCTGGGGAGAGAGAGAAACGGGGAGGCTGCTAATGCATAGCAAGTTCCTTTTTGGAGTGATAGAAATACTCTGGAAGTAGATGATCGTGATTGCTGTACAATACAGCAAATGTACCAAAAAGCACTGAATTCTTTATGTTCTTTAATGTGGTAGTTTATCCAGTGTTGTTTGAGTTGTATCTCAAGAAAAAAATGAAGACAAAAAAGAAAGCAAATGAAATGACAAGGGACTGTCTGGAAAAAGAACAGCCCCAGTGCTTACAGTTATAATTTTGTATCATCCACAATTAGCTCCCCACTGCCCCAGCTTAGCTCTAGAGAAGCTGCTGCTGCCTTCCACAGGATGGGGAGACCCTCCTCCACTGTGAACAGGTTTCTCAGGGGCATGTCAGCTCCAGGCACATGGGGTCATGCTGAAGTTTCTGATGGTTCTCTAGCTGGTCTCCTTCTGATTCTGTTGTTCTGCTGGTCTGAAATGACTGTAGCTGGGCAGGTAAATGAGAAGACTTAAAGAAGCAAAGGCTCATAGGAACATGGTGCATTTTGCTTATAAAAACTCAAATACTCTGGGCTGGAGAGATTGTTCAGTGGTTAAGAACACTGACTGTTCTTGCAGAAGACCAAGGTTTGAATCCCAGCACCTACATGGCAGCTAACAACTGTCTATAACTCCAGTTCGAGGGGATCCGACAGTCTCTTCTGTCCTCCGTGGGCAAGTGGGCATTGCACAGTGTGGGTGTACTTACCTACATCCAGGCAATACACAGATACACATAAAATAAAATAAATAAAATATTTTAAAAAACTCACTCAGCAGCAGTGGGTGATTACGATTTAAGGTTTGTTTTATTATTTTTTTAATTTTAGATGTATGAATGTTATATCTGCATGTGTGTAAATGCACCCATGTTGTGCAATGCCCACAGAGGTCAGAAGAGGGCATTGGATCTCCTGGAACTGGACTGATGGTTGTTAGCCACCATGTGGGTGCTGGGAATTTAACCTGGTCCACTGCAAGAGTAGTCAGTGCCCTTAACTGATGAGCCATCTCACCAGCTCCAAGGTTGTTGTTTTTTTTTTGTTTTTTTTTTTTGTTTTTTTTTATATCAGTTGTGACTGTCACAGAGGACGTCAGTGTCCATCCATGTACTTTGTCATGCCAAACAGACCTTGATGCGAGATGAGGGTTGGGTATGAGAAGGTGGTTTCTGGAGGCTGGAGCTTCAGGCAGGATTAAAACTCCAAACTGTGCAAGCTGGGTCCAGCTTCACATGCTTCCTCCCCACACCCTGGATTCTCTACCTCAGGTAAAGTCCTCTTAGCAGATGCTCCCTGGGTTGTGAAAGATCTCAGCACGCAGAATCTGTCTCCAAGTATAGCCCATGCAGAAGAACAGTGGCCAAGATGAATCCCATTCAACCAGAAATACTGATCTTTCAAGACCTGGATGCACATCACCACATCTTTGAGGCCATTGGAAGGCACTCAGTAGAGATTTACTGAATGGAGTGGGTGGATAAGTGCTCATTGAGTATTCACTACCATCTTGGTTATAGGCACAGAGATGTAGAATGATTCACTTGAGGTAATGCAGCTTGTAAACAGGAGACCTGAGAGCAAGGCCTTACTTCCTAGAGAAGGCACTCCCTGGTGAACCAGAGTGAAGCGGAGGTCTCTACTCTGTTCCCATAGCATCCCACACTTGCTTCCATCTTAGCATCCTCCGGATCATGTTTTATGTTTACTTTTCAATCATTTCACTTATTATATTGGGAAAGCTCCTGGATGCAGTGTCTGTGTCACTCAGGGACACAACAACTAAAGGACTCAGTGTTAAGTAGGAATTACACAGGTAGCATAGAGAAGACAGAGAACAAGGAGAGTTTGATGCACACGACCAAAGGCAAAGAATTAGAAGGCATCCAGGGAGGGAGAGCCCTTCCTCATCCCCATAGGTATCTTACGTGAACTGGGTTACAGGTAAAGGGGTGATAGTGCCTAGAGGGACTCAACTAGTCAGGGATCACAAAGCAAATTAGGGGCACTGGGGTCTGGGAGCAAAACATCTGTACAGCACATTGCGAACACCAGATGAAAAGCATGCACAGAAAACCAAAGAGCACAGTGCTATTCTTGCAGAAATGCAACATTCCTAAATCAATACAAGGAGGGAGGTGAGCTTCCTGCAATCAGATCCGCTGCAGAAAATGTGACTTCCTTTGACAATGCTTTAAAAGTCAGGGAGTGGGTTAGTAAAAACAGGCACAAGGGAGATCAACAGCCTCTTCTGCATATTGGGAACTTCTCCAGACATATCACCTCCCTCCTACCTCTGAGCAGATCAGGACTGAGCAAAGGACTGCAAGCACAGTGAGTAGAAAGAAGACCACTGGACAGCCAGAGTTGGGAACCACTTTCTGCTTGTTCTTCACTGAAAACAGGATCTTCTAAGCTTGGGAATGGGCTCAGCAGAAAGCAACAGTGCCCCCAGCTTCCCATGGAGGAAGGCTCACTCTTATCTCCCCATCTCGCTCTATTGCCAAGCCATGGTTTTGCAAGGATTATGAGCTCCATGTGTGT
Organism: Nannospalax galili; assembly: GCF_000622305.1. Lineage (NCBI taxonomy): Eukaryota > Metazoa > Chordata > Mammalia > Rodentia > Spalacidae > Nannospalax > Nannospalax galili. The sequence continues at coordinate 1,193,958 of NW_008335437.1, forward strand.
GAAATTAAAAACAAAAGTGATTTCTGAGACTGCTCTTACCCTTCCAGCTCCTTGCCCTCCCCCAACCCTGCTCTGCAGTGACCCTTTCTCCAGACCAAAGCTCCTATCTGACAGCTGGGGAGGGGGGTCATACCAGACTGCTCCCCCCATTTGCTTTCTTTAGTTTGGGTTCTTGAGGAGTCTACCCCAGCCTGACTCAAGACAGTACTTCTGATATTTGTACCTGCCATTTTGCTTCTTTAAGAAGGATTCAAAGTCATTTGTAAATTAGAGAAATATAAAAACAAAAAAACCACACCAATGCATAGGCAGAAACATGCTAACTGTGCTATTGGCTCATCCAACTCAACAGGTCCAAGACTGCATTGGTTGCCTCCTAGGCACCTCCGCAAGCCACCATTCCATCCTCCTGCTCTCTGTTTCCCCAGCTATTAGAATAACTTCCTCCAGGTCTAACATTGCAGCAACAGACACTTCAGATGAATATTTCTCCCCTGCTTTGTAAATTTGTCTCCCAGTCCTGACTGTACCATTGAAATATCTTTTGAATCCAATGAGACTGCCATCTCTACTTTTCCATCTTAAACTTATTTGAAAATGTGTGTGTGTGTGTGTGTGTGTATGCACGCACACGCTGGGCATGGGCATGTATGCCATGAAGGTTGAGGACAACTCATAGGAGTTAACTCTCTCCTTCTACCATGTGGGTCCTAGCCATCAAACTCAGGTCATCAGGTTTGGTGGCAAGGGCACTTACCCTGAGCCTTTTCCAACCCTTTCTCATCTGTATTGAGGTTTCTGGTCTTGGTAGCCCCCAGATCCCCAGATGTCTTCCCAGCACCACACTAGTCTGCTTTGCCTTTTTGCCTGGTATCTTTCTTTTCTGATGATTCTGATTCCTTTAGTTGTGTGGACTGAATTCTCTCATAATTTTCCATGACCACCTGTTAAAGTTGAAGCTTTCATAATGGTGATGAGGTAGGTAGGACAATACATAAGAAGGCTGTTCTTTTAATATATACATATATATATATATATATAGTGTATGAGTATATTGCCTGTGTGTATGTAAGTGTACCCGTGTCGTGCAATGCCCATGGAGGTCAGAAGAAGGCATCAAATCCCCTGGAACTGGAGTTATGGGTGGTTGTTAGCCACCATGTGGGTGCTGGGAATTGAACTCGGGTACTCTGCAAGAACAGCAAGTGCTCTTAACAGATGTGCCATCTCTCCAGCCTGGAAGCTGATGTTCTTAAACCAAACACACCAGAATTTAGGCATCATCACCACAGTGGCTGTGTGCACAGCAGTTATTTAGTTTGCCTACAGACTCTTCTTCCAATATTGCCTAAATGGTTTGGATATTTTAAATCTTTAACTATAAAACGCAATATTAAACTTGAGATTCAACACAGTATTATGCATTAAATGACATAGGATTTCTGCTTAGCTAACAGTACCCATATTAAGGTGTTATAGATGTAGTCTCTATTTCGTCTCTACAGGTGACATGGGATTTTTTTTCTGGATGGTATCATAGTCTGAAAAGGGAACACAGCTAGCTCTGTGTCGCACTGAGTCAGCTGCCTAGAGATATCATTAAAAATACTCATTGCTGACTGGATAAAGAAAGCCAGCAGCCCATGAGGGGTCAATGGAATTGGCACGGCATGTGGGCCATTTCCCATGTTACTCAAGCCCTACATCACAACCAGCTCTTTGAGGCCATACACAAATGGCTGAAGTTGAAAAACAAGCAAAACAAAACATTGGCCTCAATATGCAAAATCAAAATTCAAAGCTTCAAATTTTTCTGTAGGTGAATTATAGTTGAAGTGTTAGAAGAATTATCTACTAGAGTTGAATTGCCAAGGGATGAGACTCTTTTAAAAGTGAGTTCTTGAGGCTTTTATAGGTCCTAAGATGAACAGAGCAGGCAACGGGAGTCAATCTACACATTTACGGGCTTAGAAATGCCACTGACCTCTTCTCTTTTAGGTTATTAACCTCTTCTGTACAATATCCCCTTCCATATCCTAGAAAAGTGATGGAAATACAAAAAGTCAATGGGAACAACAGTGTGAATGGGAAGGAGAACTCAAAAAGCAGAGAGCACCAGTGGGTAGACTGGCCACATCACAATTCCAAAGTCCAGTCTAGGGCCCCACACTCCCTGCAGGATGCTAGGAAGGCTCTAATTGTCTGAAGATTTATTGTAGTGGTAAGAAGAAGTGACATTAAAGCACATAAACTGGCATTTGGGGTTGACAAATGACAGGCAACACACTTAAATCTGTTAGACAGAAACCTAACTTTGGAAATGGATGAAAAAAGAAATATAGTAAAAGTGTTGTATAGTTCCCAGGGTAGGTTTTTGGCATTGTTTTTATTTGTTGTTGTTGGCTCTATCTTGATGGAGAAATGCAGCCACAAGCATTCAATCTTTCTAAGGGAGGTGCTGGTCCTACAGTGTCAGGCGTAGACAAGGGCTTCCTGGTAGAGCCAAGCCATCTGTTCCATTTAGACTTGCCCTTTATTCCCCATCTAAGTAAATGGGAAGGATCTACAAGGAAGATAAGGAAGAGGTAGGGGTGTGTGTGTGTGTGTGTGTGTGTGTGTGCATGTGTGTGTGTGTGTGTGTAGAGCTGGTATTTTCTATAGCTTGCCAAGGAGTGTCAGAGACCCATCAGATGACGCTGAATTAAGGCCACCCTCACCTTCCTCTCACTTATCGCTCCAACCCACCTAAAGGAGAGTCACATACCAGTTGGGGATACAGAGCTCCCCTGTACACAATACCCAAAGTATATGAACTCCTTCTTGCAGGCAAACATTGAGTTCTATTTGTCTATTATCTGTTATTCTATTTGTCCAAAACAGAATCACACATCGCTTCCCCTTCTATTATCCAATCCCTTCCTCCACCCACCCATCCTATCGTCATTCTTTCTGACCAGCTCACGAAGCACAAAGGTGTGTCTGTGCTTCTTGACTACTATTAGATGTGCCTGGAGAACCAGTTCATTTCATAAACATCCATCCAGTATCTATGGCATGGCAAGCACTGTGCAAGGTAATGAGAATGCACCAATCAGAGGACCAACATCGTGTCTGCCCTTATGAAATTTACAACCAAATAAAATGCCAATTAATGTCAGGATTTACCTAACCACTGCCCCTCAAACTGGATATTGTGCAGCCTGTAATAGCATATTTTTTGTAACCACATAATATTCTTTTTATTGTAGCATGAGAGTTCCTCTGTGACTATGAAGAACATACATAAAAGAAAGAGATGTCATAAGTGTCACAACCAGATCCCATCTACCCCTTCCAGAAGTTTCCATGCACCTGGCACTCACTAGGCACAGTCATGTGTTGACAGATTTTGTTGGCTTTATTTCTTTATGTTGCATATTTTGATTCTGAATCACTCCAGCATTTTGCTGTTTTACAGAGTCTGGCTTGCTATCTAACATCTCTCACTTGCTTTGGTTTATCTAAATACATTCTCAGTAACCCCTCAAGATCTATGCTCAAATCACTAAAAAAGAAAGGAAATTTAAAGTTGGCTGTACCTGAAAGTTCATGCCAACTTAATGTGATAAAACTCAGACTTGTGGGGTCCCTTCAGAATCAGAAAGGAAAACAAGCTTGAACATTCAAGTGATGAACTTAGAGTCACAAAATATAGAAAGGGAGGGAGCTGGAGAGATGGTTTAATAGTTAAGAGCACTGGCTGCTCTTGAAAGGACCCAGGTTTGGTTCCCAGCACCCAAAGGGCAGATAACAACCAGCCATAACTCCAGTCCCAGGCACTCTGATGCCCTTTTCTGACCTCTGTGGGCATTGCACGCATAGGTGCACTTACATACATGCAGGTAACACACATACACATACATACATACACACACACACACACACAGAGTAAAATAAATTTATTTTAAAAATAGAAAGGGAAAAAATCAAAACAAATAGAATTAACTCTAGTTTGGTTCAAAAATAAATCACCATTTAAGAAGTGCCTAGCCTTTCCCTACTGACAAACCACAGCCAGGCTGCATATGACAGAGTAAATGGAACTCTGGGGTGTTGCATCTCAATTCCCTGTTTAAGTTTCCTCCAGCCCAGGAGTGACTCCAAGAAGGAAATGAATCTCCATGGGGGTCCTGCAGCTGATTAGCTTTCACCTTCCACAGGAGGTGTCAATCATGTTAATTGGAATCAATAGACAGCCATTCAGGGGCCTGGGATAATTAAGCAAGCCATAAAGGGGCAAACTGAAGTTCTCTTTAAAAATGAAAAGGGATCCCACTGTTTGCTAACATTTTAAGCTACCTTGGCCACCTAAGACCTATTCTGATTTAAACTCACTGATCAAAGAGTAGCCTCAGCTCATCGAGGGAAAGGAGAAAATCCACCCTTCAAAAGGAACTTGCTTCCACTGTCTTCCAATGGGAATCTAAATTTGAGGTGTTAGAGCTGTGAGGCAGACAGGTCTACAGACCTGAAAAGAGAAAGGGAGAGTAAGCAACCATACACCACTGTGACCACTTCAAGCTTGCACCCTCTGGTGTTTTCTAACCAACCTACAGAATGTTTAATCTGTGGACCCCCCGCCCCCCGCCAGTCTTCCCAGAGGGCAGAGCAGAGCAAACTTCACAGGACAAGAAGGGAAGAAGACACACTGACAGCAAGTTACAATAGCCGGACATCCCCAGCCCCCTTCAAAAAGATGCCCCCCACCAGTGAACTTCTTCACAGAAATTCATGTGCATTTTTATGTCCTTTAAAACTTGAAAGGGAGCCCACATACCCCACCCTGTGTTTGCCTCAAGATGGAGAGGGATCCTTCACCCACATGGCAACATGAAAAGAAAATGAAATTCTGTCCCAAGGCTCATGAGTTTTTTTTTTTTTTCTTCCTTTTCCTGAGTCAATGAATGCCAGATGTTCTCACAAAACGTCTTCATATCTCCAGGACAGCCTGCGAGAATTCTATTTATTATTACTCAGAGGCCAAGAGGCCATAACAGATTTATAAAGTGGCTGTGGTCACTCTTTGTGTCTCCTATACTTAGGGCTGAATGCGGCCCGCATCAGAAACAGCTCTTCTTTTTTATATAATTTACTTTCCTGGGGCCAATTAGCCAGGTCAGATCAAGAGCAGAGGTGGTTACCCTCCTATCGCCCCCCGCCCCGCCCTCCCAGGCAGCACCAGGCTTGCCAAGGCTGGTTAAGCCACACAAGACTTTCCAATTGTCAGGAGGAGGGAGGGAAAACAAAAAATTCAGAGCTTGAGTACCAGTGAAGCCAATGTGTCAACACTCCATAACACACAAGAGGTCACGTTCTCCTTGGCCTTGGCCTTGAAAAGGCCTCAGCACTACTGAGCCATCACACTGCTGGGTCTTCCATGCCTGAAGTGGGTTCTAAATGGAAGGAAGGTTGATTTCCTTCCACAACACCCAAGCTTCTGCTCAGACCACCACTGAAATACAATACATTCACCCCTGTCTAGTGCCTACAAATTCAAAGGGCCTTTTCATGGCAGTGCCCCCACCTATCCCATAGTAGTTCTGTTCTGTTTCAAAGCAAAGGCGGGTGCCGTAGAGAGCCATGGCCCCAGGTAAATGTGCTGAAAAGTATCTATGCTCACAGGAAAGCAGACTGCATTGGTCTAGATATCAAAGTGCCTGGGCAGTAGACACCGGATAAGCCCTGTCAGAACAAGACCCCAGATTATCAGAGCTGGGGAAGGGAGTGTTCCATCTATAGAGTGACTCCAGCACACATCAATGCCTTTCTGAAATGAGCTCTGGCACTGGGGCTGGCGGCCCTTTTCTAAGGGTTCTAACCAAACAAGCCGCTTTCTTTTAACCCAGCTCCAAAATGAAAGGAGGGCCCATATATTAGGCTGGGAAGCCAGGTTTCCTTCCTTTTCCTCCACAAGGAAAGCTCTGGTTGTGTCTATGGCACTAGCTTTTTTTTTTTTTAATATTTTATTTATTATTTTCTTTTCTTTTATGTGTATTGTGTGTATTGCCTGCATGTATGTGAGTGCACCCATGTCATGCAATGCCACGGAGGTCAGAAGAGGGAGTCGGATTCCTCTGGAACTAGAGTTAAGGATGGTTTGTAGCCGTCCTGTGGGTGCTGGGAATCGAACCCGGTCCTCTGCAAGAGCAGTCAGCTCTTAACCACTGCGCCATCTCTCCAGCCCCGGCACTAGCTTTTAAGAACTCAACTGAGTTCAGGTCTGAACTTTGAACACTACCCAGTTTTTCTCGATTTGTTGCTTAAGAAGTAGCTACAGTGGCATCACTTCCTCTCTGGGAGCCGTCTGGGTTACTAATATTGCTTTGCTGAGCAAGTGTGTAGAGAACAAGCCACGTCTATAGAACACATTCTACTTGCCTTGTACTCTCCAGCTGCCACCTGATACAAAGCAACAAGAGCCTTTTGAGACAACCCTCTCAACTTCACGCTTCCACATCCTCTTAGTTCCTAAGACTTTTTAAATCCATCTCTCTTAAGTTCTAGAATTTCCCCTTCTTTCCATTCATTCCTGAGGACAGGATGAACTGTATCTCTTAAAAGAAATGTGGAAGTCAAACTCCACATATAGTTAAATTGCAATGAGTGTGGGCCTTAGTTGAACATGACTGGCATCCTAGTAAGAGGAACACTGATGATATCCATATGAAGACATGGATATCAAGGAGAAGTGAGAAGGTAAAGATGGAGGCAGAGAGTAGAGTGCTGCCGTAAGCCCAGGGATAAAAATGCACAACCGGTGGCCACGAGGGTGAAGAGACTAAGGAGCAGTCTAGGTCCCACATTTCCTTACCACTGGGCTCACCTCTTAAAGGTTCTATCATTTCCCTATAATGCTACAAGCTGGGGGCCAGCCAGGTCCTTTGGGAGATATTCAAGATCCAAACTATAACATCACTCAACTGCTAAAGGAAATCAGTGTGTGGGACAGGGGGAATCAGAATAGTCAATCAAGACCTTTGACAAGGGTATCAAACATAAGCCAATTAGCATTCTAAGTACTGTGGACATTAGATTTGAACAAGATAAAGTCCTTGCTTTCTGGAATCTTCCAGTGTAGGTGGGACAAAGGAATAATCAAGTCAATTTCAGGTAGAGATATAGGCTGAGAAATAAAAGAATAATATGACAAAGAACGACTGGTTAGGAAAGCCCTCTCTGAGAAGATTAGACTTGAATGATTGCAAAGTCCAAAGGACACTAGTAACAGATTTGAGCTTAGGCACCGAGGCAGGAACATTTTGATCTGTTCAAGGCTGATGAAGGCCAGGAAATCTCACCCTGTTAAGGAGAGTTGGGCAAAGGTAAGATGGGAAGTCAGAGAAGTAGGTTGCCTGAGTACGGAGGGCATGTCATCAATAGTGTGAAGCTAGGAGTTTTATTCTGGGTACCTCAGGAAATTAGTGAGACAGGCCTGGGAGAAAGGCATGGCATGACCTGGCTAGTATTTTATATGATCACAGAGGGACAAGGGAGAACCTTGAAGGTCTCTCAGGCAACCTTCATAAGGTTCAGATGAGAGTTGCTGAGGCTTGAAGAAGGCAATGGAGTGGGCACTCAATCTTTTTTCAGATAAAGAGCATAATGTAGGAAAGGCTCTGATTGGGTTCTAGGGCTTTTCTATGAGCAGTTGGAGCCTCTACTTCCCTCCTTTCCCTCTCCTCGTCCTCCCTTTTTTCTTCTGTCCCTCCCTCTCTCCCTCTTTGCTTTATTGGGGATTAAACACCCAAGTTCTCATAAATGCTAGGCACATACTAGACTCTTAGCCACATCCCTAGCCAAACCTCACTTTTCCATAAACTCAGTGGGTGAGGAGCAGGGTTATGGATTATTGGCCGGGCAGGCTTCCCAGGAAGAAGGATGGAGTCCAGAGGATTCCTCAATTACTATGCCATTTTTTTGGTCCCTCCTGCACTCCATTAAACGTGTTTATCTATACTCACATCTCCACGCTCTGCCTTCCCAAACCACCTTTGGAGAGGCTGGGCATAATTGATTTGTCTTTTCAACATGCATTGTTAAGTTGAGTGATTTTGACATCACAGTGCCATCAATAGGGAGGTCTGACTTACAAATTATTTAGTGCTTACAATGGATCATTGGCTACCTCCCAGACATTCATAGCTGGCAATCCTTAAAAAAAAAGAAAGATTAAGCAGGGCTCCCAGTGACTTCAGCATTAGCTTCTGGCTTCCAGGATCTGTGCCTATTTGAGGCAGAATTCCTGCCGTCTCTGCAGCTGTGGATTTCATGGTTTCTACTTCATAATCACTTTAAGAGACAAGGGAGCAGATTGGCGAAGCTGATGGTGCCCCATGGCTGACTTCACAGTCCTGTGGAGAAAAGGGGCACCCTAGCAGGGAGGTGGCCTGGTGCCACAGAAGGACTGTGCTACAGAGTCAAAACACTCATAGGTCTCTCTGGCTACACATAAGCTGTGTGACCTTGGTAAGTCTCTTAATCACTCCAAGACTCAGTTTCTTCAAGCCTGGAGAGTAAGAATATGCTCTCCAATCTGCCTTACCTGTTCCCATAATAAAAAGCAAGTGTACCATAAATGAAATAGTATTTTTTTTTTTTTTTTTTTTTTTTTTAAAAAAAAAAAAAAAAAAAAAAAAAAAAGAGGACGATAAATCTTTCACTGTGATATATCAAAATAA
>NW_008335437.1:1202853-1261158 GCF_000622305.1 Nannospalax galili
CCCAGGCCTAATGAACATACTTTTTTTTTTTTTTTTTTTTTTTTGTCTTTTTGAAGCAGGGTGTCCCTGTAGCTCCGGCTGTCCTGGAACTCACTATGTAGACCAGGCTGGCCTTGAACTCACAGAGATCCGCCTTCCTCTACCTCCCGAGTGCTGGGATTAAAGGCGTGTGCCACCACCGTCCAGCTGTGAAATAGTATTTTAAGAGTTCCTGATACATCTGCCCTTTCTGGTAGGCAGGATGGCCTCTCCATGTCCTACATGTTACAGAAACCACACTAAGGTTTGATGAGCCATGTGTTACTGAAGGAAGGTAGGAGTGCTCATGAGCTTCCAGTGGAAGATGTGGAAGGGGCTTAGAGCCAAAGCCTGTGGTTCCCCAGTGAGACTCCAATGAAAGACAGGAGACGACCCCTTCACAGAAGCAGAGGGAGGAATGGGCTCTGATGCCTGGAGGAAGCATTTCACACAGAGATCTTGTGGAATGTAGGTGGAGTCAGGTACAGAGGTGGCATGGGGAGGATGAATCTGCTCTACCAAGAGAGGAGATGATAACTTTCACCAGTCATGACTTCAACGCAGCTGCCAGCCAATCAGAAGGGAAAGAACCAATGCCTGGAACAAAGGATGCCACCTCCACCCTGACCTCAGCACGGGGTGAGGTTTTTCTCTGTGCCTTCTTGGTAAAGAGGACAAGGAGCTACCTTGAAACACTGAGCATTCCCACCAACAAGAGTATGTAAATGGTAAGGGGACTAAGCAAAAAGAGATGGCTTTTGTGTGTGTGTGTGTGTGTGTGTGTGTGTGTATGTGTGTGTGTGTGTGTTTGAGACAGGGTCTCCCTGTAGTGGGGGCTGGCCTGGAACTCTGTGTAGACCAGGCTGGCCTTGAACTCAAGAGATCCACAGGCCTCTGCCTCCCGAGTGCTGGGATTAAAGGTACTAGCCACCACGCCCAGTGGCTTTCATTTTAAGGAGGAAGGTTTGGGGCTTTCTCTTTCCTTTTATCAGTATAGAGGCTGAGAATCAAAACAAGATCACCTATGGGGAGGAGTTAAGTCTCCTGGATACTCACTGTAGAGTGCAGGAAATAATAAGCAGTCCCACTTTGTGTAAGTATTAACATAGTTTGTCCTGTAGTACCAAATGAGACATGTACTACCGCAGGTGTTGGGACTTCCCAGTTTGTGTTCCTGCAAATCCCTTCTCTTCGCATTCCCTAAATGTTGTGCTTATCAAGAAAGCTACCCATCAAATGGCCACTCCTTGAATCTTGTGACACCACTGCAGGAAGGTGATGGGGTAAATACTTGTGCACATGCATTCCCAGTCTTGTCTTCTACTAGTGTTCAAACTGTAGACCCTACCTGCCTACATGCTTCGGAGGTGGTATTTTGCATACTAGGGAGAGGCCAGGAAGGCTGGCTGGTTTGTGCTGGAGAGTCAGACTTAGAAAACCATACCTTCTGAAAGGTGTACAGGTGAAAGAGGAATCACTGGATACATCTGATGGACTATTTGGGAGATGCAGAGAAGCAGGAGGTTGCTGCCTTATTACACATGTGGTAAGAGAACTGAGATATTCAGTCATGGATTAGGAGTGTTCCTACAGTAGACGGTTAGAGGCACAGTCAGTGCTAAAGATGGAGATGGTGTCCCTTTGCCTGCAGCATTTCTCTGGAAGTCAGGCAATGTCTCTGTAGGAACGCTTCACCGCCCTGGCACAGGCTGTGGACAGTTTGGCTCTATGAGCACTGCACTAATTTCTAATCCTGTTTCCTGTTCTGGATGTGTTCCATGCAGAGATTTGGACAACAGGCTGAGACCAGAAGGTGGTGTAAGATGCCTCAGGTTGGTAAACTTCATCTCCTCAAAGAAAGACTTTCTGCCTCCTCCAGTGGGTAGCTCCCAGAATATGGCAGGCTGTGAAGTCATTGTCTCAGACCAAAGCTGGTGAGGAGGTTGCAATGCAGCAAGTAAGGAGAATAAGGGCAGGAGAGTTCACTGAGGGAGTGGAGAAGGACCGGCAAGGAGGAGGGTCTCTTTAAGCAGGAGCTCCCACTGTTCCTCTCATCTTTGAGCTGGTGCCAGAGGAGCTTATCACAAGTCCATGGCATCTTTGACCTTCTTAGTGAAGAGTCACTGTCAGATCCTTCTGACAGAGAGAAAGCTGTAATTTCTTGGGCACTGGACCACAGAGAGTCTATGAAGCATACCATTTGATAAAGGTCCCTCCCTTTAACCAAAGTCAGGCAGAGTGAGGCAGATCCCCCTTCACAGCATACTTGAGAACAGGGATGACAAGATTCATGGTCTTTATGCACTTCCGGCTAGACCAGACACTATACAAGGTGTCGTGGGGATGCCATGGACGTTCAGTAAGGTCATCCAGGGTTCAAAGATCAACATTGAATAGATGTAAGTCCCTCCTATTTTCCCATGAAACCAGGTTTCCTTCCTGGTTCATTAAGATGCATTTTCAGCTTCACCAGGGATGAGAATGCCCCTTTACAATTGTGGCACTGGGGCCTCTCTGAGCCATTTGGTCCTTAGTTCCAGGAAAGGCAAAGCTCTAGACTGATGTGTCCCATGTGCTAGAAGATGCTGTAAGTGAGGCTGTAAGCTGACCTGGGGCCCAGGTCTGCTCACACCTAGGGTCTCCATTCATTCTGTGTAACTCTTCTGTTACTCAGAATGATCCATGCCATTACTCTTACACTGAGGCTCACCTACCAACAGCTCTGCTCCCCATGATCCACCGTGTGCTGGTGACTGTGGACAGTACCCTGTTAGCTACACATGAAGGATGATGGGGATGCTCTCCTCACAGCATAACATCTTGCACTCTGTCTCCAATTGGTCTTACTACAGAGCTTCCCCCTACTAGACCCCACACAGGATGCTGAGGACACAGCTGGCTCTGCTGCTGTCAACAAGTCATTTACAATGTACACAGGATTCATGAGTGCTTAGACTTTGAAGTGAGCATCAATGGGGTGCTCCTGGTTCTTCTGAGAAAATGCCAGATCATCATTAATCTAAGGTCATGACTTACCCCTGAAGAAAAGTCCCTGATGAGAAAATAATCCCCTGCCCCCACCCTGCTCTCTAGGGCCAGAAAGATACCCAGAGAAACAGAACCTATCCTTCTGCCTTGGGGACAGTCTAAATCTATATCACATCAGAAAGAACTCTATATAATTAATTTGATATATCTGCCCATGTCTGTATAAAACTGTTCAGAATGAAGCCTTTTAAAACCACATTTTAGAAATGAAAGTTGTTTAAATGGCTTTAACAAGTATACCTATTGGTGCATTTGGCGTATTTGTTGGTCTTTTCCAGGCTCAAATATGAAATTTGCACCAATTAGTGCATCAGCAGCTGCAAATGCCCAGAGGAGAGAACTCCTCACACTAAATGTCAGCCAAGCCCCATCACCAGCTGTGCATAGAAGACTACAATTGGCTATTCCAGATGCAGGACCTCACAGTCATTTCTGTATTGCAGGTCATTTGGGTATGAGCACTCCTTACAGACTTGCTCCTCTGTCTCTTCTTAGATCCATCTCAGAGAGGGAACATGTATACCTCTCCTACCAGAATCACATGAGATCTTTATGTCTTCAATCCTTCCCATGTTCCCCTGATTTCTTGTGGCTGACTGATGGAAAGGATAGGACAATTTTCTCAGAACTGTGTTCTCAAGCACCTGTGGCATTCCACTACTTTCCTGGACACTCTGTCTTTATACACTACGAGGGACTCTCAGCTCCAGGATCCATTCCACCTATGGCCGTAAATTTCTTCGTCTCTTGTGCTCATGCGTGGGAAATAAGGAGATGTAGTTTTATATGTGTAATATGAACATCATAAATCAAGGCTCTGGCAGTATTTAAACTGTGAAATGCAAAGGGAATTTAAATAACAAGTCAGCCATACAGGCAGGTGGCCACAGAAGCTCCTGAATGTGTATCTCACCCTAACAGCTCACACGTTTGTATTACGGCACTGGAAGCAGTGAGCAGGAGGAGTGGAAGGTGTTAACAACTACTGCAAAATATTCCTTTAAGGATACATTTCCTCCATTTCCTCTCAACGTAAACTCTGACAACACAAATTCAGGATTTATCCACAAAACCATGTATCACAGAGGACTGCTTTTAATTTATGTAATGACTTGAAAAAGCAGTCCTTTAATCTACATTGGGAGTAGTTGGTTAATGTGATGTAATTAGCAGAGTAAATTATTTTCATGAGGAAAGGGCTTAAGTCACAGAACTAGCACACCTTTTCACTCTGCTTGGTATCACAAAAATGTATCCCGTTTCTTTCAAAAGATTAACAGACACAACTTCTTGTATTATTAAAAGCCAAACTTTTAAGATTCACCTTGACTTCCTGGAAGGACCCTCACTGAAGTGGGAAGGAGATTAGGGAAGAACAATTTTTGCCTGCTCAACTATTTCTTGGCTCTGGGAAACTGTTCTGTGACTCTATGGGTGGCTGAAATGGAAAGTTATTTTCTGCAATTTAGTTCAATAATAGCAAACATGGTCCCAGTGGTAAATGCCCAGTATGTAGCAGGCCCTTATAGCATGCAAATATTTTTGGATATGTGATCTTATGAGCTACTCACAAGACCCAGCAAGAGGGCTTTCTTTCTATAGCAGAGATATAACAGAGACCAGGAAGGTAAATGATTTGACTCTGGTTACATAGCTGGAAAGTGACTGAGACAAAATTTGAACCCAGGTCTTCTGCTGCCAGGTTCAATACATTTTTATTCAGCAGTTGCCTGAATGCTTTGTGTTACTGCTTCCAAGGCTTGCCTGCAGCTACAGGAAAGGGCAGGACTGCTCTACACATCTTCTGTGCTATGAGATGGGATTTCTTTCCGTATTGATTCCATTCTAGGAGAAGCAGCTAGGATCCAGGGCTAAGCTACTGATGAACTCTTTGGATATTTCTCATAGACTTCTACAATGTCATAGTTTTAAGAAATGGAAGATAATTTTTCATCTTATCTCCTTGTATAGAAAGGATATAAGAGCTTCAGAGGCTAGAACCCACCTTGTTTGCTTGACACTGAGTTTTTATCCTTGGCTCTTACTCTCTAACTTTATCCTTTACACTTTTGCTTTGAAAGAGGTATAGGAAATATTAATATGGGTCTTGAAGGAATAGAATCCAGAGGAGAAAAGTTCACATGGTTAAACAGTTCTATGTAATAATGGCAGGAAGTTTCAGTGTTCATTCAGTCTGTAGAAACTACCTGAAAAGCTCTAAGAGGATTCTGCAGAGTCTAAATGTTCATGAGAAGTAAGACTAATTAATATCTTTCCCACACCAGCTCCAAGTATGTTCGCATCATTTACCATTCAAGGTGCCAGAATCAAAACTGACAGAAGAAACGTTCTCCATCAATGCCAAGAGGGCAACGTGGAAGCCACCATATTCTTTCTTTCTTATTTTGTTAAATAAAAATAATTTATTTAATAATTTATTTGTGTGTGTGAGTGTATGAGCGAGAAGAGAGTGAGCGAGAAGGGGAAAGAGAACGTGTGCATGTGTTTTCAGTCACCAGGAGGTTAGAGGACACTGCATCAAATCCCGTCACATCCACCCTTTGGGTCCAGGGGATCAACTTTACCAGTTGAGCCATCTCAATAGCACTTGAATTTTTTTTAAAATTTTAAAATATTTTCATTGAGTTTTTGTACATTTCATATAACAGTTAAGCCCCCTGCCCCAACCATGCCCCCCAGCCACTCACTGGGCCACAAGTATTCTGCCATACGGGTTAAGTTTCATCTGGTCAAATATTTTGCAGAGATGGTGGAAGTTCATCCACTGAAGTCTATTGACCTTATCTAGAGATCTTTTTTAAAATAAATAATTTATGGAGAATTTCATATATGCATATAAGGTGTTTTGATCAAATCCATGCCCACTCCCTCCCCTCCAACTCCTCCCATATCTCCCCATCACTTTTTCCTTCCTTCCTTCCTTCCTTCCTTCCTCTCTCTCTCCTTTCTTTCTTTCTTTCCTTCTTTCTTTCTTCCTTTCTTTCTTTCTTTCTTTCTGTCTTTCTTTCTTTGATTATTTTTTGGTCTTTTTGAGACAGGGTCTCTCTGTAGCCCCAGCTGTCCTGGAACTCACTATGTAGACCATGCTGGCCTTGAACTCATAGAGATCTGCCTGCCTCTGCCTCCCGAGTGCTGGGATTAAAGATGTGGGCTACCACACCAAGCATGATTGATTTATTTTTTTATGGGGTTTTTGGCTACTCTAACATTCCTCCCTCTGAAGAGGTAACTCTAAAATCTTTTAAGTATTAGATAAAAGCTCTGAAATATTTTTGACATTTTTGGTCTTTGGAACAGAGTATGTTGCTAAGAGGCCCAAGGACAGTTTTAGCAAAGAAACTGGCTACTTTTCTTTGGGTTTTTTTTACCCTAACTGCCTAGCCAATCCTACCTCCTATTCTTATCACACCATCCTCTGAAGAGGTTACACAAATTGCCAATAGGGAATTGGGACACAGACCACTCTGGCTTCTTCCATGCTGAACAGGGACACAGGGTGAGGCAATTGGGGTACCCCTTCAGTGGGTCTATCTAAAAGACTCCCAAATTGCATAACTCTTATCTCTAGGGGGAAAAGAAAGTCCTTGAATCGTGAATAGGAGATGTGAAGGAGAAGTAAAGAGTAATTAGCATTACAAGTTCTAGACATGGAACTAGAAAAAAATCAGAACAGGGAAATTTTCAAATGTTCATGTGAGAGTCCATTGGAATTTCTTGACCAGGGCTTCTGAAAGCATCCCTCTATTGGGTTCCTCTTCATTTTTCTGGAAGCTATCATATTCTAAGCAGGGCTCCAAGATCCAACCAGTCTAGAGGCCTATTTCACTCCTCTTAGACAACCAATCCAAAGTATACGCAGAGCTGAGCCAGTGTCCTGGTGTTCCCAGTGGTTCTGAGCCTGTGTCGCTTGGGAATGCTTACTAGGCACTGGACAGTCCTCTTTTAACTTTGACCTTTGCCTTAACCTTGTAGTTGGCCACATCAGACACCCTCTTTACTGCCAGGAAATGTGGAGGGCAAGTTGGCCTGTCCAGGATACCCTGGGTTCTTGGGAATAGTTCTATTCCCATGGTTGTGGGCCAGCATGGAAGTAAGAAGTCTATGACTCCCTCAAGAGGGCCCATTCCATGGGAGCTAGGAGATTTCTTTCTAACACAAGATGTGCCTCTTCTCATTTGTGTCTTTAGCAGAAAGGGGGTGAGAGACCCTGGTGGTTCTATCAAAAGCAACTAGAAAGTGACTGCGTTTGAGCGGAAATCCACAGTCTGTTAAATTCCACACTCTTAGACAATAAAAGTGGCATCTTTCGATGTCTTCCATCTTTGTGCCAAGCCCTGTTTTATAAGCTTTATCTCGTATTCCTAGAGAAGATTTAAATAGGTGTCAGTATCCCATTGGACAGACAAGGAAACTGATGCTCAGAGAGATGAAGCAACATAGCTGAAGCTCACAGAGCTAGTAAATGGCAGATTCAAGACTTAAACCTGGTCTAATGACAGTAACATAAAAAAACATAAAATTTTGCCATAAAATTTGCCATAAAATTTACTGAGTGGTTTTGGTTATCTGGAATTGGTTAAATGCATTTTTTTGGACTTGACTATCAAGGTGCCATTTTTTTCCTCCAATCCCATATCCAAAGGTGACTCTATCTTCTCTTCAGCATGGAGTAATGTAGACTGTGAGGGGCTGATTTGTTTTTGGGAAAGTAGATCTGAATCCTCCAGAAAGAGAAATGACATGAAACTTAACATCACAGGGTGGACAGAGAAAAAAGAGGTAGCCTTCAAAAGAACAAGTCCAGTTTGGTGGCACATGCCTTTAATCCCAGCACTTGGAAGGCAGAGGCAAGTGGATGTCTGTGAGATCGAGGCTAGCCTGGTCTACCTAGTGAGTTACAAGCCAACTTGGGCTACAGGGAGACCCTGTCTCAAAAAAACAAGACAAAGCAAGCACCAAAAAAGTTCAATTGGCCAACACACGCATGTAAAATGTTCACCTGACTGTATGACAGAAAAGTGCAAATTAAGTCAAGTACTATTCTCTGTGCCATGAAATCTAAAAAAAGAGAAAAGATATTTTAAAAATATAATTCCCAGTGCTGGAAAACATATGAAGAAAGAATCACTCATACAGTAAAAATTGTTACTTTGCTCAATCCTTTTTGAAGGCAATTGGGGAGTACCTAACAAAAGCACTGGCATTCTCTGTTCCCTTTGACCAGCATCTAAAATTCCACCCAAGGAAAGAATCATGGGTATGCTTAAATACTTTAAAAAATAGGTTACAATTTTTATTTTATGTGTATGAGTGTTTTGCCTGCACGTAGGTAGGTCTGCTTGTGTCGTGCAGTGTCCTTGGAGGTCAGAAGAGGGCATTAGATTCCCTGGAACTGGAGTTACAGATGATTGTTAGTCGACATGTGGGTGCTGGGAATCGAACCCGGGTCCTCTGTAAGAGCAGTCAGCGCTCTTAATTGCTGAGCCATCTTTCCAGCCCCCATGATTTTGTTCAAATCTCTTTATGAATTGATGTACTGCCAATAGTAATATAAGCTTATCATCCAAATATCCAACAAAATACAGAAATTAATAAATGATCATACATTTATATGCTACCCTTAGCAGATCTTAAAAAAATGATTTTTGTAGAAGATGATTTAATGCCATGGGATACATTCAGGAATATTACTAGGGCAACAGCATGATGCCATTTCTGAGAAAAATAACAGACATAAATTCATGCCTACAAGAAAAAAACCCAGAACAAACAGGTAGTATTAATAGTAACTGTGAGTCCTGTTCTCTTCCTCTTGGGCAATTCTGAGTGCTCACAAATGGCTATATCTTTGTGAAAATGTAGTTCTCCTTCCACCGATAATCTTTGTTT
Organism: Nannospalax galili; assembly: GCF_000622305.1. NCBI lineage: Eukaryota > Metazoa > Chordata > Mammalia > Rodentia > Spalacidae > Nannospalax > Nannospalax galili. The sequence goes on from NW_008335437.1 coordinate 1,211,830, forward strand.
TTTATCTTAGCTCTCTTTCCTTTTTGTTTAGATACCATAGCCCATGTATCTATCTATATACACACATTTGCTGGAAGGATAATTAGTGACTGGGGAGATGGGTCAGTTGGTAAAGTGCTTGCTCTGCAAGTATGAGGACCTGAGTTCAGTCCCCAAAACACTGTAAAAAAAGCCTGCTACAATGATATATGCTTATAATCCCATGCTGGGGAGGTGGGAACAGGAGGATTCCTAGTGCTGGCTGGCCATCTTAGCCTAATCAAGTCCTGGGCCAGTAAGAAACTATCAAAAAAGCAAAAAGGTGGACGATACCTGAGGATCAACCCCTCAGGCTGACCTCTGCCCTCCAAACGCATGTGTGCATGTGCAGCCCCACATAGATATGTACCTGCACACACAAAACACACAAAAACACATGTACACACACATACACATGCAAAAGGAAAATGAAACAAAGATTATAACCCCACAAGAGCCCTGAGCCTCCTGGAACAATCCATCCACCTCTATACCCCCTAAAGCGAAAGCACAGAGAGGCAGGCAGGAGGTCACAGGTTCCACTTCAGCCCAGCGGACCATGCTAATGCCATGAGCACCCCAACCAGCTATCTGCAAGCTCATGAACATCCAGGTGGTTGAGCTTTCCAACTCACATCTCAACAAGTGAGCTAACTACACTTGCGGAAATATTCCAGTAGGGTTAAGCTTTCTAGGAACCTCGGACATCAGAGCAACGAAGTAGAGGTGTTTTAATTGGCACCATACAAAACACATAGTCGTGGCTCCAGGCTGGGGCTTCCTGTGCCTGCAGGCTTCCCAACCTGGGACTTTCACCAGCAGCTCTGCCGTGCAACGAGAGAAAAAGGGCAGGATTGAGCCCGCTGCTGCCAGCACTTAGGGTATCACACTGAGCTAGAACACTTGAGGAAAATTATTTAGTTATGATCATTATTGGCTGCTTTTAATCACAATAATGAACTAATACAGCAGTACTAATGCTTGGGAAAGTCAAAGAGTATCCATTAAAAATCTAATTAAAAGCCAGTCCTTAAGAAGAATCATGGCTTATTTATCTCTCTATTAGGTAATATAAACTAGTGAACTGTGCAGCTTGGAAAATTTCCACCAGTCACGATGGTAAGCAGTATTCCCTTTTCGGTTGTAAAAGTACAATAAATCCTGCTTTAAGGGAACTCTTGTTATGTTTTAAGAAGAGAGACAATGAGGGAGGGGAAGAGAGGGGGACAAAGGAAAGAAAAATAACATTTGTATTTTGCCATTTTCCAAAAAGTTACATAGATTTCTATAGAAAGAAAGAAAGAAAGAAAGACAGACGGACGGAAGGAAGGAAGGAAGGAAGGAAGGAAGGAAGGAAGGAAGGAAAGATAATCTATATGTTCTATGTTCGGACAGACAACTATAAAGAGTATTCTGTTAGCGGTAGACTGAGGAGAAAGTGTCACAGGAGAAAAGTGACCTGTGGTGGAAAACGTGGATGAGGAACAGCCCATGAAGGGCCCCAGACAGCTGTGTGAAGAGACTCCAGTTAGTCACTACAGATCAGAACCAGTGAAATGAGAGGAAGCCTTGCAGGTGCCATTAATCTCCACCTTACTCCCGGCTGGAGCAAGAACCATGTGTCAAGTCCTGCACAGGTCACTGGGAAAAGAAGGCCACTAGCCTATGGACCCAAGGAACTCAGTCCTGTAGAATGGTCCCCAGAACGGCTGTGTCTGTGGCTCTGGAGCCTGAGAGGTGCCTGAGAGCATGTTCACTGTGCAGTAAAGCTGCTATGGGTGAAGGCACTAGACTGTACAAGAGTGTAAGGCTATGGGATCTATCCTGGGATCACCAGGGGCTTTTGTATCAGAGAAGGAACAGAAAAAGCAGAGGAGGGGGGAAAGGAAGAAAGACACAGAATAACTAATAACTATGGAAAGATGAAGGACAGGAAGCATGTACTCCAGGATGAAGATGCAGGCGCAGCAGAGCAAAGAAGAATCTGTACCCTCCTTAACTCAAAGGTGGTAGGGACGCAAAGGAAGATTTTAACTGGGGTCAGATCAAGGTCAGGAGGACATTTCAGAAAGGCTGATTCTGTGCAGCGTGGTGTATGCACAGGACGCTGGGAGATATCATGGTTGGGACAGGTCAGGAAACAAGTGATTGCATGAGACTAAGGAAATCAACCGTAGGACAGAAAAGGACTGGAAAATAAAAGATAATTGGGGAGCCAGAGCAATCCCATTAAATTTGGGGCAAGAGGGAGGTTCGAATCTGATTCCCAGGGTTCTAACAGGATGGCTGATGGGATGGATAGGATGTAGTAGAGGGAGTTAGCTAACACTTAAAACAAGGCTAACATCGTGGGCTATATGCAACTGCTGTGCGCAAGATGTAGTTGGAGATGCTGCCGTGGTTCACAGGGCATCCTGGGGAATCTACATAGTGTATTAAACCCCTCTCTGATTGCTGCCACTATTGTGTTCCAGGGTGAACATCTGTACTGATCTTCAGTTGTTAACTTGACACACCTGGGAAGAGGGAGGCTCAGCTGGAGAATTTCCTCTATTGGACTGGCCTGTAAGATGTATCTGTGAGGCATTTTCTTGATTGTTGAGTGTTGATTGTTGATTGTTGATGTGGGAGGGCCCAGCCCACTGCGGGTGGTACCACCCCTGGGCAGGTGATCCTGAGCTGTATAAGAAAGCAGCCTGAGCACAGGCCAGAGGAGCAAGCCAGTAAGCAGCGTTCCTCCACGGTCTCTGGTTCAGTTTCTGTAACCAGGTTCCTGCTTGAGCTCCTGCTCTGGCTTGCCTCGATGAAGGACTACACTGTAAGCTGATATAAGGCCATTTTTTTCCTGAGTTTGTTTTGATCATGGTATTTATCACAGCAATAAAAAGCTAACTAGGACATCTAGCCACAATCTGTGCCCAGGTGAAGAGAAGCTTTGTGATCACTGTGCATCCTGTATCACAATCTCAAGTCATCTCCTGTCACTGACCATATATTGCAAAGAGGACTAAAATTGGAGGTTTTGGCTAAAACTCTCACTAGGGAAAAGCAAAAGGCAAACTTGAACTAATTGCTCTGTCGGTTGAGATGACCTTTTGAAACAAGTTTGAACTTTTGTCAGTGTGCTATCGGTATTTCCATCAGCAAGTATTTCAACCAGCTAATGTTTGCCAACTGGGAGGACCAAGGGCTCGGTTCAGCACTAGGGTTTCTGTGCTAATCTGACCTTCCAAGGTATTTAAAGATGCAAAGGCCATATTCATCACTTGAGTTCCCAAATCCATCAGCTGAATGCCATAGTCTTTTCCCACCACCGTTTGCCTAGACTTTCTCACTACTTTTTTCTCCACAGAAGACCTTGGAGCCCTAACCTTCAATCTGACCTTAAAAGCTTTTCAGATTCATATGTCGCTTTGACCATCATTAATCAAACTTTATCCTTAAAAGGTAGAGACCATATCCTTAGGTACTTGGTATGTGGATTCAGAATACTGGGTTTGAATTCTGGCTTCCTTACTTTCTACTTAAGACAAGGTACTTAAGCTGCCTTAAGCCCGTTTCCCCATCTGTAGAGTGCATCTTGTAGGAGGACCTAACCTACCTCACAGGCGATGTACCTAAGAGACTGACATGTGATCATAGCTGTGAGTATATGTGATGAGTCTTGAGGTCACTTGTCATGGGTTGTGCGTGTGGCTAATTTAGGCAATGTACCTAAGAGACTGACATGTGATCATAGCTGTGAGTATAATATGTGATGAGTCTTGAGGTCACTTGTCATGGGTTGTGCGTGTGGCTAATTGCCGATGTGTGGTTATCACCATCAAAAGCCTTTATTACACTGACACTGCCCCAGAAGGTGCTGTTAACTTCCGTCCCTGAGAAAGACTATTGTAACTGACACAAAACAGGGTCTCTGCTTCTTCTTCTTCATATACAAAAGCAACACATGAAGTCATTCCTGCATGGCCCAAGACCTCTAGCTGTATTTCACTGCTCTAAGAGGTAGTGGCAGGAAAAACCCAGAGTTTAATTAAATTCTTATTTTGGGCAAAATAAAGGAGAAAGCCTTTGAGGGAAAGACATTTCATAAAGCACTGATTACTGTGTCCAAGGGCACAGTGCATGATCAACGGCTACAGTAGAAAAGCATATTAGAACAGGAATTTTCTCATATGGTAAGTTTTCTCCTTGGGCTCAGCCAGCTAATGAAGTTGCTCCATACTCTGAAAACACCAGCCTTGGCTTTCGGGGACATTTCCAAAGTGGCCCTTTGACATGGAATCATTACTGTGTCTAAGCCTAGAATCCAGGATCACCATGAGTATTGAAACTCTGCCTGACCTGTCTTCCTGCCGTGCAGACCTTGCATTATCAAGTTACCAGCAGAACTCATTCAGTATCTTGTTTGGGGAACAGCAAGTTTTGCCTTCTTAATTGCTGTGTGATCTGCTGGGGGCGGGGGCAGGAATGGGGCAGGCAAGGGAGAGGGATTGGGTCACTATGGTTAAAGGATGAAGGGGGAGAAAAGCCAGGTGCAAGGCTCTTGGACTATCACAGAAACCTTAGAAGGCAACAAAAGCTCCCTTTGATGTTACATGGGTTTAAGGTGGGTTAATTAGGATTAGAACAATAGCTCAGTTTTGATCCATCTCCCAATACCCAAAGGGTCCTTTAAGAAGATGCAGGATAGTAACCAAATTCTTCCACAATTCAGGTTGGGGGAAATAAAGTATCCAGCAGCTGAGAGAGGGGCACAGTGCCTACAGTACATGCCTACATGCCTACAGTAATGGAGGCATGGTGGGGGTCATGAATAGCAGACAACTAATATTATTGAGTACCCTTATATGCCCCACTCCATGTTAAGAATTCTGCCTGCATTCTCACCTTTGATCCTTCCATCTACTTCCCATTCTACTGTGTCTCCAGGGGGCAGGCAAGTCACCAAGGGAAGTGACAACTGCACTGACACTGGACTGAGCCAAGGGACTCAGAGCAGTCTTCTAGTTGCAGCTGTGTCACCTTGGAGAAACCACAGATGCTTCCTGAAGCCTAGATGCCTCATGTAAATAGCTGCTAGCCTTCCCTGGAGTGTTGTGAGGACTGAATGACAAGGCACCAAGGACTCCCAACAAAGCCAACTCTCTCATTATTCACCTCAGCTCTCTCTCTCCAGCTCCAAAGGGACTGTGATGAAAGGTGAGTACAAATGAAGATGTGACTTATTCAAGACTGAGTCTCTGATGGATCACACAGAGCCACCATGCAAGCTCCAGATCGCGCCTGTCTGGACAGGTTTTATGATCCTGACATTACCACCCATGGAGAGGATTGGGGATGTTTATAGACTCCAGATATCAGAGGTCAGCTGGTGGCAATGAGGGCCTAGCCAGGGATGATAAAGTTTACGCCTGATCACAAAAACACACACCGTTGGGTCACTGGTCCCTTGGGCATCTTTCTGCCCATCCTAGTCTGAATGTCTGGGATGTTTTTTTTTCTGCCATTGTTATCCTTTGTCTTCAAATACTCTCCCTTCCAATCTATGAACAGTTACAGCTGCAGGAGTCCAGAGTGCTCCAGTGAACGTTTCTTGCCATTAACTGAAATGTCACCCACCTTTGAGGCTGACCCCAAGCACATAGGTAGCTAGCTGCAGGTGACTGGAGGCTCATCCAATAATTATAGCAATTCATTTAATATTTATAGGCAAGTGTCCATGCAGTGCAGGCAGTTATGTAATCAGACTTTTATCCCTCGGACCCCATCCTTGCCATCTCATGGTTCTGCTTTGATTTTAACACTCCTCCCTTGGGACTACCTCTTGGCCCCAGTGCCCAAACACCTCCCGGGCTGAGAAAACCCTCCATCTCCTAACTTTCCAGAAGCACCAAGAGAAGAGGACAGTCTTTGACCCAGCAGAGTCTCTGTCTGGGGTCCTGTTTCAGGCTGAGCCACAAGTCGGTCTTACCTACATGATGCTCGCCCAGCCTTGCTCATGCCTGTGCCCCCATCAGAAGACTCCTCTCTTGTTATCCTTTCTCACTTTTGGCCATTGCACCTCCACTTTCTAGTATCTGGGGAATTCTCCTCTCTGTTTTTTTTTTTTTTTTGGTGGGAAGCAAATTTCCCTTTACTCTCAGAAATAGGCTTTAGATATATGCTTTCCCACACTTTCTTATCACAATGGCAGGAATGAGCCATTAAGGTTCTGCCAGTCAGAACAGTTCCATGGTGAATGAAGGATAAGTTCCTCAAAGCAGCAGGAATTTGGAAGAATTCTCTCTAAAGGCAGTAGCTAGTTGATGAAGGACAAGTTCTGGGGCAGTGGTGGCTGGAGAGAGCAGAGCTTAGAGTCCCAGGCTGGTGATATCTAACATACACTCAACAGTTGGGTGAGGGCTCAGGGTTGCCCTCACAAGGCAAGTCTCCTGGGTGATGCTGGGTATTGCTGTGAGCCAAATGGTCTCTAGGTTTCCTTTTGTTTTTTTGTTCTCTAAGCAATTCTATAGGATAGGCAATATTATTTTTCATGTATTTCTTTTCTGCTGAAATCACTTACAGTCTAATTTGGGGACTTGAAACTGGGAATTATGACTGATACACCTCAGGTATAAATTACACAAACAAAAATATCACAGCTAACATCTATTGTATGTCTCCACATCCCAAGCACTATCCCAAATATTTTTCATGTAAAATTCATTTACTCCTAAAACACATCCTGTGAAGTGAGTCCTATCAGCAACCCAATTTTACAGCTGAGGAAGCAGCAGCTCAGAGGGGCAACTCTCTGAGGGTCTCACCTAAGAAGCAGGCTTCAGCACAGAATGAAAGTGGAAGCCAGCATCCCTGGATGTCTATTTAAGTCTCCTCTATGTTTGTACTTGGGGTGAAGATATTTATGTGGTTGGAATGTGTCCTGATATGGAGCTGAAGGTTTTCCCAAAGTGACCAAATGGTGGCCTGTGGCCTTATTTGGTATTGATTCAAACAACTGGAATAAGGACCAAAAGTGGAAAGGGCACCTGTTGGCCCCTCAGTCCCAGAGCCTCTGAGAATTACAACCGTAGGACAAGTGAGCTGCTGGGAAGACAGATGGTTATCTCTGGAAATGTCATCGCTGACCTCTTTAATCACCACACTGTGATTGAATTAATTGGGTCGAGATCCCTGGATACTGAACTACTCTTACATCTGGGGTGTTTTTATAATTCAGGAAACCCATCACAGAAGGCCAGCTGTCGAAGAGGAGAGTCAGGTATAAACATAATTCATCACCCAGAGGCTCTCCTTATGGCTGGGTCACCAATGGCTACCTGGGAGTGATTGCTGGTCTTCTTGTTCTCATTTTGGACCAGACACTTGGGGATGGTGGCTGGCTTTGGCATTTTCATAGTTGTTTTTCCATCCCATGAGGATGTCTAGAGTACTTCTAGCAGGAGGAACAGGGGCCTGGTGATGTCAGGATTTCCAAGTATTTTCTTGAACCAATGATATTAAACATATACTGAAGAGAACAAGTCTTTCTGTAATAACAGCAAGTGAGGTCCCAGGGCTCACCCTATGGGTATGTTTTCGGTGCTGCTGCTAGTGTGTGTGTGTGTGTGTGTGTGTGTGTGTGTGTGTGTGAGAGAGAGAGAGAGAGAGAGAGAGAGAGAGAGAGAGAGAGAAGGGTAGGAAATACGGAAAGCTTATCCTAAGTTTTGTGATGCTGGATGCATTTTTTTCTTCCAAGAACTGCTGCCTTCTGAAAGTGCAGTGTAAAGAAAAGTGCTCACCCACACTTCAGTCCCAGAGTGGGCTGTATTAAGGCTTTCTCGGTAGAAAAATCTGTGATGTGCTAACTGAGCCCAGTTCATTTAAGGCAGAAACACAGCAACTCAGCTTCCTAGGTACAGCAGAAAAATAGAACGAACTGGATTAACCTCAGCACTGTCTTCCTAGTTCCAAAGCCTTGGGAAATCTGGCTTTGTTCTGTCTCCTTTTCAGATCTCAGCAAGTACTTTCTCCAGCCCCACTCAGAGAGATAGAGTATCAACCAGTGAATAGATCTATGATGTCTGTCTCCCTGGGCTTTGATACAACAAATCCCAACAGAGAGGTGCTGGGAAAGGTGTCCACATCTTAGAATGGGGTCAAGATAGAGGTCCCCATTTTCTCTAAAAATCTGCTGTGTCATGAGAAGTTAAGGTCCCATAACAAAGCTGAGCCTCCCACTTTCCTTGGAAGACCACCAAGAACAAGAGCCCTAGGGAGCTTTCATACAGGAGATGTTGCAAGTCTTCGTGCTGGGTTGGTTTATCCCTGGCCAAAGTGAGTTGCTGGGGAGCCATGGGAAAGAGTGACTTGCATTTCTCTAGTGGTTTATGAGATGTGTTATCAAAGGCCAGGGACATTAAGGGATTTTTCATATTTACAAGAGATCAGGATTTATTCTGGGGCTGGCATATAACAGGCATTCAATAAATATTAGTCAGATAAGTGACTCTGCAAACCTTGAAGAAGAAAACAGCTGGTTTTCCTGACTCTGCCTTCATCCTTCTACTGCATTACTCTAAAGTTCACATTGAAATTTAATTGCTATACAATAGTATTAAGTGCAGGAACCTTCAGGAGGTGGTACGGCCATGAGCGACAAAGCCATGGTGAGGCTTAATGCTGTTATTAAAGGGTTTGTGGCAAAGGGTACCACCTTCTGCCATGGGATAGAACAGGAAGAAGCTTTCAACAGATACTGTCTTGCTTGTGGACTTTGGACCCTCAGGAACTATGAGAACATAAACCTCTGTTCTTGATAAAGCATTTACTCTTGTGTATTTTGTTATAGAGACACAAATGGACTAAGATACGCTGCCTGTGCCTTCTTTCTTTCTCTTTTCTACTTTCCTTTGGTTCTTACTTCTTCCTTTCTCCCTGACTCTTTCCAGCTTGCTAAAACTTCTATGTACAGAGTCTATCCAAGGAAGAAATTTTCAGAGCTTAACTGAAGAGGAAAAGGGAAACAAAGCCCCAAAGTGATAAACTGAGGCTTCAAGGAGTCAATGAATCTCTTCAGCAGCATGCACAGCCTTTTCTGACTCCAGACCAAACTTTTCAATAGCACAGATTTAGGGAGATAACAGAAGAAAATGTTTCCCATTTTCATTTTTAAACAAGAAGAGAGAGGGAGGGAAAGGAGAGGAAAGGAGAGAGAAGGGACAGAAAGAAGGAAGGGAGGAGACACAAAAGACAGAAGGGAGTCCTCATCCTGCTGTGTCCCAACACAACGCGGTTGATACACTCCTCCCCTTTCCCTCCAGGAGAGCCAAGGCTGCCCAGATCCCAAGGCCTTCAGCTGTATTTGCCCGGGTGGCTGTGTAAATTAGAGAGTGAGAAGTACCCTGCCAGGTCCACACCTGCCTCCTTTCAATTCTGCTTTTTGCTTGTTTGTTTAGCTTTCAGATTTCACAGCCCTGAGCTCAAAAAAGAAGTTGCTTTCCATCCTTGGCCTCTAGGCAGACAAAATTTCAACTTCTTCAGTGAAAACGAACTCCCACTGCCTAGGCCAAGCTAGCAGAATCAGAATAAGATCCTGAGCATTGACGGAGAGGAGAAAGAGGAAAGGAAGACCGGGAGAGGAAGGCCAGGAAGAGAAAGAGGAAGAAGGAAAGCAGGAAGCGGAAGAGCAGGAGGAGCAGGATTATTCCTTAGAAGAATTTATCAGTGGGGCTAGATCCACGGGGTCTCACATCCACATCTGAGAACAAGTGGAGTCCAGGTGTGGTGGCTCATGCCTTTAATCCCAGCACTCTGGAGGCAGAAGTAGGCAGGATCTCTGTGAGTTCAAGGCCATTCTGGTCTACATAGCAAGTTCCAGGCCAGCCAGGGTCACACAGTCAGACTACATCTTAAAAAAGAAAACAAAACAAACAAGAAGAACCAACAAGTGGAGTTTCATGTACGGAGCAGGTAGGAGCCCCTGGATGAAAAATTACTAAGAAGAAACATCAAGTGTTGACGGCTAGATGCTAGACCCACTCATGAGGATTCTTGCTGAAGTTGGACCCAGCCAGCCAAGCACAGAGCCCTAGGTCAGGGCTGAGTCTCACAGGGCTTAGGAGGGCCTGACAGCAGTCTGGCCAAGAAGCCAGTGTTTGCCTAGGCAGCCATGATGATGACTAAACATGCACCCCAATCACTGTGCTGGGCCCTTTGACAGGTCTTAAATTTAACCTGTAACAGAACAGTGCTGTGGGGGAGGCACTACTCATTAGCCAGCTACTACAGAGGCAAATGACTCTACCTTGGTGACAAGGTGCCCAAAGCACCCCTGAGAGCCACTGATTGGGTCCCTGGCATCCCGGCCCCAAAGCTGCACAGTCTAGCTGTGTCATTGCTGCCTCCCCTGGGAAAACTAGAAGGCACATGCAAGCAAAAATTTGTTTCCTCTTATTTTTCTTAAACACTTCCAAGGAAGCTATTTTCACCAGCCTTCCCGTTTCCCTCTCTCAGCTCTTCTCCCATACAAACCTCTCTGTATCTAGGAAGACCTTCCTAGAGTCCTTCAACCTTCAAGCTTCAGGGAAGTCCAACTGTCCCTAAATGTCACTTCTGAGCCATGGGGCTTTCCTGCTCGTTCAGATTCAAGGGTGATTTTCAAGCAAATTGACTGAAGGAGCATCTGTTCTGGGTTTCTCTGAACAACCATTTATCATATTTCAAGAATTTAAAGGGGGAAAAAAGAAGAAAACATCAGAAAAAGCCAGAGACCCTGGAGGAGTCAGTGGGATAGCCCCAGAGTTGCAGTTTGAGGGGTGGGGAGCAAACACAGAAAGCTCTGGACTGCCACAGCCCACTCCCACACTTACTCCCCTCCCTCCTGGTTGGGGGACTTGTTTATAACCTGGAGGAGAGGGGGAGGGCAGGAGACTCTGCAGTCACAAAGGGGCAATCCTGGTGCCACTTACAAGCAGACAGTTTGAGATTGAACCCTGCTGCTTGTGCTGGGGACCCCTGGAAGGGTGCAATGCCTTTAATTTTACAAGGGTAGAACACAGGGTGGCAGGAAGGAACCAGGGGGATCAGTGAGGAAGAGAGCTTCAGGTAGCACAGGCTGGGGCTTTCATTGGGCCTCTGCTCCCAGACTGCACCAGTATGACCCATAGGGACCCCCAGCTTCATAAATCATTCTAACCAAGGGCTTCAGCATAGCTACCATACCCTGGGGTGCTGCCAGGAAGCTCTGGGCCACATACTGGCCAGGGTCCCCATATGTACTCACCCGGTCCCGCCCCCTGAGTTTTTTGTTTTCTGAGACAGTATTTCCCTGTAACCCAAGGTCTACTCACTATGTAGACCAGGCTAGCCTCATCTCACAGTGATCCACATGCCTCTGCCTCCCAAGGGCTATTAAAGCTGGGCACCATCACATTTAGCATTCCCCTGGGGTTTTATGGCATGTTTTGGAGCAGCTGATAGCTTGGGGACATTCATATATCAGAGTCTTCCGGGAGGAGAGGGCGTTGTCCCTCAGACTCTGCTCTGGAAAGACTGCAGTCCTCTAGACACTCTACCCACTCTGCTCATGCAGCAGACGGCCAGAGGCTTGAGCTGCTCCAGTGGAGTTGGCAATAAAATGCTGGGCAGAACCAAGTATGTTCAAAGCAGATAAGAATGCCCCCAAGTTTATCAGGCCTTCATTTTGGGACAGACCCTGCTCTTTAATTCTCTTTTTTCCATGTACTATCTCAATGAAGAGGCATCATTAACTCAGTTTCTCATATGAGAAATCTAAAAGCTCAGAGGGGCTAAGTGATTTTGCCAGAGCCCACACCTGGACAGTCATGGAGCTAACAGTCATGCACAAAGCCTGAGTCAAAGGCTACATACACTGTTGCACTGAGTGAATTGTATACAGGTAACAGACATTCATTACCCGTTTAACATAAGCAGTACTCTGAGGTCCCTATTGATAACACGTTTCACAGATGAGCAAAAAGCTTGAAGAGGAATAGGGATATGTACTAGGTAACAGATTAAGTGGCCTTCACTATAGTTCTACAACCTGTCACCATGATAGAAAAACAAACCTATTGCTTTCTACAGTCAGTTTTAAACCCCCAAGTTTTTCTAGCTTTTCTCCAAGGAAAGTCACAAACATAGAAGACAAAAAACTGTCTCTGGTTAAAGATTCAATTGAGAAGATACTGAGGTAATCACTTTAAAAAATATTTTATTTATTATTTTTATTTTATGTGTATGAGTGTTATGCCCGCATGTAGGTAAGTGCACCCATGTTGTGCAATGCCTGCAGAGGACAGAAGAGGCTTTCGGATCCCCTGGAACTGGAGTTATGGACAGTTGTTAGCTGCCATGTGGGTGCTGGGATTCGAACCCAGGTCTTCTGCAAGAATACTCAGTGTTCTTAACCGCTGAGCCATCTCTCCAGCCCCAGTAATCACTTTTTAAAAATATTTACTTTTACTTTTATGTGTTTGTGGGGGGAGGGGGTACCCACAGAGGCCAGAAAGAGGGCATCAGATCCTTTGGAGCTGAAGTTACAGGCAGTTGTGAGGTACCTGATATGGGTACTGGGAACTTTGCTCTGGTCAGCGAGTGCTCTTAACTGCTGAACCATCTCTCCAGTCTTTAAAATAATCACTTTTTAACATTGTATGCCCCACCTATTTCCAGAATAGTGAGATGATTTCTTGAGTAACAGATTCTTCCACTGACTAAACTGTAAATGTCTCAGAGTTGTTTGTTTGTCTGTTCTCTATGCTAACCATCCAAGTATGTAGGGTTTTTGGAAAAGTACCTATCATCTATATCTATCTATCTATCTATCTATCTATCTATCTATCTATCTATCTACAATCAATCAATCAATCATCAATCAATCATCTAATCTGTTTACCTTAAGTCTTGTAGCAGAATGGGGAAAATGATAGCATCAGGGCAGAAAGACAGCTACCTATTCTCAACAGATCATACAAAAAAACTGGGTTAGCTGGGAATTGAAAGCTTTACTGGTCTACCATGCCCCTCCCCCTCTAAGCACACACACCTGTTAGTGAAGTAGGGGAGAAACAGATGCCACCAGTGCAGGATTAGCGCTGTTGCAAAAGGTTCTGGGTGCTAAGTACCATCAGCATCCCTTAGTAAAATTTAACACAATCCCAATGTGATGAGATCTGGGGCTGCAAACTGGCAAACAGGAAATTGTCCCTGTGATCTCCAGCTCTTCAAAGGACTCCTCTGCAGGATGCGTGTTTGTCAGTTCAGAGTTTAATGAGCCATCTATATGCATTCAATCCAGGCTCAGCAGGGACGCTCAAACACTGTCTGAGGCTGCAGCCACACAGGCCTCTGGCAGACTCTGCCTGGCTAACTGTCCCCAGAGGTGGCTTGCCACCACCACCCTCCAGAAACAGCTCCTCCTCTTCCCTTGTGCCTGATACCCAGGGGCCAGCTGACCCAGAATCTTCTTGACTGATGGGCAATTAAGTAAGAAAAGCTCATGATAGACTACATAAAACATTCACCTAGCAAAATCACCCTTCTGGTTAGTTCTGCCTTACTTCCTGAAGGGCTGGCTTAAGGGCCCTGCATTTTACTTCTTTGAGATTTGACACTTATCTGAAGTGCTCATGGGAGTATAAGAACCGAAGAAAACAGCCCTAGAACCTCGTTTCAAGTGGGGGGGGGGTAAGAAGGGAGCTCCTTTATAATCCAGTGCCAGCATTACAAACCCACGACCCCCACTCACTCATGCCTATAAGCTGACTCCAATGATATTTATGGGAAACAAAAACTTGATTATGTGCCTCCATTTTAAAATAGGGATCATACCCATGCACACATGCACACACGCATGTACACATGATTTGTATAGTTTCTTCTAAAAAACAAACATGGCAGAAACTATAGCAACAGTGGGCCTCTACTCTTGCATGACAAAGTTGTCCTGAGTTAAGCAAGAATGCTCTCTCTCTTAGACTGAGGTAGTGCATTTGGGCCCTTTAGGGTGTCCCCTGGAAAGGACTGGAATCAAAGCCAGTTAAATTGGCTTCCCCTAGGATGAGGGGCCCCTTTTCTTAATCCACATAGAAGCTCCCCATGAGCTAGAGGAGCCCAGTTCCCTCCACTGCCCCCTGCCCAGCTGCACCTACCCCTACTTGTCACCTGTGTGTCCCAGCTGGAGCATCTAACCTCTAGACAGCAACCTCTTGCAGCTGTGAACTATTTCCAAGCTCAACAATAACACATAGATTAGCTTTCTCCTGGCTTCAGAGGCAGCTCTCCTGGGTGGCCATCCACAGCCAGTTCTCCCCAGACCCCAGAATTTTGTTTTCTTTACTTCAGCCCTTCCACTTCTACCCAAGCTTATTGGCTTCCTGGGATCCAGGGGAAACACCAGCTCTCACTCAGAGCCTGAGCAGGTCGGCTGGAAACACATGTGGCTTGGCACACTCCTGAGTGATAAAAGAGCTTCCCGGTCCAGTATTTCTGTGAGGCAGCTCAATCCTTGAGGCTGTCTGCAACCTCTGGCTTCAGCTTCTACATCTTCTGACCCCATGGACAGACCTCAGCCATAAAATGCAAATCACCTCAACAGTCAATTAATCCCACTGAAATCACTTCAGCTAGGAGCAATAAAGGGGGCAAAAGAGTTTCCTGCCTCTTTAGTCTAACTCTGCTGAGGGATTATCTGCAAAATGTCAAGGTCCTTTAATTGTTCAGATCCACCCTGGTTTCCTACACCTAGGCTACATGCCTGGCTGTTTAAGCCTAAGTGAAAACTAATGGGATGGAAATAAGGAGGTTACTGCTGTGACTCAGAACCCTCTGGTGTCAAAGTGCCTTCCACTCAAAGCTATCACTGCTGCCCCAGCCCAGCAAGGCCATGGCAATCTTAAAGGTACCTGTGAGAGCTAGGCAATGCCTCACCCATCTCAATGTGGAGCCATCCTCTCCCTCCCTGGACTCTGCCATGGTGAACAGTCTGAGTTCATGAAAGTTCCTTTTGTGATTTTCATGGCTGGATAGAGGCATGGCACTCAAACCCCAGGCAGAAACGGCAGGGCAGTGTGCTGCTGGGCTGACTCATCTGGCCTCCTTTAAAGCCGCTAGCAGGCTGATACTTCCGAGCTCCTGCTGGCTCAGCCACATCACACCTCCTAAAGTCCCAAGAGCTGATACCACCCCAATTCTATGGAGCACCCCAAGACATTTCTCAGAGGATTGGCTCCTCTTAGCCAGTCTCCTCAACAGAGGTGCCAACGTCCAGCAGTGAGGTACCTTCTAATGACGAAGTCTTTGCTAGACTCAATTTTTATTCTCCTAGGAAGATGGCCAAGGCCATGGAACAAACACTTAGAAGTTTCATAGGCCAAGCGCCCTATTTTACACACAGAAAATATGAACAAAGCTGGGTGTGGTAGCTTATGTTTCCAATTCTAGCATTTGGGAGACACAGGCAGAAAGACTGCCACAAGGTTAAGGTCAGCCTAGGTTACAAAGTAAAACCTTGTCTCAATAAAAAACAAACACAAGAAACACCACCACCACCACAACAGGGCTGTTGAGATGGATCAAGAGGAAAAGCGCATGCTAAATAATGATGAGGATCCGAGTTCGGATCCTAGTCCTCATATAACAAGCCAGACACCCTGCAAATGTATGTAATTCTGGCTCTGAGAGATTCAACACCTTCTTCGGGATTCTGCACATGTGCATACACTCAGACACAGACACACACACACACACAGGCATGCACGCACGCATGCATGCGCACACACATCTTTAAAAAACAAAACAAAAAACAAAAGAAAAGAAAAATATGACTGACTTTCTGGGAACAGAAGCAAGAATGCGCTGGGGAGACAACTGTTTGGATGACTTTAAGGAAAGGCTCTGTGGGCTGGAGAGATGGCTCAGCAGCTAAGAACGCTGGTTGTTCTTGCAGAAGATCCAGGTTTGAATCCCAGAACCCACATGTCTGTAACTCCAGTTCCAGGGGATCCAACAGCCTCTTCTGTCCTCCGCGGGCATTGCAAGACACGGGTGCACTTACCTACATGTAGGCAATACACGCATACACATAAAAATAAAAATAAAGAAATAAAATTTTTAAAAAATAGGAAAGGCTCTGGCAAGTCATCACCAGACTCTTAGGCTACAGTGGCTGCCTAGTGAAGGCATGAGCTCTGGAATGCAGCAGTAGTCAGGCTCTTTCCTCTATGTCTTCTTGTTGGGTGAACCACTGAACATTTGAAATATACTCAGCCTGACCAGAAATCACAGAAATGCAAATTAGAACCACACAGAGACAGTAATTCTTTTTGACTGCCCATAGAGCAAGGATGGATAAAAATCATTAAATTGATGTCAATATTCACAGGGGACCAATAAGGCTGGATCTCTTAATTCCTGCTCATGAGAATCAAAACTGGCACCAAGCCTCTAAAAGGAGTTTGGCAACTGACTATGAATGGTCCATCACTACCATCACTACCACCACCACCCACCCGCCCAGCCCTCCCAACTCTGAGTCTTTTTAAAAAACCCATTGAATCCAATTTGTGGATTGCCGCCCATATACTTTTGGATATGTGGCCCTCCACTTTATTCTGATTTGCTTCCTAGAGGTCCATCCTGATTAGAATGAGGACAAATATTGAGTTCCACTTATTAATTTCACCACTACTAGTATGGGTTTGATTATCCCTTACATGAAATGCTTGGAACCAGAAGTGTTTTGGATTCTGGAGTTTTTGACATTTTGGAATATTTGCAAAGACTTCACCAGTTGAGCATCCTTAATCCAAAAATTTGGAAATGTTCCAACATCAAAACTTTTTGAGTGCCACATGGGTGCTCCATAAGATTTCAGATTTCCAGATTGAGATTTCATAACTCAAAATGCCACATAACCAACGCTCACTCCCTCCCTGTAGTCTAACAACGGAATGTTTGCAGGAGGAGTCTTGGTTGTTACAAGGGATGATGAAGAAGATTCTAGAGGGAGAAACTGTTCAGCACCAGGGAAGTGCTGTAGGTCGGCACCAATCAGAATGTGGTCTATGGACCAGAGCCCAGCCTGGAATGAGTTGCTGCCAGCCAGCAGTGAGAGTCAGCAGCTTGGACACTGAGTAAATATGGACTAGTTTGACATTCTATGCCCTCTAAGCATGCTATTTTGTCTTTTGCAAAAACAAAACAAAAATCACATGGCCTTTTTTCCCCACAGAGAGTTTGAGAGGCACTCTGAGGGGGCTGGGGGAGGGGAGAGTCAGAGCTAGAAAGACAGGACAAAGGTGGTTCAAGTGTGACTGTAAGATGGGGACAGACAGCTGAGTCAATTCTGTAACACAGCTTTCAGGGGTTCAGTTGCTAATGCCATGCTCCCCTCCAGGTGGGTGGGCCAGGGAGTTTGGAGGGGAATCTCTTATCACCTGTCACACTGATTCCTAGAGCTGGGCTCACTTGGGGATGCAGGGCAGGGACTTGAGGTTGGTACTGAGCCTGTGTTGGTGGCTCTGTCTATCTGGAAGCTTTGAGATCTCATATATCCAGGAATTACCATTCTGGACAGCAGCACTGAAAATTAGGTAAACCATGGTCACCCGCCCTGGAGAATATCATGAGATAACGTACAATATCTTCAGAGTACTTTTAATAACATGTCACCATCATCCTGGTATAATTTTGTTAAATGAAATTCTAAAAACCAGTAAAAGTATATGTAATAAAATTATGACCAATCACCAGAAGGAAATAAGCTGAAAAGCAGATAGTCATTGATGATATCAGGAGTCATCTATTTTCCCAGTTTTTAAAATTCTGTATTTTCCACAATTTATTCAGGGAAGAATATGCACCTTTGACATCCAAATAAAACTTAATCTTTATTTTTTAATATTTTATTTATTATTTTTATTTTATGTGTATGAGTGTATTACCTGCATGTAAGTAAGTGCACCGTGTCATGCAGTGCCCGCAGAGGACAGAAGAGGCTGCCAGATCCCCTGGAACTGGAGTTACAGAGAGTTGTTGGCTACCATGTGGGTACTGGGATTCGAACCCAGGTCTTCTGCAAGAATAACCAGCGTTCTTAACTGCTGAGCCATCTCTCCAGCCCCAAAATGTAATCTTTATAAATGGAAAATAAAAAGTTGCCTCCCTAGACAGTGTGCCGAATTCTAATTTGCTATCTGATCCGACTACGTCCATTTTCTGTCCCCTCTGCTCAATCTAGATACCCTGTAGACCAAGGTTTCCCTTGCTTCTGGAAGGTGGGGGCAGTGAGGTCAGAGGGCAAGGACACTTCTAGATGGTAATTCTTGTTCTTGGAGATAGCCCCCATTGCTGTTTTGTGAATGGACTTCTTGAGTCTTTAATTTAGGATGCAAGGGTACTGCTGTTTCAGGAAGGAGGGGGAACTGAAAGGCTGCATCTCCCAAGGTGTTGGGGGGGAGCAGTGGCTGCTGTCTCAGGTGAGAAAAGCCTCCTTCCTAAGTCCCCTCATCTTCCGCCAGGTGGCTTGTGGCACAGCAGGCATCTCAGAAGACACAATGTGATGTTTGTTATCAAGGGCCCATTAGGACAATGACAAAAGGATTGCTGTGTCCCTATTCCCCAGTGAAAGTTTATTCTAAGAGGTGATTCTTTGACACAAAGACAGCAGTAATAATAAAACCAAAAGGCAAACCCAAAGGAAATCACAGCATAAAACTTTTTCCATGGCAACAGCATTTCTGAACCTGGGATTTTTCAGCTCACCTAGGAGTGGGCAAGACCTGTCAGAAGAATGCAGCAGGCAGGGACAGTAATTACATCAAAACCAAGACTTCTTTCAAAGAATCAGACTGTGAGGCCTGGCTGCTCCACCTGGTCATGCACCAGAGGACACATATTCCAGGCTGAGTGCAACTCCAGGGTGAGGCCAGGGGTCAGTGCGTGGAACACACCAGTCTAGGGTGTGATGCCTTCAGTCAGCCTTGCACTAAGGCTCAATCACAAGGGCTAAGGTAGTACATCACCACTTTCCACACACAGCCAGAGTCTTTTCCATCCTCATTCTGGCTAGTTGTCATCAGGTTCAAGATCCATTTCAGGGGAAGGATAAAAGGTGCCTATGTGTTAGAAATTTCTAGAAACGTCTAGAAACCTTCTCTTGGTTCCTATATATATATATATCTCCTTTTTGTGCCCCTTCACTTCTTGAGAAGAAAGCTGGCTACTCACATCTCACCGCAGGGTAGGCAGGGGTGCTGGTCTTTGTTCCTGTTCTATGGTCCAGATAAGGCATGCCTAGATGCCTGCTAAACCATACTGTATTCCCTACTGTTCAAAGGAAATGACTCTTTCCCCCAAACCCAAGCTCCCTGCTCCCTCTCTGCCTTTACTTCCTGTCCCCGCTAGTGAATCCTTCTCTCTGGCTATAGGTGTCCAGTCACCTTGACCTACTTTCACACCCCTGAGAACTCCGTCCTGCATCAGGACTCCTGCACATGCCACAAGCTGTCTCTAGAACACCTGAACAGGGAGGCCATCTACCTCAACTCTCAGCTCACCTCAAATGTTGCATCTCCAGGGCAACTAAAGATACTTCATCCTGCACTGCATGTCCCATCCTTTTATTTCTCCAAAGTGGTCCCATTTCCCCTGCTTGCCATTACCTTTGCCTAATGTGCAGACTTGGATTCTGCCTTTTACATTTGGCTGAAGTTCCAAAGAGGCAGGGTCTGTAAGCCTGACCCACCCTAACTCTTGATATGGCAATCTCTCCCCACCCTTTCTCTACCATTTATTCTTCCAATGTCATCTTGGATTTGCCACAGATTACGATCCTGCCAGAAAAATTGAAACCACTGTAAGGATTTCCCAAAAAGAATTTAATAATTATGTTGGTGATATAGTTGCTGAGAAACTGATAGGATGTAGAAATAGCCCACACACAGGCAGCAGGAGACTGTTCCCATTGGAGGCTGGGGGGAGAAGGGGAAGAGGTGATAGTGTGGAACAAAGGCCTAACTGGCAGGAACTGGAACATGAAATAATGTACTACCATCACTGGAGAGGCCACTGAGCTGAAGGAGACAATGTATTGCTCTCTCCGTCCTGGTGCCTGCCCTTGCGGTCTCCCATACATGATCCGCCTTGGCTGGACTGGGTGGAAGCCAGCTGATGTGAGTTCCATGGGAATGACAGTCTGAAACTCTTGAGACAAAGAAGAAATGGGAACTATCAAACAACGAGTCTGAGAGCAAACAGGCTGAGCACCAGTAGCTAGTGTCTCCAGGACGCTTTTCCTGCTCACACTTTCAGGCTCATTAAGGGTCTTTGGAGACTGAAACGTGGCCCCCTAAGGATATATTCATTTTCTAGTCTCCAGAACCTTGGAATATAACCTTGCACAACTAAAGAGTGCAAGTTGCCTTAAAGTGGGATTAGTTTAGGAGCTTGAGATGGAGCTTCTCCTTGTGTTTCTGGGTGGGCAATAAGTACTGCTATGTGTGTTCTCATAAGAGACATACGTGCATGAAAAGGCAGTATGAAGACAAGATGGCAGAGACTAGATTGATGCAATCACAAGCCAAAGGATGCGCCTGTCCCCAGACCCTGAAAAACATGAGGAACACGTTCTCTCTCAGTGTCCAGAGGGAGTGCCGCTCAGCTCACAGCTGATTTCATAGGCCTGGCTTCCAGAACCGAGGAAAAGCTACAGATTTGCAGTCATTTGTTAAGGCAGGCACAGAATATGAATGACATACCCCTTTGCTGTGATTCCACAACTGCATCCTTGGGCACTCCATGGCCCGCTGTCCCTCCTGTCCCTCAGTGCTGAAGCACCATATTATCTGTCTGGTTACTGGTTTCCTTGAGGGTGGGATTATGTTTTGAGGGGATACTTATCACTCAGTAGAGTCACTGGCACAAAAAGAATTGATCTCTTATTTGAGATGATGTTCAAATAAAAATGTTAATTAGGGGCTGGAGAGATGGCGCAGCAGTTAAGAATGTTTTTCTGCTCTTACAGAGGGATACAAGTTCAGCTCTCAGTACCCACAAAAAGGAGATGGCTCACAATTGCCTGTAACTCCAGCTCCAGGGGATCCAACATCCTGTTCTAGACTCTGAAGGCACCTGTACTCATGTGTAGACAACATCCCACCGTACACACAAACAACAAATATTTAAAAGTGTTAATGAATTCTAAAGTTTCTAGCCATTTAACCTATTCTGCACATCTCTGTCCTGTAAACAAACCTCTTGCCCCTAAGGTCTTGCAAAGGGACACACATCCTCTGTAGTAGGTTCAGAAAACAGTCTCTCAATGACACTGCTAGTCCCACTCTTCCCATCCATTTAGCCTGTGACCTTTGGAAAGAATGGTATGCCACAGAACACAAAAGGATCTCTTCCATCTGGCTTCTCTCTTGAGTCGCACAACTAGAAGCCATGGGCCAGCCAGGTCAAAGTTCCTCCGGAGTCCCCTGTGTTAACAAGCTGGAAGCTAAACAGCACACTGTCTTACAGCATTTTCCTGAGCAGTTAATTAATGAGAGGATAAGCTACCTTGACAATCACTGAAGCGAGCAGCCTGGTTGTGCAGGCGTCAAGAGGGGATGGGATTAGTTTCCAGGGAGACCATAGGGAAATGACAAGGAGGGCAGGCTTGATGGCGCCCATGGCTCCCTCAGTGCTATGCCTTGCCCAGCTCTCTTCCCCACAGGGCAAAGCAGACGTGTGCCTAGCCTGTAGCAGGCTGGGACAGGCCTGATAACTAGTTATCACTCAGTGCTCAGGTTGGATTTAAGGCTGGTCACAGGTGGCATGGGCCAGGCTGAGGGCCTGTTGGAAAGCACATTGTCCAGGCTGACAGACTAGTTGGTAATATGTCTTGGTGAAATCACTAGGGGCCCAGAAAAGTAACTCCATAGTAGAAAGGGTTGTGGACCTTATGGGGTTGTAACGGCTGCTAAGGTCAGGAGAGTGACAGGTGGATGTGAGGAATGGCAGCATTTGCAGGGTAGTTCTGATGAACTGTAGTGGAAACAGCCCATCCATTCCATCCTGTCCCATTTTTATCTTTTCCTACTCAAAGCCTCAGGCAGAGGTATAATTTTTCCTTCACTGCAAAAATCAACATGGAGTTGAAATGATGGCTCAGTGCTTAACACTGAGTTCTATTCCCTGCATCCATGTGGGGTAGCTTACAATTGCCTGTAACTTCGGCTCCAAGGGTTCCTACACCTGGCCTCCATGGGTACCTGTACTCATATGCATAAATCTTAAAAAAATACATACACACACAAAGGCAAAATGGCTACTCCTCCAGCCTCCTAGGCAGCTAGGAAAGTCATGTGACCTAGGTGAGGCCAATCAAACACACAAATCCGGGTTTTGGAAAAGCAGGATCAATCAGTTTGGAGACTTCTTAAGGAGATGGTTGGCACAGTTTCTTTCAGGAGCAGCAGTGACAGGGAGAGTTTTCTGTGTTCAGGGCCAGAGTCCAGTGTTTGCATACCCTTATCTCTATTTTTATTTCTTGAGGTCTTGTTGCTCCAGCTTTCCTAGTTGCCATCTCTTTTCTCAGTCCACTTCTTCAGATCTCTGCAAATTCAACTTGACTTATTTTTTACAAATCAATTTGCCAATGACATCAGCCATCGTGAGCTTATGTGCCTCAGGACCATGAACTCTGCTACAGGTAGAGCGCATGCTGTAGCACGCACTCCCAGGTATAAGGAGGTTACTCGGGGTTTGTTCTGCTTTCTCAAGAGCAATTCTGAGTAACGATTTTCACATTTGCTTTACTTCTCGCAACATGACAGGTTGGATGTATTTGTCAGGGTTATTTGAGGTGCAGATGATAGCAACAGCTTAAGAACCATGAGAACCACGGGGATTAATTTATAACTATAAACTACGAGTGGTAACAAACTCAGGTTCAGGAATCTGTCTTTGGCTGGCAAGATGATTCAGTGGTTAAAGGCACTGGCTGCCCTTGCAGAAGACCTGGATTCGGTTTCCAGCACCCACAAGGCAGTTAACAAATGTTCACAACTCCAGTTCCAGGAGTTCCAACACCCTCTTCAGGCCTCTGCAGGCACTGCATTCACATGGAGCACCTACAGACATGTATGCAAAACACACATACACATACAAAATAAATTTTAAAAGGAATTTTTCTTTTTTACTTTCATCTTTACAAGCTTCACTTTTAAAAAATGGTTGATATGTATCGTTGTGTGTGTGTGTGTGTGTGTATGTGCGTTTCACATTTGTGCAGGTTCCTATAGAGGCCAGAAAAGGGCATCAGATCTTCTGAAGCTGCAGTTACAAGTGGTTTCGAGCTGCCTGACATGGGTGTTAGGAACCTAACTCAGGTCCTCTGGAGAAGCAGCAAGTGCTCTTATCCTCTGAGCCATCTTGTCAGTCCTCTTACTTAAAAACTTAACATTTCTATTTATTGATTTTGTGTGCTGATGTGCATGTGTATGAATGTGGATATGTGTGGATGTGCACATGCCCTGCCGCCTGTGTGGAGGTCATGGGACAACTTGCTGGAGTTGATTCTCTTTTCTTCCATTTGGGTCCCTGGAATCAAACTCAGGTCATCAGTCTTGGTGGCAGGTACCCTCACCCCGCTGGCTCTCAATTTCATTCTTAGGCAAGATCTTCTCAGATCTTGGTCTGTTCCAGCAGACTAGTAGTCTATTTGCTCAGCAATTCTAGTAGGCTTAGCAAAATCCCGGGACCAGTAACTAGGCAAACATTGGTCCCCTGCCCATTTCAACTTGTACTGAGAGTTCAATGGGAGTTGGGCACAGTACTTGACTGGCCCAGTTCTGATGTGCCAAAGGGCTGAAGTGATCATTCAGTTAAATATTCTCAGGTCTTGCTAAGCAACCTTGCAATGCTCCTGCCCCCTCCTCTGCTTCCCTAATTTACAATAAGTAGAGTTTTTCAGTGGAGTAGTGTGTGGATTTTATTGTTGTCTTAATGACAATGCATTAATGTTAAAATCAGTTGTTTCCCTATTGGCGTGGCAGTTATGAAATAGGCTGCCGATTGATCATTTATCTCCCCCTCAAAACAGAAATTATGCTGTAATATAAGTGATTAAGAGTGACCTATGATCTTGAATCAGCTTTAATTTATTAATCCTTAATGCATATAATATTTATTCTTATTTAAAACACATCATTTATAACAGAATTAAACCCACCTAGAAACACTACCTTATATCTAAGTACCTAAGGATTATTAAGGGTGTATTAAGCTTCTTTTCTTTTCTAAGCCCACACTAAGAGTTCACACCAGAGTCATAACACTAGGAGGCAGGCATTATTATTAATCCCATTTTATAGATAATGAAATTGAGGGTTAGAAATACACAGGAATCGGTTCAAGATTACATAGATAAACTCTGGAGAAATAATTGTAGTCCAATCAATCTGTCCCCTTTATTCGAAGGAGCTTGTGGAGGAAAGTGCAGCTCCTATTGGATTGATGAAGATATGGAGGCTCATGACATTAAATCACTTATGCAAGGTCATGGAGCTTGGCCTTGGGCCAGAATCCACACCCAAATTGTTTTTAAAGCAATTTTCTTGACCACTCCCAGTACCACCTCTAACATACTACAAATTCGGGAGACAACACACTTTATACACCAGGGTAGAATCTTTGCTTTGGGACAGAGGTAGGCAAACTATGATCCATAGGTCAGGTCCAGGCTGGCATTGTTTTAATAAAACCCACCCGTTTCTACTCATTTACATATAGGACTTTCACACATACCAAAATGCAAGGATGCTCGAGTTCATTTATATGGTATAGTATGTCATGTACCCACACATCCACCTAGATACTTCAAATTACCTGTTTTAATACATAATACAATGCAAATGGTATGTAAACAGTTGTGCTCTATTGCCTAGGGAAGGATGGCAAGAAAATATTTGTACTGGCTCAGAACACAGGCAACCACTGAGGGTCTAACGACATCACACACGAACATGATGATGAAAACAAGTCTCTAATAAAGAGCACGGGAGGGACTGAGGGTCCATGGCAGGCGGCCCTGTGGGGTAGGCCCACATCCCACCTCATTCATATGGATTTTGCATAATGTTTGGTATGTTGAGAAAATTCAGGTTTTGCTTTTTGGAACTCTCTCTGAATTTTTAGAAAAAGATTTTTCAAGTCATAGTTGGTTGAATCCATAGAGGTGGGACTTTACATACAAAGGGCCACCTGTATGTTGGCTGGCTTTACATTGCCACAACAGAACAGAAGGGGAGACAGAGACCATATGTTCTGTAAAGTCCAACATATTTACTGTCTGGCCCTTTATGGTAACAGTTTGCCAAAAGACCCTCTTAGAGGACACAGAACCGCTCATGACTCAGTAGCGTCAAGTATACCACAGGGTCATCCTGTCTGGAGAAGCACGACGCAGGATACTGCCTTGCTCACCCCTAACTGCAGGGATGAAATTAGAAAAACTACTCTCCCTGGTTTCAAACTTTGCTTTTTAACAGCAGGAACGGAGCTAGGGTCTTGCACATAGTAGGCAAGATTCAACCACTGACCTATATTTCCTAGTACCTTTTGTACTTTCTATTTAAAATTTATTTTTATATTATGTGTATGAATGTTTTGCATTCATGTATGCAAGCGCACTATGCGAGTGTAATGCCTGTAGAGGTCAGAAGAAGGTATCGGAGTCCCTGGAACTAGGAGTTACAGACAGTTGTTAGCCACCATGTGGAAGCTGGGAACTGAACCCAGGTCCTCTGCAAGAGCAATCAGTGCTTTTAGCTGCTGAGCCATCTCACTAGCCTCTGTACTTTCTGGTTTTGAGACAGGATCTTTTAAGTTGCCTAAGCTGGCCTTGAACTCACTCTGTGGCTCAGTCCTTGTATTTGTAGTCTTTCAGCTCCTGCCTCTTCTTTAGCTGGGATTACAGAAGCCTCGACCATCAGCCCTGCCCAGACCCACATTTTGAGACAGAGTATAGGCCAGATGGCCTGGCTCATACTCTGTAACCCAGGCTGGCCTTTTTCTCCCCCCCCACTTCCTGTTTCTGCTGAGTGTTCACACCTAGGGCCGACTATCTCAAACAGCAGCCCCCAGTCTGGCCATCTACCCCTTCTTTGTGTTCATTGTATAACTGCCAATCATACTGGGAAGTACATTTTTCTTCCAATTGATTTCTTAATGTTAAAAAATATGAGTGCTGAGTAATCCTGCTGCAAACCACATCTGACTGGCACTTTCACATGCTGTGGCAGTGATTTTGGAAACATGCATTTTCCCCCAGTGCTGGAAACCAAATCCAACTGCTTTTGGAAGCCATGAGAAGCACAAGTTCTCTGGTGCCTTCTGTCAGGACATAATAGGAAGAAATTAATTAGTCAAGGGGTAGAAGGACAGAGAAGAATAAGATCCCCCCCACTGCCCAAGTCTCACAGGCCAGACAGACTCCAGTTCTCTATCTAGAGTCCCCTCAAATGTCTGGCCTTCCCATTTGCTGCCTGTTAGGCCTGGCTCATTGTGATAGCAAAGTATAACTTTAATTCCTCCATGAGCCCTCCATTGTGATAAATGGCTTCCCACTGTGACAATTACCTGCCTACCCCCTTGTCTTCTCTTTCCTGGGCCACATCAGTCAGTATATCCCTCATTCTGGGACACTACTTTCTCTCTAGTCTTCACTTGTTTGCTTCTGTGTCTTTCCTGATGGGAGTCACAATCCTGCTTCCCAACTGTTAGAACTATGCCCATTCCTCAACACTCTCCCCAAGTGTCTCACAATTTATACACAACATTTTTGCAAGCAATTTTGAAACAAGACATACATGGATGCATTTTCCTGGCCATGATGCCTGTTGTAAATACAGTATAAATAGGACTGTGTCCAATGCAAAACCCCTATCAACTCCAAGCCCCTGCTAAGGCAAACACCTATTTGCTCAATATGGTTTGCCTGAGTCCTTTCTCTGCATTTACCTACTTACACATGACCTGGTAGGAGATGTACAGTATGTTTTGCATGTTTTATACAACATGGGAATATCCTGATATTTCTTTCTCGCTCAATAATCCTTACTGGAGATTTTTCCTCGTTATTCGCTGCATGGACAGAACATATTCTTTTCAACTGCCATAGCTTAAATAGAGTACCGCTCTTCTGGCTGATGTGTAGATCGTTTCCAGCTATTTGCAAGGAAAATGATGAAATAAACATCCCCATGCATGCCTTGTTGTGCACGTGTATCCCTTTCTGGGATATGTTATATGTTATTTATGTTTCTCTAATTGTTTATACCAGGGAATGGTGAATGTTTTCCTGCAAAGGCACTGACAAACATTTTAAGTTTTGCATGTCATCCAGTGGGTGGAGTGTCTGTCTCAACTGTGCCCAAGTGATTGGAAAGCAGGTGGAGATATGCATATGAACTGGTTTGGCTGTGACCTGATAAAGCTTTATTTACAAACAGAGCCACTGGACAGAACTTGGCTCAAAGCCACAGTCTACTGTCCCTTGGTATACAGCCCATCATCCAAACAGTTTTCAGTGTTGTCAGTATTTTCTGAATTCTTGAGATTTCTAGACATCACAGTACAGCAGGAATGATTCTATTTTCTGAGCCTGTGCCATGCTCACTGTGCCACACCCCACCTGTTGTTCATTTAGTTTAATACTTCAGTGAGGCAGTACAACCAACGTCCCTCTTGTGTCCATGGAAGCTCTATGATACTAAATAGTTCTTTTAGCAGCTCACGGGTAGAGGCAGAAGTCATGTCAAGGTAACAGGGCTCCAAGACACCATTATTATTATTATTATTATTATTATTAGTAGTAGTAGTAGTAGTAGTAGTAGTAGTAGTAGTAGTAGTATTTTGACTGCTATCCTACTATGTTGTCCAACTATAAAGGGGAGAAGGGGTAGCTAGTCCATCATTCACGTCCCATAGACTTGATGGTTCTGGTGGACCATATCCCTGGGAATTTGCACTGACAAGAGTATGGCTATAATTAAGATTCCTGAGGACCTCTATCCAATGTTGAGATATGACTACTTAGCTTCTCTTCCTGAAGCCTGGCCTGAGCATCAGGCCAAGGAAACTAGTCTCAGTTCCTGCTTTGTTCAGAAACCTCTACTTTTGCTCTTCACTTGGTCCAGCAGATGTACGAAAAGGGAAGGGGGAATAAAAAGAAGGCAGGAGGGAAGGAGAAAAGAAAGGGCAAGGAAGGAAAGAGGAGGAAAACTAATTCCACTGTTAAATGTATGTGCGTTTTGAAAATTGTATTAATTTGATATGCATTCGCTTTTCAGGGCAGTTTGGAGACCAGTTAAGGCACTAAGGGTAGAGTAAGAGAGGGGTGTTTTTCTTCAACAAGAGTAGTGATGCTGTTCAGGTCATAAAGGGTTATTGTGGGGGTAGCAGGGCAAGGGGAGGGGAGTGGGGGACCTGTCAAGTTGACAATGGCATTTTGTAGCTTGTTCTGAAGTTTCCCAAATACTGCTCCGCAGCTGCGTTTTGCTAGATCCAAAATGTGTTTCTCAGGCATAGCTTGGAAGATCAAGTACATTTTCTACCCTGTTTCATGCCAGTTGAAAAGCTGAGAGCTGCCAAGGCCTGAGCTTTTAAAAAATGTAAGTAGGAACCCCAGGAGGCTTGAACCACGGGTCATTCAAAATTCTCTTAAATTTTTTCCTAGAAAAATACACTTGACAGGTGCTTTTTCCTCATTTGGGAGAAACCTTTAGAAGGGTGCCTAGAATGAAGGGAAAGTCACTCTGCTGGCTGGTCACACCTTCCGTGTGGGTATAACCAGCGCCTGGCTTGGCTTTATTTGTTTTGGAGCCCTTGCTTCTCATGCACAGTGCATGGTGCTTCAGGGTTCATTACTCAGTCACAAATTGCTCTAGGAAGAAATTCTTCCACAGAGCCAAGTGGTTACATTTCTATCTGTGTACAAACCCCCTCATCTTTTTAAATGTGGGCATTCCCTGATCAAAACATAAGTGTGCGTGGGAGTACACACCATATACATAGAGCCATTATCAAGCACACTCTCAGGTACATTTTTGGCCCAAGTGTGAATCTTTCCTAGTAGAAGCAGGTTCTGTTCCTGAGCCTAGACTCAAAGGAGATGCTTTTATGCCATCAGTCTGGAAACTGAATAAATCCTGGTGTGCACCAAGGATTCTGTTTCATCACTGGCTTCTCTACCTATTCTAGATACAGCATAGCTCAGCAAATAGGCACAAAAACATAAGCAACCAAAGCAGATGATGCTGACTGGCCCACCTCAGATGTGCCCAACAATGTGAAGGTTAAGTGTGGATGGCTTCTGACAAACATGTTACTTGATCACTCTTCTCCTGTATTGGACATGGCCGTTACAATGGGACTATTGTTTAGGCACAAGCAGCCCGATTCACATTTTTCCAACCTGTTTGTACTTTTCTCTCCCCAAGGGGCATTTCTTGAGAAGCCAGAGGAATTCTGTTGATTATATCTCCAGTGGGCCACATTCCAGAGGGTAGGAGGGTCACACACCTGGGTAGCCGGGGAGGTAGACCAGTTGCTCCAAGGTCAGACGGCAGATACCTGCTCTGCTAGCAGTATGAATGCTCAGGATGCTGTTGGACACCTGCAACCATTTCGTACATCACCACCTCTGCTTGACCTTCTGGAGAGAGCCTGAAGGACTTAGCATCTCCCCCACCCCACCCCTTCTCCTGGATTCTCTGCCATTTCATTTTTGTCTGACTTTCCCCACTGTATTTTTAGAGGGCCAAAACCATCAAAGGAAATTACGTGTTCAACGTGGAATATACCTCTCAAATTACTATTTGTGTTTGTGCAAAATAGGTGATTTACTGGCACAGCCACCTCCCCCAAAAGACCTGGCCTTGTGATACCAAGCTGTGGGAAAATATTTGGGCTGTTTCTAGGGCCTGTTCTGAGCCTTATGCTTGCATGGCCTATTCAGCCATGCAGTCATTCACCATTCTATATTCAATCAACCCCTACTTCCTCCCGTTTCCTTCTCCCTTCAATTCGCTGTTCTATGTACACTGGCCAGACAGTCTGGGGATGCAAATAGATTAACTAATGGCTGTGTGCCAACCTCTTTGCCCTCTGAGGTACTGAATGGTTTCTACCTGTTATCATTTCATCCTTATAACCTGCAGAGCCCTCCCCTGGACACACTAATGCTGCTAACCTTGGGGATTCAGTGATCATGGAACAGGCCTCACTGGTCTGCACAAACAGCATCAACCTAGTCTAACACAAGGAGAGACAAGGCTCAGGCAGGGTCCCTGGGTCTATGCAGTCAGTGATAGAGTACCAGAAGCTGGATAGGGAGATGAGAGGAAAAAGTTATGGCTTGATAATCAGCTTCAATCCTGGTAGTGTGACATGGGAGACTTAGAAACTCAGGTTCTTCAAACTTCATGCTATTGCTTGAATGAATGTGTCTCTCTTGAAGTTTCTGTATTAGAAACTTAATCCCAAATTTAATATGCTAATGGTATTTGGAGATGGGATCTTTGGGAGGTAATGAGGGTTAGATGAACTCATGAGGATGGGGCCATTATCAGGGTATTAGTGTCTTGATAAGAAAGAGGATCATGAGTTATCAGCTTGGTCTGTTTTACCATGAGATGCACTTTGTCATGTTGTGATGACATGAGAAGCCCTCACCAGGTGCCAGTGCCATGCACTTAGGTTTCCCAAACCTCAGTGCCAGAAGCTAAGTGCATATCTGTTCTTTTTTTTAAATTTTATTATTTTATGTGTACGTGTGTATTGCTTGCATGTAGGTAAGTGCACCTGTGTTGTGCAATGCCCATGGAGTTCAGAAGAGGTTGTTGGATCCCCTGGGACTGGAGTTACAGACAGTTCTTAGCTGCCATGTGGGTGCTGAGATTTGAACCCGGGTCTTCTGCAAGAACAACCAGTGCTCTTAACTGCTTTTTTAATTTTATTATTTTATGTGTACATGTGTATTGCTTGCATGTAGGTAAGTGCACCTGTGTTGTGCAATGCCCATGGAGTTCAGAAGAGGTTGTTGGATCCCCTGGGACTGGAGTTACAGACAGTTCTTAGCTGCCATGTGGGTGCTGAGATTTGAACCCGGGTCTTCTGCAAGAACAACCAGTGCTCTTAACTGCTGAGCCATCTCTCCAGCCCTGCATATCTATTCTTTATAACTAAGTAAATATCTGTTCCTTATAAACTAATCAGTCTGTGGTATTTAGTAATGGCAACAGAAAATGTCCTAAGATACTAGATGAGCCTTCATCTACTAGGCGAATAGGAAAAAAATCATACCCTTGTCATAGGATTTTCATGCATACAAAGGGAAGAGTAGAAAGAATGTGCTTTGCAAATAAAGGCAGGCAGGGAGCCCTACCAAGACAGGGAGTCATGGATGTGGACCCATGTTCTCACTAGGCAGAATGGAGTAACCAGAGGCTCAAGAGATGAAATGTTGTGAGAGATCTCTTCTCATGCAGTCATTCCTTATGACCCTGAGGGTGGGAGGATGGGACCTGACACACCTGAGCCAGCATCTGCAGTCTGTATCCTGACCATCTGTCCTGAGCCTCCATCCCTAAGCCAGACAACACTAGGTCATTCTATCTTCTAGTGCTCCTGTGACCAGTTCCAGGGACTGCCACTGCCACCAAAGGACCGGGGATGCATCACCTAGTGAGGAGAGGCTGACTCACCAGAATTCTCCATGTTCATTGGAAACAACAAGCTTACACAGAAATAAGCTTGTCAACGAACTCTGCTGCTAAGAAAATGCACATTGGGGACCTCTCCAGATGTCCTCAGCTTACAGGAGTCAGAGGGAAAGTTGACCATGAAAAGTCTCCTCCCAGGCTCATCCTGGCTGTTTTTGAGCTCCTGTCTGTTTTGACAAATGGCAAGTGAATATTGAGGACTCAGACTTATGAATCCCATAGATGTCTAAAATTAATGTTTTCCTTCTTATTGTGTTAGGGAATGAAGGAAAACTTGTCACTTTATAAGTTGAAAGCCATGGGCACAGGTGTCAGGGGCAAGGAGACCTTTGGTGGGCTACATACAGGTTAGTCCACAACAATTCAAAGATGGTGCACCAAAGTCACTACTGAGTCCTGGATGATTTCTGTCACAGGACAGAACCTGGGCAAAAATGTGAGGCAGGCAAGGCTTGTTTTCAATGAGTGTTGGGGTTTAGGTCCCTTCCTCCAATCAGTGCCCTGTAACTGTGACCTGGAAACAGGCTGGCAAAGCTGTGGCCTGGGGATCGTCAGTGTCTGTAGAAATGTACTATGAGGATACACATACTGTGATCCTTGGTGTAATGAAAATCCATTCTGCCTAGTGAGTTTTGAAAGCAAGTGGCCAGCAGGAATTGTCCCTTCTCTTTGTCCCTCTGAGAAGCTTCTTTCTGTTTGCAAATTGTAGGGATTAAATAACATGTTTCCTAGCCTGGGGTCCATGCAGGCTGTGATGGGGAGATGAGGGTCTGCTCCATCTTCTAGGCCCAGGGTAGAAATGCTCACAGCCTGAGATAGAAAGAGGCCTTCTGAAAGCACAGCTTGTCCTTCCATCCAAGCTTACCCCTCCAGCCAGTGGAGGCCTGCAGCCAGCTATAGCCTCTAAAACTGTAGCACCCACCCTCTCCCATGGGGAAGGCAGTGAGGCCAGGGACGGAATGAGCCCTGGCTGGCCCTGTGCCTGGCCCTGCCACCAAAGTGGACCTGCCACTTGTTCTTCCAGACAGGTCTGTGAACCCTGGAGACATCCATTATTGGGGCTGGCCACAACTTGTCAGGGATCCTGTTACTCCCCAATCCAGTTCCAAAAACAATACCAGGCTTGATATATTAGGCCTGATTAAATTGGCCTGCAACATGTTTCTCACTTAATTTGCCTATTTTGCTTCTTGCCTCTCCTCCTCTGGGTTCCACCCCTCAAAGCTCAGTTTGGAAGGACCCCTCCATTTGATTTGAAGGAGCTGCACCCATAAAACAGTGCCAGGAAGGAGTCAGGGCATGTGGAATCACCTGCCTCTGTGAACACTCATATCTAACCACCAGGGAAAATATGCTGAGGCCCAACAGTGAGAAATAAGCAAGCCCAGGAGAACCCTGGATAGAGGAAGCTTGCACTTAGGCTCAATCATATGTTCCAATTTCCTCTTGTATATTTTCCCTGACATCTTTGCATAGTGAAATTCTGATGAGGTTTTCACCTGTCAAAAATGTAAAGGCTTTAAAAACCAGCAGCCAACTTTACATAGGGGCCTTATTTAATCTTAACTCAAAGACCCATTGAATGCACCGATGAACTTCAGATGGACAGATGGATTGACTGGAGGGTTGGCTCTCGGAGGAACCAAGTGTGTGCATTCATTCTGCTTTGGGCCCAGCTTCTTTCCTTACCATCATCTTCTGGTCAGGAGCTTCACAA
Organism: Nannospalax galili; assembly: GCF_000622305.1. NCBI lineage: Eukaryota > Metazoa > Chordata > Mammalia > Rodentia > Spalacidae > Nannospalax > Nannospalax galili. Next base: position 1,245,340 of record NW_008335437.1, read on the forward strand.
AGCCTTTCTCATATTTTTGAGGGGGGCATTTTGTAGATCTACCCACTTACCTCCTTTGTCTGGTCTCTTGGCAACAATAGCAACAAAATCCGTCTGGAAGCCAGACAAAATTGTCGCATCCAGTTAAAAAACCGTCAGTTCCAACGAAAACTCCCAGGAAGCGAAAAGTAAGAAAACCACAGAGGTTTCTGCATTGAGAGGCTAAGCTGACCTGCCCTGAATTCTGAGTCTGTCCTTCTTACCCTGAGCCCTCTTTTATGGGGTACAACATTGTGAAAGAAACATGCATAACATTTGACTGTCAGGAGAAGAATTAGTATCTCAGAATAGCCCTGAGTATGATCACATGTAATTGTTTTATGGGTCCTGGCATGAATTCAGGGAAGAATGGGTTTTTAATACCAAATCTTTCCATTTCTCTTTGTTTTCCTGAGATTTGTGGGCTCTGTGAATGGCAGGTTTCTGGCAGATCTGCAATTCCGATTTCCCCTTTGTTTTCTCACGCTAGTAGAGTTCAGGGTTTCTTTTATTTTTGCCATGAGTCACAAATACTATTTAATGGGAGTGGGAGACGGCTTCTTCCCTCCTTCCCCCAGAGATTCATCATTTGGTTAAACCACACATAAATTAAACCTCTCTCCAAAGAGCCATTAATGGTTCTAATGCACATACATGTACATGCTCACACTGATTAAGAAGGCTTTTCTTTTTCTTTTTCAATCCTGGAAATAGCCACAGTCCAACTTGCCACTCTGTCTTCGTGAAAAAAGGCAGTTTCAGGCAAAGGCAGGCAGAAAGGCCATACCATTAAAAACACACTTGTCCAAAAGCACAGCAAGTGTCATCAGTACTGGGGATGCCTTCAGAGGTACTATAGTTTGGATATGTGTAAGGGGATCCCCCAAAAGTTCACATTATTATAAGCTTGGCTTCCAGTGGGGTGTGGCAATTGTTGGAACTTTGAGGGGTGGAGCTAGTGGAAGGACTTAAAGTCAGCTAGAGTGGGCCCTCAGAAGGGACTGAGATCAGGTACCTGGCTTCTTATTTCAAGATGTGAGCCCATCCACTTAGACGAACTCCTGCCATCACTATCCATGATGTGACATAACCAGGGGACCCTTGCCAGATCCTGAAAGATTATGTTTGGACTTTCTAAGCATCTCAAAGTGTGAGATGAATAAACCTCTTCTCTTTCTAAAGTTGGCCTGCCTTGGATATTTCATGATAGTGGCAAGAGAAAACATAGACTACATATAGGGGGCATCCTTGTACAAATCAACATGCTTTAGAGTAAAAAGAGGTAGAGACCAGAAATCAAAGATCATGATTACCAGCTTTGTGTTTTTCTTTTCTTTCTTTCTTTTTTTTTTTGAGGGTTTTCTGAGCTTTCTGTAGCACCAGCTAGCCTGTGTAAACCAGGCTGGCCTTTATTTCACAGAGCTCTGCCTGCTTCTGCCTTCTAAGTGCTGGGATTAAAGGCATGCACCACCACTCCTGACTCCAGGGGTCTTTTATAAATAGGTGTGTTATAGAAAAATCCCTCTGGTCACAATATGGAGGACGGATCACAGAGCACTGAAGGGCAGGATGGTTAAAATATTGTGAGCGAGTAATGCTGGAGCCACAGAAGGGGAAAGGAAAAAAGAGGTTGCTTTGTGAAGATGTATGTGGAACAGGTTTGTCTTCAGTATCTCCAAGACAAAAATAGGTCACTTAGATGTTGACATATTCTGATGCGAAAATTAATGGACGAACAGATGCAGCACTCTAAAAGAAATCCCCAGTGCTGAATATAGCTGTTATGTGTTCAAGACCCTTCTCCTCTTCATTCTTTGTCTCAAGCTTCTCCCATCCCTAATGTCGCTGCCCACATCCCATTGCTCCTCCCTGCCTCCCTGCACTATGCTGAGTCAGCCCAGCTTCTAGGCATCCCAGCAAATACAGTTTACTGGCTTCATTTACAGACCATGTCAAAACACTTGTACTGAAATACCATCCGTGCACGTGTTGAAGTTCCAAAGAAGTAAAAGCCCTTCGGGTTTTGTTCCATCCACACAGTGCACTGGGGAGATGGTGGTTCTTTTTAGAATCTTCAGTCAAGCTCTGCTTCCCTGAGCATTTCCAAGGACACCTGCATCTAGGGACAAGCTGTAGGGGTGGGTAAGATGCTGCCAAAAGTGTCAGAGGAGGCAGCATCTGTCACCCCCTAATCCAGGGCTGCCTGCCCTGTGCAGGAAATGGTCCCCGCTGGGTGTCCCTGCAGCTACTCCAGACAGGCCTCAGTTTGCTTCTAATTTTTCCTGAGCAGGGCCTCAATCTCTGCCTCCTCTCGACTGCCCATATGGCTGGTCCTGTCCCTAGCTGATAGCAGAAAAGACCAGTGAGGCTGTCTATCTCCCTGTCACTTTTTCACAGATCATCCATGCAGCTTACACCCTCCCAGCCCAAGCTTCAACAGCCACCCTCTGTATCCACAGGCTTTGCATCCATGGATTCAACTAACCTTGGGCTGAAAACACTCAGAAAACAATTGTATGTTTACTGAATACGTACCAGCAAGGTTTTGGTCATACTTCCCCAAACAATGCAATGTGATAACTAGTAATACAGTATTATGTTTTATAAGTAATCTACAGAAAATTTAAAGTGTATGAGAGAATAGGCATAAATTATATGTAAATGATGTGTCATTTATATAAGGGGACTTGGGTGTCTATGGACCCTCATATCTGCTTGGGGGGTCTTATTGCCAACCACCCCCCCATGGATAGTAAGAGACAATTATACTACCAAACCTAAAACCTAAAAGTGTTGGAGGAGGAAAGAGTGGAAGAGCCAGATTCCCTCACACATTTTACAGACCCATCTGGACTTCTCAGCTTTACTGAAACCTTTCAGAGCTGTTGCCAGCACACTTTCCTGTTCCTTGGAGCTGTACCCCTGGCTGTTCATTCCAAGTGGATGGAGATGCAGGCTTAACGTTGCTGATGCCCCGGAAAGAGTTGTTATTATGCTAAGCTGTGGGCCTTGAGCATGGTGAGGAGATTGCTTGGATTTCTGTGTAGTGATAACCTCTCCCATGGGGTGACAGCCTCAGGGAGGAGGCCTGGCAGGGCTCTTCAGTATGATAAATGAGAGGCTCCGACCATGTCGGAACACAGGAGCCTGGGAATGCAGTGGGTTTAGGGCCTTTTCCTTCTGTCTTTGGGTCTGGCTGACCAACTGCAGATGTAGGTAGAAACAACACCTCATGCTTGTCCCTCCAGACAATGAGCTTTTAATTCTTTCCAACTCTTCTATACTCACGCTGTGCCCTCTGCCTAGATCCCTGTGCCAACAGCCTCCCAGTGTACCCTTAGCCATTGCTTTTCCTCCTCCTTTCAGTAGGAGTACTCCTGCTTCTGCAAAGCCCTTCCTGTCCTCCCTGGCCAGCTCACAGGCAGCTGGGGGCTCTTGCTTGCATCGCCAGGCACCGCTTACTCCAGGTTTATTCTGGCCATAGTCTCTGCTCGCATGTGGGATGCATCAGAGCTATGGGTAGGGACTCCGATTCTTTTCATTCTGGTGCCCCTAACACAGGGTATAGTACTGAGCAGCCACTGGGTGAGCACTTGTGAAGAGTGAGAAAAGTTGTCTAGATGGAGGTCAACTCTGAGACTGCAGAGTACAGCAGAAGACAGGCAGACTGGGTTCAGGTTTCATCTATGACGTGAGGATGTTAGAACCAGGACATTTGAGAACAGATCCCTGGCAGACTCAGAGACATCTGGTAGAACATGTCACAGGGCCCAAGAGAAAGCCTCCTCCTACTGGTATGGAGACCAGAGGGATTTTTTTCTGAGACATTCCTTCAGGCTACAGAAGAAGCCAGGTTGGTGGAGTGGCAGAGGCAGAAGTACAAAAAGACTGAGGTGAGATTGATTTAATTATTTTGATTGAACAATGGTGACCTCAACTGTGCATCTGTAACCCCAAAGTCTCTAAGACATAACGTATTAGTCAATTTTTCATTGCTATAACAAAATACCTGAGCCAGGCTAACTTTATAAAGAAAAGAGGTATACCTGGGCTCACAGTTCTGAAGACACAAGGTCTAAGGGTTTCATTTGATGGTTGCTGTCCTGCTGGTAGAGTCCCCAGGGAGCACATGCTATCACATGGTAAGAGATAGGAAATGTAGGTGTCTATGCCTACATGTCTAGTCTCTGTCCTTTTCATAAAACCACCAGGACTCTATGCTGACAGCCTTGTCTAAACCTAAGAACTTCCCAAAGGCCTAGCTCTAAACACCACAGGCACAGCAGATTTCCACTATCTGCATGGCATTGACTTTGGAGGCTGAACTTCTGTGAGTTTGGGGAGACAAACCATAATCAAAACAAAGGGAAGGGCTAGAGCAAGGGCTTAGCCAGTGACTTGGTGTCCACACGGGAGGGGGTGGGCTTTGTGAAGAAAGGTCCTCTGCATGTCAAGCTCCCATGAACAGCCTGGAGGGCTTCGAGAGTGTTAGGCAGGGTGCTCAGTGCTGAGATATGGAGGGAACATAAAAACCCTGTTCCTGTCCTCAAGGAAAGTCTCATGTGATGGTAAAATAACACCAATCAGAGTACACACACACACACACACACACACACACACACACACACACACACACACACACACACACACCTGGAGCATTGTAAATAAATACCTGGAAGGTGCCAGAAGTCTCACTGAGAGAAGACTGCTTAGGATGGAAGTTGATGCGGAGGGAGTGAACAGAATCAGGTAGGCAGGGAGCAATCCATATGAAGGCACGAGTGAGGCATAAGGGAGGGTGTGTGCATCTGGGAGCTGCATAAGGAGGGACGGTGAGGCTGCCGGTGAGGCTGCCGTAGACAGCAAGGCCTGGTTGCAAGCACTCCTGTGTTGTGAGAACGGAAAGCTATCCTAGACAAGAGCACAAACGAGTACCTGTGTGCCACTGAAACTAGTTACCAGAGCATCAGCAGGCTGAGTTTGGCCAAGGACCAGAGCATCTGGAACCCAATTGTAGAAGGTAGTGGTGCAGGTGAGAAGAAGAGATGGTGTGTGAGACTCCAGGGCATGGTGGCTGCCTCTGTTCTGGTTCCAAGGACGTGGACCTCTGTATCTGAGCTCATTACACGAGGAGGACATTCTGGCCCAGGCAAAAGGGAGTTTGATAGACTTCAGTCCTGGTATTTGGTATGTGCTAGTGGGAGACAGATGGCCAGAGTTTCTGCGTCCCTGTGCCCCAGGCTGAAAGCTCAGAGGGGGCGGGAGAACACTAGGTCTGTGCACAGTAGCTCCCTTTGTCCTGGCACACAGCACAAAGCAGTCCTTCCTCAGTGACTGCCTCTGATGCTGGTGATAATGGTGGTGACAGAGAGGGACTTTCAGCCTGAAGGTCACATAGTTGGTGGAAAGAGCTCAGGGCTAGAGTCTGACATCCTGGAACTCCTGTCTATTAGCTGCCTGACCTTGGTCAATTCATTTAATAAACCTCTCTGATACCAGAGAAAAGAGAAAGCAAAATGGCAGGCACGTGTGGACCTTTGTTACATTTTTTTCTTTCTCCCTCTTCCCTCTGTGCCAAGCAGGTCTGTCATCCTGTGACCTTGGGTATGTTACAGTATACCTCGTTTCCCCTCAGTTTCCTGATCCACAGAACGGGAATAATGGGAGCCGTATGGGTATTTCCTTGCCTCCTTCTACGTGCATTCTTTCCCCATTGCCCTTCCACGTTGAAGAGGCTGACATGCACAGATGACATCCTCATCTTCCTGTGACCTCTGACTTCTCCTTCTTGGTGGTAGGTGGGACTTCTACTGGTTACTCCTCCCTCTGGGCTCAACCCTCACCCATATGTACCTATAACCCATCTGTACCTTTGTATATATTCCCTTCATTAAACACTCTTTTATGATTACTTGCAACTATGGTAGCAATTTACCATATGAACCATCCTTCAATATTCAATTTGGCAGCGGTAAATACATTCACACTGTTGCGCAGCCTCCGTCATTGTTCAGCTCCAGGACTTGTTTCATCTGGTAAAACAGAAACTCTGTGCTCCCCTAAGCAATAATTTTCTGTTCCCTGTCCCACCCCCAATCTGCCAACCACCATTCCACCTTCCAGCCCCATACATTCTCTTTTTCTAGGTAGTTCACGTAAATGGAACCTAAGCATTTGTGCTTTTGTGACTGGCATATATTTCCCTTCAGATTCACCCATTCTGTCACATGTGTCAGAATCTCCTTCCATCTCAAGGCTGCAGCATCTTACTGTATACATGTCTCTACCCCATTTTGGCTGTCCATTCAGTCATGCATTGGCTTGCTGTGGACATGGTGGTACAAATGTGCTTAAATCCTCTTTAATTGTTCTCCTGAGTGTCCCAGGAAGGTTCCTCCTGGGATCTTCCTGATACATAATACATACCTCATATCTCTGTGTCGTTTTTGAGTAAATTGAGTTAATGTGTCAGTGCCTGACATGTGACAGGTACTCCATACATATCAGTTACTGTGATGAAGGCTTCATGGTGTGGCAGAGTGAGAAGTGACCCCTTCTTGATGCTAAGATAAAGTTTAACACCAAGGAAACTACCTTTCTCCTCCTCATTAGGGTGGGACAAAGTGATACACTCTAGAAAGTAAATGTGATAGGACACAGCCCTGCTAGGCATGGCCAGAAAGATCCACCCCACCAAAGCCTGTATGCCTCCTCCAACTGTGTGGGCACTCTGAAGGAAGAGCCTGGGTGGCTCATGAGCTTGGGTCTCTCCACATGTGTAGCAGAGGGTGGTGGAGGTGTCACCACCTTGTTTTACAGATGATGAAACTAGGAGTTGTTAACTTACCCAACAAGCAGCAGAGGTTAGAGGTGAACTCAAGCATGCAATTTGGCTTGAAGGCTAACACTTCTAAGTACTATCCCTTAAACTTAGAAATGAGCTTTGGCAATTAAATCTGTCCCTCCTTGAGCACCCCAGTCCCAGTCTAAGCTTATATTGCAGTGGGTGTCCACAGAGCTAACCCCTACACCAGAAAGCGAGATGTCCTGGGGTGACTAGATCACTACAGTGCATCCCCCAGTGGCACAGGCTAGAGAGGAGGAGGATCAGACTAAACTAGAAGCAGCCTCCTTGTCTAGCCTCGGTGTCATTTCTTCTTGGAGCCATAGTCTGCCCTAAGCCCCTGGAAAGGAGACAGGGGTTGATGGTTATCCCTGGCTCCACAACGGTAAAGCCAGGATTACCCGTTGACATTACAGCTGGCAGCCTCTGGCGGCTGGCACCCTTTAAAAGAACACCATGGCAAGTTTCCAGTCAAATTCTCCCAATTAGGCAGTTAGAGAAACATTATCCACCCCAGGATGAAGCTGATGAAATGGGAGGGGAGGGCCAGGGAGGAAAAGGCTAATAGCTCTGTGCTGGAGCCTATAGCTGCCCAGCGCATGCATTTCTGGGGATAGGAGGGCTCTGAGTTCAAGAAGTCTCTGTAGGGGACTTATATGCTTTCCGAGAACAGATGGGTGATCCAGTTCACCTTGGCCACTTAAAGATCCTTTTATGAAAAGTAGGAAGAGGAACCATTCTCTGAAACCCCAAACCTTTCCCATATCTGGTCTGTACCGTGCAGGCAGAAGGGAGCATAAGGGCAGAATTATAGTCAGAGTTGGAAGGAAGGGTCCTTCCCAAGTCCGACCAGACTGAAACAGGGGCTAGAGAAACTGATTCCACCAAGAAGGTGTAGTGCAGTCTAGAATCCTGACTATTTTTCCATAGCTTCCCATAGTTTTTCACTGATTGAGCCATTCTTCTCTAAGTGTAAGCATCTTACATCAATCACCACATTTAATTCCAAAAGTGGGTCTTCCTACTCTCCTTAATTTTCGCAGGAGAAACAGACATACTCAAATTTACAAAAGCCAAGAAGGACAGAGAGACCAAGCCAAATACCCAGCCCCTTAGTAGGGGCTTAGATCCCATTCCCAGAATTCTGCCATCAATACACATCTATTTAATGATAATGATAATACACTGAGCAGCAGACCAAGTGTGTGTAATCCTTACAACAATTTCTGTAAAGTAAGACTCATCTCTTCCCATGGTGCCAACAAGGAAAGTAGGCCAGGGATGACAAACCTGCTTAGAGCTGTACAGTATAGTGAGATCCAATTCTTGCCTGAGCCCGTGCTGTATACCACCACAGAATATGCTTTCCACTCAGGACAAGGCCTACCTGTATACCAGCACAACAGGCCTGATTTTGGTGTACATAGTCCATAAATCATATGAACTAGTTATATAATAAAATAATGAAAAAGCAGAGAGAGAGAGAGAGAGAGAGAGAGAGAGAGAGAGAGAGAGGGGTGGGGGAGCAGACCTTGGGTTGGGGCTGTCAAAAAGGGGTGTCTTAGTTTGTTCTTCATTGCTGTGATAAACTACTCTGACCAATACCAACTTGGGGAGGAAAGGGTTTATTTAGCTTATATATCCCGGGTCACAGTTCATCCGGGAGCCCAAGGTAGGAACCTGGAGGCAGGAGCTGGAGCACAGGCCATGGAGGAATGCTGCTTACTGGCTTGCTCCCCTGGCCCCTGCTCAGCCTGCTTTCTTATGCAACACAGGCCCACCTGCCCAGGGGTGGCACCACCCACAGTGGGCTGGGCCCTCCCACATCACTCATCAAGAAGATGCCCCTCAGACATGGACACAGGCCAGGCTAATAGCGGCAATTCCCCAATTGAAGCTCCCTCAACCCAGCTGTGTCAAGTTGACACTAAAGCTATCCAGCACAAGGGACTATGAAAGAAATGGTTTGATTGGTTCACCACCACAGGGTGAAGATGGGAGACAGCAGGTCTCTCAATGACCAAGAGCTCTCTGGTCTGCTTCTCATAGAGAGTTGGAAGCCATAAAGAAGGGTGGAAACCAGAACATGTAGGGACCTGGATGCCTGCATACCAAGTGACGGTTCTACCAATGGGAAGTAGGGAGCTGTTGAATATTTGAGGTCCAGGTACCAAGATAAATCTCTAGGATGAACAAGGTAGAGATGGTGTTCAGCATGGATTTGAAAAGAGAAAGCCTAGAAACCCAAGCTCACTGTTCTTAGAATGCAGAGAAAACCTGGTCACTGATGAACAAAACAGAGGTAGCTACCCTGTTATCGGTGTGCTATGAAAACAGTCCATGTGCATGGTCTTTATGAAAGTTCTGCTTCCTTCTGCCATGAGTACTTCTTCCTCTCAACAGAGGGCTGAGGTCTGAGGAGAACCAGGCCCATCAAGGTTGTGCTAGGAGACAAGGCCTCAACTGCTTAGAACCAGCACTGGGAAGTACTTGAGGTAGGAAGCTGCCTCCTGTCCTTGGGCTCCTGCACAATCTCAGCCCAGCTGTTCAGGGGATCCACTAAAAACCCCAAAAGTCCAGAGAGACTTTCAGATTTGCATAATCCTTCACTGAAGGCTTCATCTTCTTTCCTCATTCATCCCCACATCTGGGATGGGGCTGGTTGCCCAAGGGATGCAATTAGCCAGAGATGCACAGCAACTCAGAGGCTGCCTCAGTCTACAAGAAGTATGTCTCCTGTGAGGGGCTGGGGTGGCCATCCTTCATTAATAACAGCATTTCGGAAGGAGAAGGTATCAACAGTCTTGTGTGCCTGTAGAGCACCAATAAAAATTAAGAAAACACTACTTTACAAACTGCCAGGATACATAGCTTCACAATGGGCTTACAGTCAAAAAGCAGAGCTCTGTCCAGCCTGGGGGAGCTGGGAGAGTCAAACCGGAAGTAAGTGAGCAGAGACCGTGTGAAATGGCTTCCTCCAGGCAGATCCACAGCACTAGGCCATTTGCAGCAATGACTGTACCCCTTTTCTCCCTGAGTCCATCCCACCCCCAACCACACGTCTTGTCAGCTGGATTTCGCCCATAATTTTGAAACGCCATGGATATATTTCACTGGGAATTGGCTCAAGCTTGCCAGGAAAAGCAAATTCAGGGCAGAAATAGTGGAATTTGGATATGATGGTCCAGAAAGCTGTTGCCAACACCAGCTTCACTTCAAGCTTGATGTGGGGAAGAGGAATAGAGATTTCTAGGGACCGAGAGAAGGTGTTAAACAGAATTCTGTTTGTTTAAAAAGCTTCACTGAACCTGCAGCCACCCCCCAATTCCATTCTGACAAATTCTTTTCCCTGCCACCCAAAGAGGTCTGTGTTCTCCCAAGAAGGGATGCTTCTGTGCTCCTGTGTGAAGTGCTAATGAAGGCAGAAGGAATAGACGCCCTGGTCTCTCTCTTTTGCTCTTCACGTGTCACTTGAGAACACACCCCAGGGTCTCCCACAGATGAGATGCCACATGAAGGCTGAGCTGATAGAACCTGGTGGCTGTTGCTCTGCTGGGCCCAGGACAAAGAACTCGGCTTTTCCACTCTGATAGTCTCGAAAATGTGCATCTTTCCATTGTGCATGAGAGTTTTTATTTTGTCAGCAGTGGATAGGTTTGCATTAATTAGGTTAGGACACATGTCGGGAAGGAGCATTTTGCAAATGCCAAGACCCTGCATTGGTCTTCCTCTTCCATTCAATTCCCCTGTGAATGGCTAGAGCTACCTTTTTCATCTCGGAGCATTCCTGACTTTGGGAAAGCTACATGAGACCAAGATGGGGCAAAAACTGGAGTTAGTGGCTTCATCCTCCTGACCTTTAGACCCAGGCTATGACCAGCTATACTCAGAAGGAGGGGGGCAAGGAGCAGAACTAGGCTAGGCAGAAGAGGTGAGCCAGGAGGTTGAGTCTAGCATACAGTTCAAGGGGATTTTGGAGTTTGGTATCACTTGGGGTAAAACCAGCAGCTGTTAAAGAGGTGGTGTGTTACTGAATTTGAAGGAAACTTACCTGCACATCTGTCATCCCAAGAGTGACTCACCGAGATGGGGAGCCTCCTGGCCACCTCTGCATCTATAGTGCTTTATTATAACATTTTTAGTTTCTTTCTTTCCCCAGAATAACCTCTCACTGTTAAAGCTGCAGAGGACAAGGAGGAGCTGTGTGAATCCTATTTTTAAACAATTCCAATGGTATCTTCAGTTTAGGAAGTGCTTGTTTTTAAATTTTTAATCCTCGTTTTTAAAATTATTATTATTATTTTTATTGTTAGCCTGGGTCTTATATAGCTTGAGCTTGGTCTTGACTTTTCTATGTAGCTGAGGATCACTTTTTAATTTTCTGATCCTCCTGCCTCCACCTCCCGAGTGCAGAGATTACAGGCATGTGCCACCACACCCGGTTTTATGCTCTGCTGTGATTCCAGCTCAGGGCTTCATACATGCTATAGATAAGTACTCTACAACTGAGCTGCATCCTCAGCCTTCAACTAATAGACTTTGAAGAGTTAATTCTACATAGACATCTAGATTTATTCCCAAGCATTAAATTCATCCCAAGGTCCTAGGATGACTAGTCTGATGTGTTAGCCCCAAAGACTGCCTTCAAACCATGGTACCATGGACTGTCTTTGTATCTTTGAAAAGCATCAAAGCCGAAATGCACAGAAGTCAAAGACACTGGCTGACCCCGAGCCAAAGTCTTGGAATTCCACCCAGAAAACGTTCTTGGGCCTGGCCTTGCAGATGACCCTTGGAACCTATCCAACACTAAATTGCCCAAAGGAGGCTTTCAGCAGTCTGGGCCCTTATGGCTCTCCTAGGAAACATCACCCAAATAGACTGAGTTCTGAGCTTCACCGTGGTTTGATAAAGGGGCCTCTTGAGGCCCCAAATGTATTATGTTGTTAATGACTGGAGACTGTTAGCATGCTGATTAATGCGGCCATTGTTCAGAACAATGATTAACCCAGCAGGAAGGACCAAAGGCAATGAAATAATGCCTAATCACTCTGGAAGGAACTGCCAGGTGATGTTTATTTCATGAGAACCAAAGGGAATCAAAGACACAATCATTTTTCCTTAACATGGATGTTTTCTGTCCAGCAGGTGGGCAGCAGGGCAGCAGCAGTGGCGAGCTGGGCAGCGGCAGTGGCGAGCTGGTCCGTATCTGATTTCAGGTATACAGCAGCAGAATACAGAGGGACAGGAAGAAAGGGACAGGGAAACCTGTCTCAGGCTGAGCCACCTACACACTTACACTCACTCTAGTCTCCCATCTTTCTCGAAAGCAAGCTCTCACCTGAGCTGCTAATTAAGTAATTTCCTTGTGTATCTGACTTGGATGGTTTTCCCAAAGCACTGCCAAGTAGAAATGGCTCTTAATTATGTCAACTCATGAAACCACACCAAAGACAACTGTATCAGAACACTCATTTGTCATATTATTTAAAGAACAGGGGGAGGGGGCAACGGACAGGAGCCCTTTCATCAAAAAGCACTCAGAGTCAGGTTCGTCAGCTTTCAAATCCAGGCTGTTTAAATCCCTGCTCCATGTACAGGAGGACCAGTGCAGAAGCAAGTTCATTTTCAAGAGACTGTGAAGATAGAACTACTTTTCTGCCCATGTAAAGTTAGAGTTAATTTGAGCTTTCAAAATGCGTAGTTGGCCAGGCGTGGTGATGCACACCTTTAGTCCTAGCACTCAGGAGGCAGAGGCAGGCAGATCTCTGTGAGTTTGAGGCCAGCCTGGTCTATGTAGCAAGTTCCAGGCCAGCTGGGGCTACAGGGAGACCCTGTCTCAAAAAGACCAAGAAAAGTATACTTGATTTGCATATGGTGAGAGGGCTCAGCTTTGTGGTGATGGCATTAATCTAGAGAAAAAAGAAGGGCTTGATCTTCTTGGCTTCTCCATCTTCCTCATAGAAGCTTTGGAGAAATCAGTGAGCAAAGAGGGAGTATGAAGATGCTGTTCTGAAGACCGAGAGGATCATGTGCCAAGCACTGCAGGTGGCCCCTAGAATCAGAAAAGGGCAAGGACATGGACTTTCTAAGTCCTGTAGGAGAGAGGCCCTGCCAATATGTGGATTTCAGCTCAATCCATCATTTCACTGCAGAGCTACAGGTAAGGTAGTAAGTTTGTGTTGCTCTAGTCCACTAGCTATATGGCGATTTGTAAGAAACTGATAGAGCACATGATCTAGGATTTTGCCTCATGCCCACACCTACTCTGTGGCCACTCCTGCATCCTCAAAGTGCTCGGCATCCCTTGAAGGGGGGCTTCTATTCTGTCTGCCAGAGTTGGGCTTACCCACTTGAGATTGCTGGGCTCCCACTTACAGCCCACCACCCTTCTGTTTCCCTGCAGCGGAGCATAATTCTCATATTTTTTCTGGGATCCTCTGTTAGAATCTTAGCCTCCATTTCATTGAATTTCCAGGGGGATTTCTTTTACTTCTCATAAACACTCATTACATGGAGCAAACTACATTTTTCTGAACATTTAGCAATAAGGAAACTCAAGTTAGAGAGGTATGAACTTGCCCAAACTTACACAGCTAAGTGAGTGTAGTCATGATAATAATCCAGACCTGGGAATCTCCAAAGCCAGTGTCCTCAAAAATCTTTATCATGCCCATTCTCATGGACGACCTGGCTGAGAGACCCCAGGAGCCCAATCTCTTAACCCTTGTGGTTCAGGATGTACACAGGAAATGGGAATACCTGAAACCTGATAAGAGTTGGAACCAACTCCATCTTTACTTGATTTCATTCCAATGAGCAAGATCAAAGTTTCAAGGGGCACACGCATGGATGACAGTGATGCCAAAGGGAACTACCCCCTGGACTCTGGACCAGAAGACTCTCCCAGGAGAGACCCTCCCCAACACTAATGGCTGGTTTGCTCCCAGCTCTGCCTGACACTGATGTCGCAGAGCATATCTCATCCCAACTTTGCAATCCAGTGGCTGACTAGCCTCCCTCTCAGGATTTCTTACTTTCCTTGTCATTAATTTTGGAAGTCATTCAGTGGGCAGAAAACAATCTTATCTTTAGCATTTCAAAAAACCTCTTTATCAGTAAAACTTGGAGGTACTTTTACGTGTGTGCGCACGTGTGCGCTGTAAGGCCACTTTAACTAATGATGCTGTTCACAACACCATGGATATAGTAGCAGGAAGGGCCAGGGACTAGAGGTAACAGGGTGGAGGACATACACAAGGCCACCTAGGAGCTCCTCTGATGCCCAGTTAAGTACTTTCACTTCTACCCCAGGCCTCAGTCATACACTCTAGCCTGACTGATTCTCGGGCAGCTCTGGAACTCTTCGCAAGGCACTTTGGGACGCTCACTACACTCATTAAATAGTAACTCTCTTCCCTTTCTTCTGTGTGTGTGTGGGGAGGGCAAATTCCCCTTTGTTTTTCACTGAAGAGAGAAGGGAGTCAACCAGTATCACCTAACATTGCCCTGCACATGATTGTGCTTGTAAACCCCACCTTGTGGCCCTGTTTACATGCTGCAGGTTAAAGAGTATTGGAAATAGAGGTAAAGTGAAGGTGGCCAAACGATCACTGGGAACATGGTCAGATGTCCTTACATACTTACCTGACACAAGCCAAGGTCTCAGACCACACTCTCAGAAGTCAACCGGAGATAATGATTTGGTTGTTTATAATGTTGTCATTATTCCAAACTTGAAATTCAAACAAAGCCACCTCAGCCTCTGGAGTCCAGAATGCTATTTCTGGAAAGATTCTGCATGCCATATACACTTCAAAGCCCTAGGTTCTAGGTCCCAGCATCTTTTCTGCTAGTCACAGCCTTTCCCTGAGTGGAGGAAAGAATCACCCATGCGGTACCCAGCCATTTGCCCACGATAAGTAGGCATCTCATGCTTCTAGAATGTCCTCCTCTTTGTTCATCTATCTCAGTTTATAGCAAAGGATACAGATGAAAAAGTGGCAAAACAGCTGATACTTTTCCACCCCAGAAAGTAGCCAGGTGGTATCTCTTTATTTTTATTTATTACTTTTTGGTCTTTTTGAGACAGGGTCTCCCTGTAGCCTCAGCTGTCCTGGAACTCACTATGTAGACCAGGCTGGCCTTGAACTCACAGAGATCCGCCTGCCTCTGCCTCCCAAGTGCTGGGATTAAAGGCGTGCACCACCATGCCTGGCTTTGCTTTCCTTTTATTATAGGGAATTAGTGATGCAATGGCTGCTTCCTGGAACAGTGAAAACTGCTGCACCCTACTGGTACCAGGAAGTCACATGGGGTTTTCCTGGGCTGAATGACTATTACTGCCATTTGGGTAAAATATTCTTTTTTAAAAAATATTTTATTATTTTTTATGTGTATGAGTATATTGTCTGCATGTATATAAGAGCATGTGTACAATGCCTGCAGAGGTCAGAACGGGGCAATTGATCCCCTGGAACTGGAGTTTTGATGGTTGTTAGCTGCCATTTAGGTACTCAGAATTGAACCCAGGACTTGTACAGGAGCAGTCAGTTCTCTAAACTGCTGAGCTATCGCTCCAGCCCAGGTAAAATATTCTTATTTTTCTCCTAACCCATTCCCATGCCTAGGAAATAGGGATTTAGGCACAAAATAAGATAGCAGGAAGGCTCAAAGAATCTTGGTCTTTTCAAGAAAACTTTCCTCCCTTAAGCTGCTTCTGGTGAATTATTTGGTCAAATAAGAAAATAACAAACAGGCTAGGCATGGTGGAACACGCTTTTAATCACAGCACTCAGGAGGCAGAGGCAGGAGGATCTCTGTGAGATTGAGGCCAGACTGGTCTACATAGCAAGTTCCAGGCCAGCCATGCCTACAGGGAGAGCCTGTCTCAAAAAAACAGACCAAAAAAAAAAAAAAAAAAAAAAAAAAAAAAGAGAAAGAGGAAGAACAAGCCC
>NW_008335437.1:1262037-1374180 GCF_000622305.1 Nannospalax galili
GCAAGATGAATGCATTTTTTTTTTTTCTTTTGGTCTTTTTGAGACAGGGTCTCCCTGAAGCCCAGGTAGCCTGGAACTCGTTATGTAGACCAGACTGGCCTTGAACTCACAGAGATTTGCCTGCATCCGCCTCCCAAGTGCTGGAATTAATGGCATGCACCACCACATGGGGCTCATGCAAAATGAATTTTAAAATAACATACATTTTGTTCACTGTATTCATGCTTTTGAGGCCTGAAACTGTTAAAAGGTAAAAGCAGATACACAAAGAAGCAGGGTAGGTGGGAGCAAAGGCTTCACTCAGTATAAAGCATGGTGATGTAAATGAAGGTCTTGGTAGTTCCCAGACCTTCTTTCCCCTCGTTCTATCAATTAACTAAAGCAGCACAAGAGAAGCAACTCTGATTGAGGGCTAAATGACTTTAGCGGTGACATCATGCACAACACAATGTAGGTCTGGTGACCTCTGCAGTGACATCATGCATGACAGAGAGGGCCTTTCACAGCGCTCCATCATCAACCTCACACTCAGACACAGACTCTGCTCCCTTGACACGACATTATCGACCACTGGAGGCACCAGGCTTGAGGGGCTAGGCCAGAGACGTGTGAGCCTGCCAGACTGTCTACAGCTACCTTCTAATCATTCTGGGGATACAGTCCTGGTGAGTCACAGCCCTTGGTGACAGGAGCAGCCAGCATTTGCCAGAGACTTGGCCACAGATGGGATTCATCTCACACTTGCCCTTGGTGGCCCAGATTATTCTCCCTAATTTAATCTAATGAGTCCAGGACCCATTAGTCACTCTTGACTGAGGCCTGCTGGGACTCATCAGGTTTCCACATGATCCACACAACACCATGACAAGTCTACAATGACTTCAGGGATGCAAGTGATTTAGACCCTTAGAGAACATTCCCCAGATAACAGACTGTGGCTTCATTGTCAGTGAGCCAGTCTGATGCTGATCTTAGGTAATTTGTTTCTCCTATCCTATAAGGAAGCCATTTCAAGATGGTGCCTCTTGCACCCACTTATCATGGAAAGGAAAAGAAATATGAACAGGCTTTGTGTGAGGCTGAGGACCAATTAGAAGGATGAACATTTTATAAAAAGGCTTAAATAAATCACAGCTTTGGAGGTTGACAGTCCTAGATCTGGCCACTCCTTCAATTTAGGCTCTGGGGACAATTTCTTT
This sequence comes from Nannospalax galili, assembly GCF_000622305.1. Classification (NCBI taxonomy): domain Eukaryota; kingdom Metazoa; phylum Chordata; class Mammalia; order Rodentia; family Spalacidae; genus Nannospalax; species Nannospalax galili. The sequence goes on from NW_008335437.1 coordinate 1,263,237, forward strand.
GGATGATGCAGCAATGGCATCAAAGAGGAGTTCCTTAGGAGAAGAGACGATTGCACAGCAAGACAGAAGCCACAGAGAAACTCCAGAGACTCACAGGAGTCCAAGAGAACTGAGCCAATTCTTTTTGAAGGCAGGACTAAGAACCTCCCATTAGGCCCCATCTCTGAAAGGTCCCACTACCTCATCATAGGGAGGACTAAGCACCTGAACCCCTGCTGGACAAAGCATATCCAAACCCCAGTAACAAATGGGTGCTGCCTTCAAACCACCAGAGAAACCCCAGACCACATATTCAATGATCAGAAACCCAAGAACACTTGAGTTATTTGATGGAGGCAGTAGCAGACCCCGTCAGCCTGCCAACAAAAGAATCTGCCCTGTGCAGGGAAGTACTTTATTTTTGTCTCCTGGGCTTCAAATGACCCTCAAGTGGAATGTGCAGTGGCCATCTTTCTAAAATAAATCCCATCAGCTCTCTAGAAAAACAAAACAAAAATGAGAAGGAATCGGTCAGCGTTAAGCCATCAAGCTTTTGTAAAGGAAGCCTGCAAGGGGGTTATCTGACTCCTTTCTTGACCGATCAGAGTCTTCCCTCGTATAGGAGAGTGGGGGCTCTGGCTGTACTCAGCACTTGGCAGGGGCTGATGCCAGACTTATAGACATGAATGAGTGAATGAACAAATGAAGAAATGATACAGAGCTTTGTTTTCTGCAGTCAAGTCTAAGTTCCTTTAAGCTCAGAAAACAAGCAAGAAAACTTCCAAAATATAACATTATTACTTGGTGTCCCCCAAGCTCTAAGACTGGTTTTTCCCTGACCCCCAAATGCATAAAAATCTTAAAAATGTTGAGAATCTTTGGCCAAATAATCGAGCCTGGAGAGAGAGAGAGAGTGTGTGTGTGTGTGTGTGTGTGTGTGTGTGTGTGAAGGGGAGAGAGAGAGAGAGAGTGTGTGTGTGTGTGTGTGTGTGTGTGTGTGTGTGTGTGAGAGAGAGAGAGAGAGAGAGAGAGAGAGAGAGAGAGCACGCAGGTGGTTATCTAGTAGGTTCTATGACTTTTCTGGGATTTTGCATCCTGTAGCATAAGTCCTGTAACCAACAACTTGGACATTGTTTCAAAGATCAGCCAATATGCACAGAGACTGGCAAATGTAATGATTGAAATCTCCCTGGTGACAGCCTCATAGGACCTGAGATACCAGCTCATGCCTATCCTTTTTAATAAAGGGTGATTTATGCTCAAATTCATGTGAATTAAAGACTTTTAAAAAATAAGATGTGAGGGAACTGGAGACATGGCTTAGTGGTTAAGGGCACAGGCTACTCTTGCAGAAGACCTGGGTTCAAATTCCAGTACCCACATGATGGCTAACAACCATCTGACTCCAGTTTCAGGGATCTGACACCCTCTTCTGTCCTCCCTGGGCACTGTATAACACGGATGTGCTTATATAATACAGGCATAACTCATACACATAAACTAAAAATAAATTAATTAAAAAAATAAGACGTGAGGCCAAACTGTACATTTAAAAAAAATTATTTTGGGGGCTAGAGAGATGGCTCAGTAGTTAAGAGCACTGATTGATCTTGCAGAAGACCTGGGTTCAAATCCCAGCACCCACATGAAAAAATTATTACGTGTGTATGTGTGTGTGTCACAGGACAACTTTGTGGAGATAGTTCTCTCCTTCAACCTTTACATGGGTTCCTGGGACTGAACTCAGGCCATCAGGCTTGCATGGCAGCACTTGACCCACTGAGACATCTCCCTGGCCCCAGGACTAACTTTTGAGAAATCGAGGAAAGGCAGAGCTGGGGATCCAGCAAACTGTGGTTAGGAGACACATGGAACTGGATTTGGATACAGGGAAGAAAAGGTTAACTATAATTCCCTGAGAAACAGCTTGTTTGTTGAAAACTGATTTGCCATATTCCTGGCCTTCGAGCCACAAAACACATGCCACTCCCTTATCCGGTATCTTTGCATGTAGACAGCAGTGTGGAAAAGTGCCCTGCTGATGTGCAGACACAGCAACTAAATCCTAAGCCCTCCAGGGATGGATCTAGCTCTCTCAGTCTTTGATCCAATCTCACTGAACATTTGAAACAAACTGCAAATAATGATATCCACATTGTGAGAAATAAAGACTAAGAGAGTTACAAATCAGAAAACACCGAGGAGCCATGGCCAGTAATACAAGGAGCACCATGGGCTGGTTACTGGGTAGAGAGAGGATGTTAATGGAAAAATGGGTGGCATGCCTTTTGTTCTTGAGTTTAGTAAGTGGTAAAAACAAATGTCAGTGTTATTTTGACAAGTATACCACAGTAATATAAAATATTGGGCGAGGAGAGAGCTTGGTTAGTAAAGTACTTGTCTTACAAACACAAAAACCTGGGTTCAATCCAGAAACCACATAAAAATGCCAGGCATGGTGGGATGTACGTGTAATCCCCCTGTACTAGGGAAGTGGAGACAGGTGGATCCTTGAAACTTGCTGGTTGGCTATTCTAGCCTTCTGATAAAGGCCAGGTCAATGTGAGGGCCTATCTCAAAAGAGCTGGATGGTGTTCCTATGGATAGTGCCCAAGGCTGTCCTCTGGCCTTCACTTGCACACACATGTACCTGCACACACCCATATACATATAAGAAATGTTAGTACTGGGGAAACTGGGCTGGATATACATGGGTACGCTCTGTATTAACCTTGAAATATTTTTACTAAAATTATTTCAAATTAAAATGTATATTTTGGAGCTGGAGAGATGGCTCAGCAGTTCAGAACACTAGTTGTTCTTTCAGAAGACCCGGGGTTGATTCCCAGCACCTACATGGTGGCTACGAACCATCCTTAACTCCAGTTCCAGGGAGTTAAGCCTTCTTCTGTCCTCCGTGGGCATTGCATGACACGGGTGCACTTACCTACATGCAGGCAACACACTCATACACATAAAATTTTAACAAATGTATATTTTGAACAAATCAAGGCCTCTAGAGAGAATTACAAAGCTAAGAAATAATAATTGTTATGTGGCCAATCAGAATTCTTGGTGGAACAGTAGAAATGTTCTTGGAGTAAGATGATCCGATTCTAAGCCCTCTCCCTCTGTTCATTGCCAACCCATGTTATTACCGAAATTCACAGGAGTTCTGTTTCTTGGTCTATAAGATGTGGATACCAACTACCTGTTGGGTAAAGTTGCTACAATTATCATGAGTAAGCAACACGAGGGAGGGATGGGCTGTTTAATGCTGGGTCCCCTGTACCTAAAACAGCACAGGCTCAAAGCAGGGGAGCACAGTGCTCTGAATGACACCCCACTGCACTCCATTGCTGCTACCAATAGCACTACCAGAGCCTCAATAGCTCTACCAATAGCGGCCTGAACGAGGAGGAAAGGATAAATACACGAGGATCTATGAATACTGATCCTATAAAGCAGTTAAACGAACTCAGTAGATGTGTACTGGTGTGGCAGACCCCGACATAATGTTGAGAAATATAGGTGCAGAAAGATAAATGTGCTATGGTGCCATGGAAAATGTTTGGAAAGGTACAAAGCACTGCTATATACCTTTGACAGAAACTGATTAATATGCTTATAAAATGAGAACCATTGGCCAGAAAAATTTGCTAAAGCACCATGCAGGTTAATTTTCCTTATCTGAAGTGTTTGGGACCAGTGTGTTTCATATATCAGCTCTTGTATTTGTTTATACATAATGAGATATCTTGGGGCTAGGACCTAAGTGAAGACATGAACTTCATTTATATCTCATATACAACTTGCACATTTGCTATGAAATTATCCTGAAAGCAGTTTCATTCAATATTTTATTAATTTTGTACATGGAATGACTTTTCAAAGAGTAAAATTTTCCACTTGTGGTGGCCTGTTGATGCTCAAAGTTTCTGATGTTGAGCGCTTTGGATTTTGGATCTTTGCATCAGGGCTGCTCAATCTGCACTGGTCATCTTTGGGGAAGGACAGAATGTCTGATGACACTCTCACTCTCCACCCCCTCTGAGGTATGGTTAGGTTACAGGAACAAAAATCCTCTGGCTTCCAAACAACAGGGTGTCTTAAGATTGCTCTTTCACTGCATTGATTATCCGCTACTATGTTATTTACTTGTTAAAGAACACACAAAGAAGTATAAATGAAAATTGCATAATTTAGGAAAATCTATTACCAGATTACTGGTTGTAAATTGCATGTTGGTAGCTCATTAGCTACAGAGATTGACCCAGTGGGGTCTCTGACTAGCAGCAGCAACTGGGAACTTTCAAATGCCAACTCTTAGGCCCACCCCAGACCTGCTGACCTTCAAATGACAAGAGGACTCTCTTTCTACTTAGTCTTTTTATCTCTGACTTCATTTCTTCATTCCATAAACTATGTTTAAGGTCCAAATTCTGCCCCAATTCTCCAAGTTTATGGAGTTTGGCAACTTCAAAAGCCAAAAGCTAATACCTTTTTTTTTTTTTTTTCAATTAGCAATAATGGTGCCTTGGATAAATCTCATTGGCTATGATAGTGCCACTGCACAAAGCTGAAAGCCATTACCTTTTAATAATACTTTTCCATTTGGAGAAAGTAAGGTCAGAGGTCATGGTCTGTGCTTCGCACAGTGCCCCTCCTGGGTTGACTGTGGTTTAGCTTCCCCAAGATCACTTATAACTCTATTCTCCCTCACCTTCTTCCACTACTGAGGCTATAAATCTAAATCACACTTCCTCTCCACTTGTCTGGCTTCTATTTGTGAAACAGTCTGGCTAGAGAGAGCTTTGAGTTTAGCTTCCTAAATCTGTCTAGAGAAAAGTCCCCTTCTAGGAGACCGAGAGTCACTTGGTAAGTAAGGATGGAAGTTCAGGAAGGGAGAGGAGGCTGCAAGGTCCTCTTGGAAGGGTTACCTCAGCACCATTCTGCCTCCTCCAGGTCTTAAAAGCCTTGTTTCTTGAAGCCCCCGCTGGCAGTTTTTTCTGCTTCTGCAGCTGAATCCAGTCCCATCTGGTAGATCCCTGACATGCTCAGCCCACAACAGCCCCTAAGGAATGCCTGTAGTTGGTAACAGGAAGAAGCAAGTGAAGAAAGTAGGGAACGAAGTGGTAAAGACAAAAAGAGTCAAAGACAACCAAGTGTGAACCCCAAGGGGGCCTCACTGAAGGTTTTGAGCAAGTTTGTAGTGGAAGCAAAGGCCGAGAAGAGAAGCAGGTGTGCCAAACCTACATTTACACAAGAAACTTTATTATAGTCATTAAAGCACAGGTTTGAGGAACTGCTTAGACATGCTTCATACACATTAAAATGAACACATCATGATTAAAATTTTTTTAATCGCCTATGTACCACCAAAAGTCATCTTGTGAGCAAACACAGGTTGGCCTGGTTCTCATGGGGATTCTGACTTCAGCGAATTCCTGCCTGAGAGCTTATAGCTTCCTTAGGTCCGAACCAGCCAAACTCAAAGGAAAGAGATACAAAAATAAGATGGCTTGACATGAGCTGGAAGAGTGCATTCTGTACCAAACCGAAGGTCTGTATGTCCCGTCTCTTTATTTCTTCAAGGTGTATCAAGTTTCTTGGCTAACACCAAGCACAGAAGGGAGTATATTAAACACACAGAAGAATGGCTCAGGCTCTAGCCCTGGGAAGGTTCCTGAGATCCCTAATCACTGCACGCTTAAACCTGGAGTAGGGTGGCGTGGATGTTTCCAGGTGCGAACGCTGGGCTTTTCTGACAGCTTCGTTTACATGTTGATGTTCTGGTAGCTTTCATTTGCATTCTTCCTTATTCTGTGTTCATAGTTCTTCTCTCTCTTCAACTACCTCATTCCAACAGAGGGGCCTGAATAACCCTTTCCTATCTGTGGGAAGGTGGCTATTCCTATTCCTATCTGTGGGAAGGTGCCCATCTAGATGATGAATCAGCAAGAAGGACCTATGTTTCCTGTTCTGCTTCTTGTCCTCTTCTTCCGCCTTTTATCCTAGCTGAGATTTAGTAATTCTGCCAATGGGCACCTCTTCCCATTGCCTGGTCCCCAGGCTCATCTTTGTGGGCATTGCCCAGGCACCACACTCCTTGACTCTGGAGTGTTTATCAGTATACCATAGGAAAGGGTGTCCTAGTCTTGGGCCAAGTTCATGCAGTCTTGGGTGGTGAGTTCACGTTTGCCACCTTTCTCAGAACACAAAGCCTGGAGGCTACTGGTGCATTGCCCACAGCTTTGAGCTGCGTCCTCTATGTAGAGAGTCACGGGAGTTGGCTTGCCAACCGTCTCCATGGAGAAGGGCAGAGGTGACAGGAGAAGAGGAATGTTGATGTACCAAAGGATGCTCAGGGTTGACTTTAGAAGTCACTTTCCTTCTGAAAGTGGAAGAATAAAATAAAATTCTTGTAGTAGGCACAAGATCAAGGGAGGGGGATGGTGGAATGGGGGGGATAATAATAACATCTGTGTCAACTGTTTATTTTGGTGATTGTCTCCAACTTGCAGGCGACATGGCTGAGCAAAGCTGTCATGGAAACACGATTCCATCACAGATGACAAGTTGGCATAAAGACAATGTAGGTGCAAAGAAGGTACAGGAAACAAAACTACCTGTCAGGCAGGCAGAGGGAGGAGAAAATCCCCCCTCACATACTTTCCCATAATTAAATGTCAGATGTACACAATGCAGTAAAATAATTAGCATGCCATAATTACCGTTCCGATGGAGTCCTGTGTATATGCCAAAACAAATTGCTGTACCAGAGCGCAAGCTGTTAAAACAAATTGAGTTACTTAATTTTTACATGTAGCAGCCTGTTTTACCATTTCCTAAGATGCAAATTTCATTAATAATGCAGCCATTCTAAAAGTGAAAAGCTCTGGGCCACTGCAAAGGCCTCCGTTGGCCTCCCTCTAGAGACGGTATACAAGGCCCAACTGAGCCACTGATGGGCTTTACCACCCATCTCTCCTCTGTGTAGGGGCCAATGTATGTTTATTTTATTTTATTTTATTTCTTAAAGCTTATTTTTGAAAGTTGTTGACTATGAATATCATTTTGTCCATCAGTTTTCTATTTTATAAGATTTTAAAACTAAGATTAATATTTTCTAAAAATTGCCACATAACATTTATATGTTATTTATGGTGAACTAGATGACATTTGAATATGTATGTTCACTGTGTAATGATGAACTCTGGGTAATATATCTCTGTGAACATCAGTTCCTCTAGCTGTTTGAGGTATACAGTATGTTTTTGTTATCTGTAGTCATTCTACTGTGGGAAATCACATGTGATCTCTTTGCTCTGATCTAACTATATCATAGTACCTATTGACCCACCAACACTGGATATTGATAACCTCCAGCTGAACTCTCAACTTCTATGAGATTAACTTGTTTAGATTTCAAAGGTGTGAGATCTTGTGTTGTCTTTCTGTAATGAATGTGACACCTTGGATCCCTCCATTAACTCATGTCACATGCTTGCTGTTCTAGTTTCATTTCTTTTTCTGTGATGAAAACACTGACAAAAGCAACAGAGAGGAGAAAAAGTTTATTTGGTTCATAATTCCAGGTAACAGTCGATCATTCAGGGAAGTCAAGGCGGCGGGAACTTAAAACAGCTAGTTACATCACATCCACAGTCAAGTTCAGAGGGTAACAAAAGCATGCACACTTAGTCTGCTCTTATATAGTTCAGAACTCCAAACAAGAGAATAGGGCTTCCCACTTTTAGGCTGGGAAGTTTTCCCACTTCTATCAAGATAATCCGCCACAGACAGACCCACAGGTCAACTGTATCTAACCAATCCTGCATTAGATTCTTCTCAGGTGATTCTAGACTGTGTCAAGTTGATAACTAAAACTAACCACCACACATGCTTTAAGGCTTCTCAGTGTCCACTCATTGACATGAAGAAAGTCCACACAACCTACACAGAAGGAGCAGGCACCCCATCTCTCTGTAATCAACCGGCACCTCTCCCCAGTATATTCCAACTTTTCTTCCAAGTTTCATTCTGCTTTGACTGACCTATGGTTTCATGTATGCTGCTCTCCTTACTCAAACATGCCTCCCTCACCCCTCCTACTCCCTCCTTTCACAACCCTCTAGAGTTTCCATATTCTCTTCACAGGACTTGATTCAAACATCCTCAGGGACTCTCTTTCTAGTGACCCTGTGGGTAGTGTCCCCACCCCACCCCAGCTACTCTGTACAGTTCTTGGCTCTTCCCTTCCACAACATTCATTGAACTTTGTATAATTTCATATGTAAGTTTGTTGAATGCACACCTTTCCCACAGGTCTCTAAACATCTTGAGGATGGTCAGTTCACTGTATATGAAGTATCCAGGCTATTTCTGTCATATAGCAAGTACTCAAAACTCAATAAACATACATGGGTTCTGCTTTGTGATCTGGAATAAGTTGTTTCCCTTCACTATGTGCCAAGTTTTCTAGTCTACAAAATAAGGGTCAATATTTCTTTAACTTACGGATTGTTCCCTATTTCTGGGTTCAAAGACAGATTCAGCGATTGTCTATGAAATAGCAGAAACTATGAGACACAGAAACAACAGTCATTCTCGTATCACAGATGCGGGGGGTAAAAATGATACTTTTCTTCAGGATATAATATTTATATGCATCTGCTTACTGGTCATGATATAAAGTACTCACATCTCTTTCTGAGGGACAAGTAAGTTAACAAATGCCAGAAAGCTTTAAAAATATAGGAATCAAGGCTGAAGAAATGGTCAGTGGGTAAAAGTGCTTTCTGTGCAAGTGTGAGGACCTGAGTTTGGATCCCCTGCACACAGGTGAAGAGCAAGGTATGGCTGTTTGTGCCTGTAATTCCAATGCTGGGGGACTGAACTCCAGGATCAGGTAAAGACTCTGTCTCAAGGGAACAAGGCAGAGAATGATTGAGCAAGACACCCGGTGTTCATCTCCAACCTCCACGTGTGCACTCACAGGTGCATATATCTGTACACTTGCACATATGCGCGCTCTCTCTCTCTCACTGGAAATTTGAAAAATGGTTCAAACAGACAACCTCTAGAGTCTATATTTGCTCCAAGACTTGTCTCCTGGGGTCCTTCTCCCCACCTCCCTCTCACCACGCAGGCGGTGGCAGGCAGATCTAAATGGAACAGGCACTCTCCCTCCTGGAAGTGGGAAAGAGGCTTTAGACAACTGTCTTGTGTCATGGATGTCACCCTCTGTTCTACCCTTTGTGTAACCCAGACAAGGAAAGAAACTCCTCTTTCTCAGCACTGATCCATCCAGGGACAATTTCCTGAACTTCAGGGACTAGGCCAGCCAAACAGGAAAACTGGAGAGAAGTTGATTCTTATTTTTCTAATCAAATAGGGTTGACAAGTGAGTTTGACATCATAGCCAGAACTCCGTGTCTGGGAGTGGAGCACTTTCCCTTGGAAAACAGGCCTCATAGTGGGTCAACCTAATTGGGAACATGAGAATCAGCATGAAATATGAGATGGTGACCTCAGTGGCAAGCATGGGGTTTCTTACACAGAAGGGGTCAGCAGCCATTGCTGTTCATGAGTGCTTGTTACTATAGCCAAAAGAGGCAGGCGTTTCCCAACATACTCTCCAAACCTCATTTTCAGTTCTGACTGCTCCCTTGCCAAGCCCAGTGCTACCAACGTAGGGCTGTTCCTCACTCTGACTACAGTGTAGGTAGCCAGAACGTCAACATAACCATTCCTGTGGCCTTGGACGACCCCTTAGCCAGCCTCAGGTCTGCAGTAGCAGGAAGTGATGTTCCTCTCATGGTTAGACTGGAGTACACAGCACCAATGTTGCAGAGGGAACTGCTACCTTGACCTTTGCAGATTAACCTTGGAGAGAGTGCTGGGCCTCCTATCAATTCCTAACAATCCAATCACAGAGTCTAGGACTGGGAGTCAGCTTGCCCATCAGGAGAATAGGCCAATTATTCTGCCTAGAAGGACATGATTTGTATGTATAGACATATGTTCATACACACACACACACACACACACACACACATTCTTATATGTGTGTATGTACTTATAAAAAGAATTGTGTCATAAAAGCACAAAGCTCAGTCCTGGTACCTGGCTTTCTCTTTTGCTCTATGGCCTCTGGACTTTGGCTCATACCAATTCTCTTGATTCTGGCCCAGAAAGCTTTACCAAGCAGCATGATTATGCATGAGCTTTCCGGCCAGACCCTGTGCTAGCATCTCATGACCAGGTCTCTGAAACATAGCAGTCTTTCACCTTGCCCCACCTCCGCCTGCAGCAGGAACTTGAAAGGACATTTCCACATTGGATTAGTCCTGACTTACATCCTCTCCTCTCTTCTCAATCAATCCACACCCCTCCCCCTCTGCTCACACCCTCCCACTCACAGGCACACATAGCAAAACAGCTTGCTTCAAAGCAGGAGGCAGGAGAAGGGTATCTATTTCTGGCAAGCTCCCTGAGGAGGCCTCAGGGGGCTGGTAACTTACTCGCCTTCTTGGATCAGCCATAGAGGCAAGCCCTACTTTTGTGCCCACCCTGCATCTTAGACCACCCTGTCTGTTCAGCCCCCACTGGATGCTCTCCTGTCTGAGCCTTTCCTGGCTCAGTCCCCCTCACCCACATCCCCCAAACAGCCAGTGGCTGAGGGGAATTGTGACTTCAGAAGCAGGGGAATGACAGCACTATACCTCTTGAATTTGCTTCCCCTGGTACCACACTGCGTGGTGCCACACTGATTCTTCTTCCCTCCTGCTCCTGCTCACCAGTATCCTCCTTTCCACCTTAAGGTATTTCCCAGGATTTGGGAATTGCAGTGTCAAAAATGAGAACCTTCCTGGCACAGCAGGATGAGTTGGCCGGACAATAGCAATCCAAAATCTATTCTTATTTTAACTAAAGGTAGAGGACTAGGGCAAAGACTCTGGGAATGCATGCCTCCCTGTGGTGTGAGCCCTGACTCCACAGACCTGTGGTCCAATGGCAGAAACATTCTAGATATCAGTATCATCATCTGAAAAATGGGCTCTGCACTTGGTAAACTCATTCCCCAGCTTCTGTGAGGTCTGGTATCACAAGTCAGGCTGTACCCTCTTCTCAGGAGGTGAGACCTACAGGCCTGGTGGTGATGACTAACTGATACCAAGAAGACAGAAGCTGGCCCACTTGCTTCAAGTGAGAATAGAACTGTGGTACAGTTCACACTATAGGCTGAGCTCAGGCTATTCTTCCTGCAACAATAGCATCACTGCCTGGCTTCCTCTCCATCGTCCCTGCCTCTCTTACTTGCACATCCATGAACCTCCCTTCTTTGAGAACATCTTCATAAGATCACCTGTACCAGAATCCAAGGCTTGAATTCTGTTTCTAGGGAGGATGACCCAAGATGTCTGCCTCACAGAACTGCTGAGCAGAGATTAAGTGAGATGGCACACATACTTTTCATATTAGCTTGGCAGGTAGTGAATTCCCACAGTATGACTGCTCTGTCCTAACCTCCATGACTCAGCCTGTCCTGCAGAACTACAGGGTCCTGCCTTCCCTGCTCTGGGGCCCCAATATTGCTATTTAATGCTCTTTTGCACGATACAACGAGGGGCATGGCAGATTCTGGGTACCCCAACATGTTTGGCTCACTTAAAGTGCTTTAGGGTCTGGTTAAGAGCACTGGCTGCTAAATTCCCAGCACCCACATCGCTGCTAACAACCGTCTGTAACTCCAGTTCCAGGGGAATCTGATGCCCTCTTCTGACCTCCATGGGCATTGCACAACATGGGTACACTTAAATACATGCAGGCAATACACTCATACACATAAAATAAAAATAATATTAAAAGAGAGTGCTTCAAAATGGAAATGTCAGGGGCTTTAATGTATAGAACTTTGAGTTCTAAAGAATGACTAGTGAGCTTCAGTGCTATTCTGAAAAGCAAGCTCCTCACAGCTGATCGCAGTGGAGTCCTGTGGTCTCCAGCAAACTCCAGCTGCTCTGGCTCTTCCTGGAGACCCCTCCTAAGCCAGGCTCTCTTTCCTCAGTGACACCATAAGCACAACGCCCCTTCCCTCATTCTGCACCAGCGGGCCTTCCTCTGAGACTGAACACAAGTCCTTTGTCATTGGTGTCTTCCTGGGTGCTGGTCCTTGGTGTAGGTTAGCTCCATTAAAACCCTAAGGCCATTAGCAGCCTTTCCTTGGTACCTAGTGTTGAGCTGTTGAAGAGAAATAGAGGATATAGAAAAAATAGAGGCCTTGAGACCTTGAGACACAGTAGGCAAAAGGATCCATGTGTCACCATTGAACAAGAATAATGATGAACAAAACTGAACTTTTATTGAATAGTTACTACGCAGACGGTGCTTTGCAAATTCTTCTACATGTATAATGCTACCACTCCTTACAGCTCTTCTGTCTTCATGATCCTCAGGTCTCTTTTGAAACCTTGAGCAGAGAGTCTACATGGCTAGCTGGCAAGAGCAGGATTCATCACAGGCTATCTGATCCTGGCACCATCTTCTCAGCTACTAAGCTCTAATCCATAAGCACTAGCCTGACCCCAGGGGCTTCCAGCCAAGTCTCTGAAACAAAAGTGCATGGGAGAATTGCATTAAAGCTGGAGTGAGTGAAACAGCAGGAGGAAGAACTTAGTGATGAGGACAATGTGAGGCGGTGGCAAGATCACGCAATGCCAAACTGCGAGACCGAGGCTCTTCTGGGAAAAGCAGGGGCTCCTTTTCCATGTCTCCTGTCAGCAGCTATAGCCACTCCATCCTTGCCAAAAAAAGATGAAGAATGACTACGAGAAGGCAATCTATCTGCCAGCATCCCAGGGACCTGCTCCATGCCAGATCCCCCCAAGCAAATATTGATATATTAACCACAGTTCAAACACCGCTAAGTGTAGCAAACACATTCAGCAGGGAAGGGACTGGCTGGCCTGCAGCCATCTCCCCACGGCCTTTCGTGGCTCTTCTTCCTGGTGGAGGAATCTCTGTAGAGCCTTTGAACTGAGGTTGACTAAGGGGCATGAGTCCAGGGGATGCTAAAAAAATTCCTGATGATGGGCAAGTGGCACAGGGAGCTGGGGTTGGAGCCAAGGTCTGTTCATAAAGAGCTCCAGGGACCACTATCACTTTCCTTGTGAAAATTTCAGAGCTGTGCAATTAGGCTAGGAGCAAGGGCCTAGGGAACAAGGTACTTAAGGGACATGATAATGATGCTGACAGCCTAATAGAAACCCAGCTCCAAGTCTGGCCCTGATATGATGATGGGGCTCTTGTTTATATTTATAGAGTAATAAAAACCAGAAACCACTTGAACTCTTTGCCTTAATTTGTTATTCCTTCCAACATTAAGGAAAAGAGAACAGAGTTTCCTATATTTAAAACAATGATATTTAATTAAATTGAAAGATGGTGGGGCTGGAAGGACCCCAAGATGATGTCGCCCAAACTCCCATTTTAATAATGGCGAGAAAGACTCAGGGAGGTTAACTAATATATTAAGTGTTTGTGTGTCTGTGTGTGGATATGTGCATATGTGTGCTGGTACTTGCTTTTGATCCCCCTGTAGCTGGAGTTACAGGCGGTTGTGTACTGCTTGACATGGGTGCTGGATACCAAACTTGGGTCCTCTGCAAGAGCAGAACACACTCTTAACCACTGAGACATCTCTCTCCAACTCTGGGTCTGCTGAGCATTGAGTTGGCACAGCAAGGGCTAAGTGATGAGGGCCAAGGGGCTGGCAGTTGGCCTGAACCCAAGTGGGCCTCTAGGCCTGCTGGGTAATCTAGTGTGAAGAAAGCCAGTTGGTATGACCAGTTAGTATTCAGTGAGGATGGCAGGACATACTTGGACTAATTGGAAGGTGCTACCTGTGGTGTTGGGGCAAGAATGATTTGGTGGCATCTTCTTTATGTGTTCTAGTGTTCTGAGATTGATCTGTGAGGTCAGTCATGGGCACATGGGAGGAATGTCCACAAACATGCCAATTACCTAGAGTCCCTTTTTGAATGTTTATGGCTAATGTTGTAGACATTGCTTGACTCTGGGATTTTTATTCCAGGATAACCTTTCTAGAGTCCTCTAAGGGAACGATGGGGTATTCTGTGATCATGCCCAGCCCAACAGGAGCATTTGTTGGAGAAAGTAAAGGAAGGAAGCATGCACGAAGCAATCCTGGAGTCTTGCTATCCTACAGACTTGGCTGTCACTCCTAGACTTCCCTGCTCCTCTATAAGGTTTGCTACAGGAACCTCACACACCTGTCTCATCCACAGGGGATGTTTACTTAGAAACCACTGAAGCATGGAGCAAGGCATTGGATGAGCCTTCATAGCTTTCTCACATCACAGGGACCTTGAAATCCCAAAAGCAGAGCTTCCCACGAAGGCGAGCACCTGGGGACCGTAGGGGCCACAGACAGGAGGAGCGAAGGTGGTGGGTAGGAGTAGTGAGGGCCATTCTGCTAGGGCTCAAGGAAGATACTGCCTCTGGGAGGGAGGATAGTTTCTAAACAGATGAGACTGGTGTGTAGCAAGGATCAGGTGGGCTAATGGTATATATATTCAGCTGTGGCCCTAATATGCACTCTCTCTCCCTCTCCCTTACTGTCCCTGTCCCTTCCTCCCTGCCTTTCCTTCTCTCCCCTCCCCAATAGTCAGTGATTCCCCTCTGCTTCCTAATCCAACACAAAAATCTCTGGATCTGGCCCCACCTGGCAGTCAGACGTGACCCCTGATCCATCTCTCTCCCGTGCCATCTCCGTACCTGCACTCTCAGAACATCTGAAACAACTTTTCTCACTGCTCTCTCATTTTTATTTCCTACTTTTGCTTCTTTCTTGGTCAGAATCTGACCTGTCCTTCAAAACTGCCTTAGTCACCTGCTCCAAGAAGCACTCCCCACTCTCTGTAGGTGGGAATCCCTGTTTCTCTCATTCAAACATCTGTTGATCCACCACAGCTCCACCCCACCCCCAAATCATGGAACTGAACACAAAGCCATTCTGCCTGCTACACTACGCTAGGAACCAAATAAACATCAACTTCTGAAGAAAACCAGTGCAACAAAGCTCATTCGGGGGTCTTATTTCTGCCTCTGCCTACTACTTGGAAATGATTCGGCCCCAGCCTCAGGGACCTTGAAAAAAAGACTTTTTTAAATGAATTCAGGTCATGAATGTACATTACTCTGCCACTGGTTCCCATCCATTGCATACTCGCAATGAATACAAACTAAATCTTAACCAGTTAACTTTATTTATACTCGGCATGGAGACTTCTCTTTTAATAAAACAGAATCCGTTAAGGATTATAAACAAACAGTGTTTTATGAACTAAAACTGCAGTGCACTAGTCACTCAAGGGCAAAAATTGGGCTCTGGGTGGCTGAGCCAGCTATAAATAAAGATAAGGCCCTGCCAGGCAGGGGCCTGGGCAGAGTAATTGCTGACTCTATAATCAGACTTCTCCCCTCCTCCTGCAGGGCCACAAATCACGGTAGTGTTGGGTCACTGCCCACTGGATTCAGTCTGGAGAGAGAGATAGGAAAGAAGTTCATTAGCTCCAACACTGAGCATAAACCAGGAATCCCACTGTCAAGGCTCCAAGAGAAAGTAGGCATGTACACCCCCCACCCCACCCCCCGCAGTGTGATCCTCCCATGGCTGCAGGAGGGTCAACAGCACAGAGTCTGAGCACTAACCAGGGGGTTCTCCAGACTGCACACATCTGTCACTTCTCCACCCTCCATGGGGCAATTGCTCTGTCCCCCCCGACACTGACCTCAGCTCCAACTATGCCATGAGGGCTGCCTGTCACCCCAACCCATAGTAACTGGTTGATGTGATGAGTTATGTGGTCAGAGTGGTATCCCAGGGAGTCCTGGATGGGGGCATTCACACTGGAGTTGGAAATGATATCTCTTTCTAAGTTGGTCAGGAATGAAGAACTCAGAGGCCACCTGTCTCACTCTGACAAAAAGAATATTTGGGCCAAAGAAGAGGGTGAGGAGGTACAGAGGGAAGGGAGAGGGGGGGGAGAGAGAGAGAGAGAGAGAGAGAGAGAGAGAGAGAGAGAGAGAGAGAGAAACATGAGTGTAACAACCAGGGTCTCTCATTGCTCTGTGGGCTATGTATCCCCCTCTTTGCTCCAGAGGCCTTACTGAGAGCACTTCCAGTTGAAAAGCAGCTTAGCAAATACTTAGCAACTAGACTATAGTTTACTGAGCACCAACTATGTGCTGTTTTGGTGCTGTGGATTTGGTTTTCTGTCATGGATGAGATATTGTTTGCTTTGGTTCATCAATTCAAACCACACTGAGGAAGTACTTAGATACTGAGACTTAAATAATTAAATACTGAGATTTTGTCAAAGTTACATGGCTAGCAACTGTGATAGCTAAGATGTAAACAGTCTGACATGGAGGTCCATGCCTAAACCCCTACGCCATATTGCTATCAGGATTTCCATTTTGTTTGCATCAACAATTGAATGTGTGAGCATGCATTGTGTGTGTGTGTGTGTGTGTGTGTGTGTGTGTGTGTGTGTGTGTGTGTGTATATATATATATACATACACATGTTTGTGTGAATGGGGGGAGGGTGGTTCACAACAGGGAGACTCATCTGGGAACATGGGAACATGATAAAAAATGGGGAGAAAAGACAGAAGAAGAAGGCCCTATTATTTCACACTGCCCACATCAGTGTCATTAAGTTCTAGTCTTGACTGTTGAATGCCAGGGAAAAGCCAGACGCATGGCAAGAGCTCAGTAAATGCAGGGTGTAGACTATACAATTGCAGAGCTGTGCTTGCACCTTATCCTCCCAGTTTCTTCCTGGTGTGGCCCAGAGAAGGGGCTGCCATTTTGATTTTACGGGTGGGAACACTGAGGTCCATTGTGTTGTTTGCTTGTCCTTCCATTTCATGACACTTAGCCCTTCCGCTGTGTGACCTTCATTTTCTATTGTATGGTGGTGTCACTGGCTGCTCCTATCTCAGGCCCTTTGTGTGTGCTCTTCCCAGGGAATAGAATGCTTCTTCCTTCCCACAGTGACCTGGTAAAGGAGCTCCACTCCTCACTTCAGTTTGGAGGCCTCTTTCTGGGGCCTCTTCTTTAACCATTCTGGTGGCCCTGTTCTCTGCTGCCACAGCCTTTTACTGTTCTTCCTGGCACACTGCAGGTCTCGCCACTTCCCATGAATGACTGGGCTTCCTGTTTCATTAGCATCTGGTTCTCTTGACTACAAACTCCTAAAATCATAGAACATTCTTCCTCATTCAACTTTCATCTCAAGGGTTTAACGCCATGTCTAGAACACTCTCAACGAACAGTCAACAAATGACAAATGAAGGAATGTGTGTCCGGAATGGCACTGGGCTAGAGGCTGCCCATCATGTAGAGGCTTGTGATGGCAGGGGTCTGGTTTCTTTGGAAGCACTATCCCAAAAGCCGCCCAAGGCCCCAAGTCACTAGGCTCAATGTTGCCCTTCTGGTTGACTTCTATGGCGGGAAGATGGCTCCTGGCCAAGACCCAGAAACCAAAGCCTTACAACCTGGGCAGAAAGAAACTGGCTCTACTCTGCGAGGGCAGAAGGTACCGTGAATTAAGGAAAGGGACGCCAAGGAGGAAAATGCTGTCTGCTGGGGATGCGCCTCCCCCTCTTCAGTCTTCCAGGGAGTGCCTTTTACATCCAGCCTGATTACGTTTAACTGTGGGCTTTTTGTCCTCGCCTTACAATTACTGCCTTTTAAAACCAAGTCACAAAATTAATTGCCCCTTAATGAAGCAGGGTGGCAATTAAGGGCAGCGAACCTTGTGAAGAAGGAGAAACACACATTTGTTGGAGGTATACCATCAGGAGCCCAGCTTCGGAGGCATCATTTCGGTTGTAATTACTTTCCAAGGTTGCGTGACACCTCCTTAGACCTGTTCAAAGTGGCTAGGCTCTGGAGAAACCCATTGTTCCCTCAGAGTTAATTAGAATCCAATTTAGAACTTCCTGTCTCCTGGACTGGAAAGGAAGTACAGTTTATTACTGCTCCATGCCTACCAGGTCCACTGAGGACAAGGGCACAGCAGCCAGCTTCTCCCCTGGTCAATACTGTTCCTTGAGGCACAGATGTTCAGAGGTTGGGGAAGCCCAAAGTTTCAGGCAAGACCCCACAGAGCTTCATTAAATGAGGCTCGCCATGTTAAAGGAAGCACACCTATGTTACTAGTCTTCTTAATGTAACTGCAATGAACTTCTTCATAGCCAAGGGTCTGGCCCCATTCACTGGGCAGCCTGCACCCCTTAACAGAGCTAACAGCCTCAGATGGCTGAGAAATGAAGGAACATGCAATATGGGTGAAATAACTTACTCTTAGATTATCTGTCCCAGTCAGCTTCAGAGTTCTGGAATAATGTTCTGCCTTAAAGCTAACAATAGTTAATACCTACTGAGGACTTATGGCACCCTTTGTTCTTGCAAGGAACATATCATTCCATTTTACAGCACAGAAGAAACTGAGGCACAGAGAGACTGTGTCACTCCTCCAAGGACACACAGCTAGTAAGTTACATTCTGGTTGTGGAGCATTTGCTCCTAATCACAGAATATTCCCTCTTCAGCATGTTCATTCCCTCTTTAGCTGATGTTGCCAAAAAACAATGACACACTGGTTGGGCCAGAATCCTGCTGACTAAGGGCAGTTTCTTCTCTTTGGAATGAGGGGCTTTACCGCCAAGGGAGCCTGCTGTCCCCCAGGATTCTGTCAGCTGCAGCGCTGCGACACCTCATTTGCCCTGGTTTGATGACAGTAACTTGAAGTTCAAGGCTCCCCACCAGCCAGCTGGCCATAGCTGTCCCTCCCGCCTTCCAAATACACTTCTCTGCTGCCCACCTGCTCACATCAGCTGGCTTCTCCAGCCCTACTGTCACCTGCACACCTTCAGTTCTGGGACGCTCCCCCTGTTTCTGCTTACATTCTAGGAGTTCTTCAGACCCAACTGGCACAAGATTCCTGTGTATGATGCCTATGCATATGATTCCTATGTTTGTCCAATGTAGCTCCTGGGGCTCCCTTCCTCCCTGAACCCTCTAGAATTCTGAGTTTTTCAAACCTTCTTTGGCACAGGAATTCACTAAGCTGCTAATTGACATGTATTTTTATTAATCCACGGCACTGGTATGTTATTGTGTGTGTGTGTGTGTGTGTGTGTGTGTATGTGTGTGTGTGTGCATGCACTTGTGGATGCATATGTGTGCATGTATGTGTGTACATGTGGAAGCCAACGTCAACCTGTGATGTTGTTCCTTATGGCTGACCTTATTTTCTGACACAGGATCTCTCATTAGGGCTTAGCACTTAGGCTAGCCTGACTGGCCAATGGGTCCCAGGAATCCAACCGTCTCTGCCTCCCCAGTTCTGGGATTACAAGCATGCACCACCATATCCAACTTGCAAGCGTGACGCCCCAGAACCTCCATTATTTTTATATGGAGTAGGATTCTGTAGTTGCCGTTTACCAGTTAGATGACCTCGGCCTAGTAGCTTAGCTTCTTTGTGCCTTAGTTTTCTGGTCTGTGAAAAGAACATGTGATTGTGCCTGCTTTCAAGAGTTCCTTGTAGCAAATACAAAAAAAACCGATCTACTTAGTGCCTGACTCATAGGACATGCTCAATACAGGCTAGCTGCTGCCATTATCTGCCATATTGAAGCTTCAGTAAAGGCAACCACACCTCACATGTATGTGTTGCCCCTTAGACAGATGGCTCAGATCATATCTAGGGCAGGACACACCTGTGAGTGGCTAGGCCTCTCGCCAGACATGCTTCAAGCACTCAGCACAAAAGGCTGGCAGAGGGTCTGGTACTTAGGAGGCTTGTGACAAACACACAATTAATGGATAAGTAGACGTCTAAGAGCACTTTGTACACTACGGCGTGTTACTGAAGCTAGATGGTTTTATCAGTGGTTTAGTACCACTAACAGCATGGGCCTTTCTGGGCATGGTTGAGCACCTGGCCCTGCATCTTTCTCTCTAATCTGGCTTTGGTAGTTCCAGGGCAAAGGCATTGAGGGTGTGGACCTTTTGCTTCATAAGAAGAGGGTGCCTGCTACAGCCTACCCCAAGTGTTAGGTGTCCCTGGCCCTTGGGTGTCTAAAAGCTGGAGTTTTCCTGCCTCTCACATACCAAACCACCCACTCTCATGCAAGCAGAGCGGGGTGTCTTTCTCTTGCCCCATCTCCTCCTTCTCTCCTACAGGGCTAGCAGCCTGCACCCCTGAAGCCAAGAGGAAGCCCCCTTGACTCTTGGGGAAAGAAGCTCAGTGAATACATCACTATTTAGATTTGCAGGTGAGCAGAGAACCCCAGGAGAGCTAAGTGAGCAGCTCAGGAAAGCGCATCTCCTTGTGTTCCGGTTCTAGGCTACATCCCTCTTCCACGAAGCTCCAAGCAAGGGGGATTTGAAAGTCACCCAGGGTCTTGTTCAGTATTGTTGTTCACGTCTGGGGTCAGAACTGCTCAGGTCTGTTTCGATGCCGCTGAAAAACCCCAGTGGATTCTGAAAAATGGAGCCTGCTCCAGCAGCAGTGCTCAGTCGTATTTAACCAATTTAACTTTGCAAAATGCTCCAGCTGTACACATGCTTGGGCCACTGCTCAGTGCCTTTCTTTAAGAGGCTGGAGAGGAAATAAAAGTGAATGATGACAAAATGTCCACATGGGTAGAAAAACAGAAGAGCCTGAAAGCTGCAGGGCAGGAACTGACACAATTTAATTAACTATTTGGAATAAACATGCTCTGTGCCGCTAGCAGGGCTGTTTGTTTGCTTTCACAAAATAATGCACTTAATAAGTCTGAGACTTTCTAGAGATTAATTAAATGCAACACCTTGGTTGAAAATGTTAGGTGTGGCCAAGCAGAGCATATGTCTGGCCTGTTGTTTGGGGGCCATTGTCATCTCTCATAAACAATTCCTGACTTTGGTTATATGTTGTATAAAAATGGTTCCTAATTGTGACTTGGCACGGGTGTTCACGATAAAATGCATATTTGTGAAATAGTCTAATAAATGTTTAACAAGGAATCATGGTGGATAAAATTTAAAGTGTGACAGTAGCAGAGCTGACATAATTATAACCTGTAAGCCAGAAGCTGTTCTCCCAGAAACATCAATGACATGTGTGACTAGCAATTTCAGTTTTTTTTAAATCAAAATAACCACACCTGTATTTATTGAGAAATGATTTGACGCTCAGTATACATCAAGTCTTCCCAGAAATCCTTTAAAGGAAAGACATTACTCCCATTCCACAGAGGAGAAAACTGATGGTCAGAGAGGTGACCTGCCCAAAGCTATAGAACTGGTAAAGGGAGGAAGCTGGGATTTGAAAGCAGATATTTCCCACTATAAAGTTCATGACTACCAGCTGCCCAGCCTGCCTCCAAAAACAGAAAAAACACAGCCTGGGAAATTCTCATCACATGCTAATTGCATGACAAATTAAGAGGAAATGATACTAACAAATTTTATTTGATTGCTTATAGAAAGGCATTTTGAAGTCAGAGATTGTTTGGGGGCAAAATAATTGTACGTGCTCTTGTTAGACAAAAACATAACAGCCCAACATTATGGAAGAATATACCATACATAGGCTGTCTTCTTCCTGAGCTAAGTAGCCTTGATTAATTCCAGGTCCCAGATTCCATCCCTGTCATCTGCACTGTAGTCAGGCTCTTGACCTCAGACAGTTCTGCAATTATTGACTTGGGATTGTTCAAATCTGTCAACAAAAGACCCAGGCCCAAGAGACCCCTGGTGCACCCTCTAGTGGCTATCGAAGAAACAGGATGCTGGAAGGGGCTACCACTTACCTATTTTTGTGGGCAGCTATGAAAGCCAGCAGGGACAAGGTGTCTGATGCTGAAAGACTTGAAAGATCAAGGGCATGGATAATGTAAACCAGTTTTTCAAATCTGTTTATATGATAGTGTCCTGAACTGGGGCAGTCTTGGAGTGCTCCCTAACAATCAAATTCCAACTTAGTCTTCCCTCTGGAGCTGGGAGTGAGCAAGTTAAGCAACCCTGCCTCACCAAGAATTTGAGCTGTGGGCATAATGGGCACAAATAGGCTTCAGCCAGCCATAGTCAGGCAGGACGATGCTAGTTTAGTTGATCCCTACACACGAGACACTGTGCCAAATACAGAGACCATGTATCTCATTTCATCTTTAATTTTCAGCTTATCCTTGTTTTACAGAGGAAGAAACTGAGGTTTCTAGCACATAAAGTAATTTTCTTGCTGTGTGACAGTTGTGTAATAGGGTATTGTGGACATTCCTTTAAAACGAATTGATGAGCTACAAATAAACAAATTATTGGTTTCTACTTCATAAAGCCTTCTGCAAATTAGCCAGGGTTATTCTGATTTTCATCCCTTCCCCACACCATATCCTGTTGTATCCAAGACCTCCAAGTTAATTACTATACCAGACACTCAGCGGCAGAGATAAACATCAGTGTGCCCCGCCTTGTGAGCCTGCCACTGTGATCTGGTCCAGGCTTGGTCCACAAATAGCTAATGAGGTTAAATATAAAATAAGATAAGGATAAAGCTGTGAGGCTGTGCAGGTCTCTGGGACAAGCAGATGACACTTGGGTCTAAACAAAGCTCTAAATAAGGAGAAGAAAATGGTCTCAGCCCCAGACTGGGATCAAGGAACCATTCTCCATCCTGCTTTCCACATACAACAGACTTTGTTATACACACATACCTGTTCTGTCTCTGCTTCTGACACACACACACACACACACACACACACACGCACACACACACACTCATGCTGCCTCACAGAGGGATGTGTAGGCTTGGAATAGAGCAATGGTGTTAACCACTCCAGCACTCTTTGGCCTGTGGAGTCATGAGGATGCAGGCAGTGAAAGGGATGACTTAGAAATCAGGTAATCTGGGCCCTGTGCTGAGTCAATAACAGAGCACTATGATCTTGAAGGAGAACAATCATCTCCATAGGATGGATCCTATCTACCATCTGCAAAGCGCCAGGGATGGGGAGCAGCCTCTATCAATTGCTCCATGAATTAATACCTGTCATTCTTTTTTTAATGTATTTAATTATTTTTATGTGTATGAGTGTTATGCCTGCATGTAAGTAAGTGCACCCGTATCATGCAATGCCCTCGGAGGCTGTCAGATCCCCTGGAAATCGAGTTTCGGACAATTGTTAGCTGCCATGTGGGCGCTGGGATTCAAACCTGGGTCTTCTGCAAGAACAGTCAGTGTTCTTAACCACTGAGCCATCTCTCCAGCCCACTACATGTCATTCTTAATGGAGTAGCTTGCATGTGGCTTTGGGAATCAGTGATTTGAACTCATGCCACAAGTGCTGGAAACATCTACTGAAATTAATTCCTCAGCAATTTAGAGAGCAAACCTCAACCCTTTTCTGCCCCCTAAGAGAGCTCTCTGCAGCTGGACTTCTGGATGAAAGGGGTCCAGGGGAGGAAAACTCCTCCTTCCCCCAACGCCACAACTTTGGGTTTGGGAACCAGGTGGCAGGTCACAAATGAGGGCTGGAAGCAAGGGAGAGAGGCTAAGCGTGAAGGACACTGGGGTTGATGCTTAGACGGAAGTAGCGATCACTCCCTTGCTTCCCACTAAGTAAGACTCTGCTCTCTGCCTTGGCCTTTTTTCTCTGCAGAGCAGGTGGCTGTTTCATTAACTGCATCTATCACAACCTGGAGTGT
Organism: Nannospalax galili; assembly: GCF_000622305.1. Lineage (NCBI taxonomy): Eukaryota > Metazoa > Chordata > Mammalia > Rodentia > Spalacidae > Nannospalax > Nannospalax galili. The sequence goes on from NW_008335437.1 coordinate 1,287,009, forward strand.
GCGTCCCTTCATCCTGCATGGTCCTGCTTCCCCATTCTCTGGGAGCAAACAAACGCCAGTTCTGTTGTTGGAGCCTTCCCTGAGCTCCACAGCACTGTGAGGACAGGGAAATGGCTAGTCTCTCTGAAGATCTGCTATTGCAAAGAACTAATGTGTTTTCAAAGTCAGCCTGGAGTAACAGCTCTGGCATGGAAAAAAAAAAAAAAAATCAGCACCAGAACAGCCCTCCTGTCAGGGACCCAAATAAGCTTCCATCAGAGTCCAGAGTTCAGAATCTGAGTACTCTGTCAGTGGTGGCTGTGCAGTCACTGGACATCAGTGTCATCTTTCTTGAGAACTTTATTTAGTTAGCTGACAAGGCCATTTGCTACTCACTTCTCAGGTTCATGAGGAAAGGAAGCCAGACTCAAGCGAAGTCCTTAGGGCTGCTCTGTTAAGTGTCCAAAGGGCTGGCCTTCCTCCCAGAGTAGGCTGGAATGTGGTTCAGTGCTCAGGAGATGACTGACAGGAGAAAGTGGTTAAGAATACAGATTCTGCAGCCCCCTAGCTCTAGACTCATATCCTGACTTTGCTTTGCACAAGCAGGTATTACCTTGTTCAATCTTTCTGTGCCTCAGTTACCCTCTCACAAAATGGAGATATCAGGGTACATACTTCAAGTTGGTTTTATATGTTGTGTTTTGTCTCTTACTTTGGAGACAGGTCACACTACATAGTCCTGGCTGGCTTGGTACTCACTAGGTAGCTCAGGCTGCCTCAAATTTTTGCTAGTCCTCCTGCCTCAACCTTCCAAGGGCTGGGATTACACGTATGCACCATACAGGTATGCACCACCACACCCAGCCCCCAAGGCAGTGTTTGAAGAGCAATGAAGAGAAATCACATCCAAAAACATGTGAGTTCTCACTGTTGCCATTATCTTTATCAATATATTGGTGTTGGTGACAGGTCAGCAAGAGGACAGGTGCCTTGGCAAGGCAACACTGGACCAAGGGAGGCCATGTGACTATAGTATAAAGAAATCCAGGTTGAAGTCAAGGAACATTCACTCAAATGCCTGGTCTGTAACCTGCAGTTCACATATACATTTAAATTGAGTAAAGTCAATGGTGTACATTTGTCACCCAGAAGAAAGAACCGGTTAACAACTGGAACAGTTGCCTGCTTTATGATTCGAAAGCAAATGCCTTGCAAGTATGGAAAGGGTGCTCAACCTGCTGATCCCTGGGACCACCTCAGCCTCACCTGAGTGTGAGATCCAGGCACTTTTTAAAAAATGAAAGATGGCCTCTAAATGCACATTGACTTACTTTGATATTTCCTAGATCTTCAGGGTCAGCTGTCTGGACACAGCTCTTAGGGATGACATACAGCATTTTAGGGGTGATTTTGACAATATGATCATATTTCTTTTTGCCTTGCATGATGCTGAGTGGAAGAGGTGGGAGTCTAAATTGTGGGAGTACAGTACAAAGCTGTAGATAAGGTCTTGTCGCTGACTCTTAACATTTTCATTAGAAAAGAGGGAACAGTGGGCATGACCAGGGTGTCCAAGGTTGTTATGGACATAGATTTCCCATGCATTTTGTAAACCATAGTCACAAACACAAAGAATGATCCTGTTCTAGTTTGCCCTCAATTCTGTGACAAAACACTCTGACCAATACCAACTTGGGGAGGAAAGGGTTTATTTGGGTCACATCTCCTGGGTCACAATTCATCACTGAGGGAGCCCAAGGTAGGAACTCAGGAGAGAAACCTAGAGACAGGAGCTGGAACACAGGCCATGGAGGAACGCTGCTTACTGGCTTGCTCTCCTGGCCTGTGCTCAGCCTGCTTTCTTATATAATACAGTCCAACCTGCCCAGGGGTGGCTTGCCCACATTGCCCAAAAATCAAGAAAATACCCCACAGACATGGCCACAGGCCAGTTCGATGGAGGCAATTCCCCAACTGAGACTCCTTCTAGCCAGGTGTGTCAAGTTAACAACTAAAGCTGTTTAACACAGATCCTTTCCTCCCCAATACTGTGTCCGACCCAATGGAGAGTGGGTGGCATGCTTACCTCTATTCCTTGCATGCCATATTGCCAAAGCATAAAGAGGGCACACCTACCAACCCCAGAGAGGAGTTAGAGGGGCAGCTAAGTGTTAGTCTGGGTTAGCTCTGAGCCATTCCCAGCCACACAGTCTCTAGACAGGTGGCACCATCCCCTTGTTCAGGTTAAAAAGCATTCCAGAGCCAGGCATGGTGGTACACGCCTTTAATCCCAGCACTTGGTAGGCAGAGGCAGGCGGATCTCTGTGAATTCAAGGCCAGCCTGGTCTACATAGTGAGTTCTAGGACAGCTGGGGCTACAGGGAGACCCTGTCTCAAAAAGACCAAAGGGGGGGAAAAAAAGTACTCCAAAAATATCTGCAGAAGGCCATAGCCAGCCCTGCTCTGATTCAGTTCAGCTCCACTTCCTAGGCTGTGTGTGGAAGACATGTCACTCCTCCTGATGAGAGAGAGCTTAGAACTCACAGTGGACATTGACAAGTGACCTCAAAGCAGGTCATTTGCTCACCTCTCACCTCATGTGAGCCCAGAAAGAGGGCAAAAGGACCCCCCCCCATACCCTTCCTCTGCTGCATAGACTCAGAACCTGGTTCTAGTACTTGGCAAATGGACAAATATTGTGGCTTCTTTTCCAGAACAATCCCTGAGGCCCCAAACCTCCATATTTCAATTTAGAGACTTTACAAAGCCATGGGGATAATGTCGGGCTGTTTAAGGGTCCCTTTGAAGGATTTCCATGGTCTCGACAAATATTATAGACTATAGTATGGCAAGAGAATTATTTTATGGGTGTGAGTGGTTGGTTGTTATTGCAAAACCCAAGTCCAATGCCTCTCTCTGCCTTCACTAACAGACCATCAAACACCATTTGAACATTCAAATTTTTATTTTCTATACGTAGGCCTAAGTTTTCTCTTTGGGCCTAGAACAAGTGGAGCATCAGGCACAGGCCACCTGTAGTCTTCCTGGGGAGTTGTCCTGTTTCCAAACTTGGGTTGACAAATGCCTGGGCTGAGACAATGATGAGATTTCTGTCTTCTCTGCTGGGACTCCCCAGGAGCAACACTGCTCTGACTCGTGAACATGTATCATGGTAAAATGGATGCTTTCTTAGGAACATTCACAAAGAAATCCTCTGAAAGGCAGGTCCAAGATAACCAAGGTGAAGGCAGCTCTCATTAAAGGACAGACAACATGCACAGCAGTTGCAGTTTGGGGTAGCTAGCATCAGCAGTATTTGAGTTATCAATCCAGAGCCTCTGAGACATAAAGGCCCATTTACCAAGCACATCCACATACTTGCTTCCACAAAAGGATGATGTGTTCAAGTCAACATGGTCGGCTTTCAGAAGCTGCATTCCTCCTCAGACAAAGCAAGGCTGTTCCCACTACTGTCAACACCATGATAGCTGCAGCTGATAGAGATCGGAATCTTTCTCCTGGCTCCAGTCACATTCACGTAACGCAATAAATCAAGGACACCACCAATTGGGATCCGAAACAAACTGATTGGTCTACCCAGTGCTCCACAGACTGCTCAACACCTTCACCTTTGTCCCAGGTAAAACCAACTTGAAGCGAATGATCTCTAAATGCACAGAGATTTTTATTCTAATATACAAAGGACTGGAACTGATGGGGCAGGCAGGAGGTAATGAATCTTCCATCACTGCATTTTCAGGGAATAGGGTGATTTGGTTTTTTTTTTTTTTTTTTTTTTTTGCGGGGGGAGATCCAAGGTATCTTAAGACTTTTTCTTCTTTTTTTTTTTTTGATATTTTAAGTGACTTTTGTTATAGTATTCTGTTGCAGTGGCTCTATTTTATTATTAACTGTTGTTGCTCTCTTACTGTGTCTACTTTATGAATGAGGCTTTACTTTACAGATATGTACATATCAGGGAAAAACAGTACATATAGGGCTTGGTGACTTCTGCTTCAGGCATCTCTTGTGAATTGAAATGGACTTCCACAAACTGTAGGAGTTTATTTGGATTTTTTTTCCTCCCCTGTTAGCATACAGGAGCAGGTACCACTCATTCAAGCAGACATCAGAAGTAAATTGAAGCATTTTATATGGGCAGGCTAAAGTTATAAAATAATACCCAGTAGTCTCCCTTATTCATGTTCCAAGACTTTTCCTTCATTTTAAAATAAGCTTTGTGAGGTCATGAATCCAACTAAGTCATAGTTTCTGTCCTCTACTAGTAATATGTAGATTACCTCAAACTTTTTTGAAGGCTCAGAAGTAGGTACAGTGGGAGCAGAGGATGTCTAACCTGCTTGGGTCCCAGGATCCTTCCTACTATTCCTCTTAAAAACTGTGAGACATCCAACCTTGTCCACAGCAGCATTTCCCACCAGATACCTCTTGAGGAGGTGGGGGTAACTGCTCCTAACAGAGTGGATCAGGCTCAGTTAGCCTTCAAAACACCACAGATCTACAGTGCAGGTCAGCATAGTAACCGGTCCTAGGCACTCTCACAATAAAGTTGTTTTACTTATCTTTGTGTTTCAAACATTTTTAGTCATAGAACATTACTAATTTATTAGCTCATAGAAGCTTCAGGAAATTTACTAGGGCAATGTCAGGCTCAATATTATGAGCTCCCAGTTCACTCTTCTGACTGCTAAAGGGAAAACCAATGACTCTCACTCCGTCTCATTCCCTCTGACATGGAGTAAGAATTTCAATATGGTGATAAAGGAAAGCCCCTGAAAACATGCTTTCCTCTAAGACATTCCATAGGAAGCCACAATGCATTTGCGCGCGCGCACACACACACACACACACACACACACACAAACACAATAAAGCCACATCCATCAGTAGCCATTATAGCCCTGGCTAATTCTCTACCTTCAATAGCTAGCTACTTCAAGCTCTCTCATCCTGTTGATAATCTTCCTGCTCCTGCAGTCTGGTCCTGAGATTTGCAGGAGGAGAATTCCCTGACTGTGCTTACCTTCCACTGTCCAAGGCTATTTGCTACCATTTGGAGTAAATTACTCTCAAGAGTTCCATAGAGGGCATCTCCTATCACACTCCTGATAATATCTAGAATGTCTAGTTTTAGAAGAATCAATAAAAACATTCATTAGGAGATATAGAGTTGGGCTTACATATACAGAGTGTCTGGGGGTTCAGATCTGCCTTGTCAGAGCCATCAAGGTACTTGGTGACATGCTTGAAAAGCTGTCTCAGAAGACTTCCATTACTAGGCAGATGACACAGATGTATTTTAGCTTACTCATTCTACTGAGTTCAATTTAAAGCCCTGTATATTATATGAAACAAGTATCAAAAGACTAACTAAATGAAGAGAGCAAGCTGACCAGGTCTGGGGTCTGAGGCATGGCATGGCAGGTGGTAAACTTCTTGGGTTTCTTGTTTAGTTTTGTTTTTAATTAACTAAATTCTTATTTTATATGTATGAATGTTATGCCTACATGTATGTAAGTGCACCTGTGTTGTATAGTGCCCACAGAGGTCAGAAGAGGGCATTGGATCCCCTGGAACTGTAGTTATGGATGGCTGTTAGCTGCCATGTGGGTGCTGGGAATTGAACCCAGGTCCTCTGCAAGAGCAGCCAGTGCTCTTAACCACTGAGCCATCTCTCCAGCCCCAGGTTTCTTCTTTTGTATCATGTAGGTATTGGTGGTAGAAAGGCCAGCAATCTGCACATATCAGTGGACGTGGACAGACACACAAGTAAAGTCTGTCACTGCTATGTAAAGAACCGGAAAAGGAGCAAGTCACTAAACAACTTCCTAGACAATAGTCACTCAGCTCCAAATACTAAAAAGATATCCACATCTAGAATCTGCCAGTACAGGTGAATGAGGAGCTCAGGCTGCTACCCTCATCACCTGTGAAAATATACCTAAGTCCCCATTGGGATAGTATCAGAGAAGGCCAGGTATAGGGATAGCACTTGTTCCTGATGAATAATAATGTAATCCCTCCATGCCATGTCATGAGGATCATGGGGGCATCCAGGTCACCTACACTGACCAGAACAGTAGGTGACAAGGTGTTCCTCTCCTAGTGACATCACCTTTGGGGTGATGTCAGGAAGAGGGAAGCCACTGCCCAGCAGTAATGGAGCCTCATACCCCTGCCAGGTGATACTGGAGAGGCCATGTAGGAAGCATAACAACGCATACACCAGTCAGGCAGGACCAACAGATTATCAGCAGAGTATCAACAGTACAGAGCCAAGGTCCACACTCATTTAGCAATAATGAAGAATCTTTCTTCCAATATCAATAGAGACCAAGTAGGGGACCTAGGCTTACAGCCCTGCCTGGCAGAAACAAGGTGGTACATCCTCCTCCACCTGCCAGAGAAGGGTTAGAATCCATAGAAACCAGAAGAATTAAATTAGATCCAGAGTTATAGAACATAATATCTGAAATGTCCTATTATAATAAAAACACCACTTATTAGTGCTGGAGAGATGGCTCAGTAGTTAAGAGCACTGGCTACTCACTGTTACAGAGGACCTGGCTTCAATTCCCAGCACCCACATGGTGACTAACAACCATCTGTAACTCCGGTTCAAAGGGATCTTACTCCCTCTTCTGACCACCATGGGCACCGCACAACAAGGGTACACATATACACATGCAGGCAATAAGCTTAGAAACATAAAATAAAAATTAATAAATTAAAAAAAACCACTTATCCTATTGTGAGCAAAGAAAATCAAAGCAAAGTGAGAAAAGGCAACCAAATGTGGGTTTTCAAGGAGCCATACCGAACAGGCATCTATGCACAATAAGGATGATGTTTGACAAAAACAGAAACACTAGAGTCTCAATAAAGGAACAGAGGAGAAAGATTACCCATAAATGTGAATTTGAGGACTGAAAAATATAATAATCAAAACTAAAGACTCAGTAAATGGGCTCCAGAGTAGTACTGAGCAAAGAATAATAGAGATTATTCCATCAGAATAAAAGACAAAATAGAATGAAAATAAGTGGACAGAGCCTCAGGGATCCAGCACCAGGCATCAAGAAGAGGAGGAGAAACGGGGTGGGACTCAGAAGGCAGTCAAAAGAATAAGCCTTGAGAATCTCCCAAATTTGAACACACACGTAGGTCTATAGATCCAGAAAGGCTAAGCAGATCTCAAATATAATGAATCAAAAGAAATCCAGGCTAAGACATGTCACAGTCAAACTTCTGAAAACTAAGCAATAAAAATAAAATGTAAAAATCTTAGGACCAGTAGAAGGGAAGTAACACTTTACCTACTTACCTATACAGAAGAAATAATTCAAACAACTTCAGGTCTCTCAAAGACCATGAATGAAGCAAGACAATTTTATTTTGAGGGCCGAGAGAAAAAAAAAACCCTGTCAACTCAAAATATCTGTCCAAAATCTGAAGCTGTAGGATCAAGACATTCTTAGAAGAAAATTAAGAAAATTTGTCAGAATAAGACATTCTAAAAAGAGACATTCTCTACACAAAGAATAGAACTTTAGAATATCAGAGACGAAGGAACCATGGAAAGAATAAAAAATAGGAAACAGATTTCCTTATTAAATTATCTAAATTACATTTGGTGCTTCAAGCAAAAACTATGAAACTGGTGTGGTTCTCAGTGTATATACAGGAAATGTCTAAAAATTATAATTCAAATGAAGAGAGTAAAGCAACATAAAGGACAGTAGAGTCTCCAACCTTCTCTTGAACTAGTAAATTGTTGGTACAGAAGACTATGATGCACATATAATGTAATGGCTGGAGGGACCACTAAAAATGCTATGCAAAAAGAGATACTCCAAAACACTATAAATGAATCAAAATGAAATTCCAAAATACATTCACGTAACCCACAATAAGACAAAGAAAAGGAAACCAGAGAGGAAAAGAACAAAAAGAAAACAAAACTAAAATCACAGACTTAACATACCAATAGTTACATTAAATGTAAATGATTTAAATACACCAATTAAAAGATGAAGATTGTAGTTTAGAAAAAGAAAAACAAACTCTAAGTTAAAGTGAAGAAAGCAGAACATTATGTGGCTGCCTCCTTTAAAATGCTACTAGCAGCTGACCTTTCCCGTTTATTTTTCTTTCACTGTGCCTTTGGAGTATGTAATGGTTTCCAACCCAACTTAGATGGTGGATGCCTTAGCATTGCATCATTAGAACAAACAGCTTGGTTAACTTGAGTCTTGGAGCATTTGTTACATGAGCTCTAGTCTTCCTATCTATTGATCATTAGTTCAGAGAAAAATAGATTGCCACCTTGTGTTATCTCCTCTTCTGTAAGAATTTTCTGTTCTTTGCAGATGAATCTAAATCATTACTGGTTCTGTGAATATGTCTATCACTGTGTCAGTCAACCCCTTCACAGGGGTTATCTTAAAGAAGACACTAATATCCTCACTGTGTAATGGTAAGAAAATTACTGCTCAGAGAAATAACCTGCCCAAGGTCATACATCTCACCTGCCCACTACACACCTGACTAATCTAACTCTAAGGTCTGTGCTATTAACCTTGGTATACTGGAATCAGTAATCTGCTAGTTTGTAACCTGGTAGAAAGGCTTCTTTCCACTGTCACACAAGACTGTGAGAAGCTCAGAGAGAGAATTTTTTCACCAGATATTTCTGTAGAGTTGGCTGAGATTTGTTTTAATTTCTCATCCTTTCAGACAGTTCATCAAATAGTCAATCTGTCCCTTCATTTGCTGAACAAAATATTTCAAAAAGCTGAAGCTGGAGGAATGGATTGAGTGATGCCACCCTTTTCCTCCAGGGAGCCCCAGTATAGGCTGGCATTGGGTTCATCTGCTGTCATAGCTGATTTTTCCAGATTTCATCACTCAGCTCCCAGCCCAAGATGTCAAACAAGCAAACCACGGGGATTCACCTGTGACATCCATCCTCCCGAAGCCCCATTGTTCCATGACACCTCGACTGTGAGGGATCCAGGTCAACATTTCCCCTTGTAGGTCTTTCACATGGCAGAGACTTTGATGCCTCACCTTACAGAGAGAAGAAAGGGCCAGAATGCTTTTGAGATGGTGGCCAAAAAAGCTTTGAGATCACGCCAAGCCCCAGTGGCATGGACTGGTTTTTTCCTCTATGCTCCCTGGAATGAAAAGTGGATTTTTCTAGCTTCTTTCTCCCACGTTCCCACCCAGCTCTCGGCTCCTGGCAGTGCCAGCACTCACATCCAGGGATAACACTCAAAATCGCCTCCTTCTTCTCTGACAATAAAATAAGGCAAACCATTTGGCATCCGGGCGGTGCCCTAGTCTCCTGACCCCTGGCAGGATCCCAGGGGATTTGTGGTCAGCAGCTAATCAGAGCCCTGGCCATAGCCATTTCCCATGACATAGCTGAAATTCTCCCACTGCCTGCCCTCCCAGCTTCAGTTACCCGGCCAGGCTGAAACTATTTGCTCCCCTCCCACCCTGTCCATCACTGTCCTTGCTCAGGCTGAGCCTCCTCAGCGCCTGCTGGACAGACTCCTGATGCTCTGGGTGGGGGAGCAGCAAACCTCTCTCTGCTTTTATTACTGACCCACAGCCCACCTCTGGCACTCCTACAACCAACAAGTCTCTTTCAAGCACCCTCCTCTTGAGCAATGATAAACTTTAATGCCAGAGAAGTGGAAAGGAAAAAAAAAAAAAAAAAAGCACTCCCGGCCAGCCATCCTGGTATCACAAGGGAGGCCAAGCGTGAGATTTCCAAGCAGTGGTCATAAAACACTCATCTTTGTCATTTATGGTTAATCTGCCTATGAACTAGAATAACAGTTTCACTGCCCTTCTGCAGGGTCCACTCTTTGCTTACCTGGGGATGGAGAGGGGAACTCTATGAGAAGCCAAGTACTACACACTACACAGGGGCTGAATATGGAGACGCAGGAGCCAGGCTGCCTGGGTGATTGCCCAGCTCTACAACCTTTAGCTGGGTGATCCTAGGTGAATCACAGAACCTTTCTGGGCTTTGGTCTCCTTATAATAAAGAAAATGAGAGAGTTGAGTCCATTTGTAAACTTTGCCTACTAGCAATATGCTCTGGAAAAAATATCATGTATGTACACATGTGATATTCTATGTATATATACAAATGTGATTCACTTAATTTTCATGTCTTGATGGTTTGTTGGGTTTTTTTTGCCTTTGAGAGAAGGTCTCACTATGTATCTCCAGCTGGCCTAGAACTCACTTTGTAGACCAGGTTAACCTCAAACTCACAGACATCTGCCTGCCTCTGCATCCCAAGCACTGGGATTAAAGTCATGCAACACCATGACCAGCCTACTCTGCTTTTCTTTTTAAAAATATTTCACTTATTATTTTCAGTTTTTTGTGTATAAGTGTATTGCCTGCATGTGTGTAAGTGCACCTGTGTTGTACAATGCTCACAGAGGGCAAAAGAAGGCATCGGATCCCTTGGAACTGGAGTTATAGACAGTTGTTAGCCACCATATAGGTGCTGGGAATCAAATCCAGGTCCTCTGCAAGAACAGCCAGTGCTCGTAACAGCTGAGGCATCTCTCCAGTCATTACTCTGCTTTCTTTACAAAGGATGCTCCTGAATCCTGGAGAATCTTAGAAACATTCCTGTGGTCAGGCTGCAGAGGTGGGATTTGAAGTTGGACTGCATCTCTTATTAGGATAGTGGGTCTCTAACTGGGGTTCCTGACCATTTGGGAACATACTAGAAATACAAGTTATCCAGTTCCACCCAGACCTCCTGACTCAAACATTCTGGGAGTGGGTCCAGCAATTTGTTGCAACAAGCTTTCCTTCCAGAAGAGTGGGAGGTATGATGTTTGAGATGTGCTTTGGATCACAATGTTCCCCTTAGAGCAGGAGTAAGGTCCCTTCCTTCTTGTCTCAGGGTCATTGGGTAAAATGAACACAAGCTGCAGGGGCAGAGTCAGGGAGATCTGGATGTACAGCCCTGTGCTAGACACCACAGGAACTCCTACCTGTGCAAGACCACATTTATTATGCAGAGGGGCTGAGCAATGGCATGGGCACAGAGTTACCCAAGACACAGACCACACTGGCAGTCAAAGCATCAGGGCACAGAGGTTTTCCCATCAAACCAAGCCAGATGCCAATTCTCAGCATGTGAGTTTTAAGGATGTCACTTAATCTTACTGAGCCTGGCTTCCTTCAGTCCCCCAAATACTTTAAGGATTAAATGAAATTAGGGCCACTGCCTTGTAGGGCATCTGGTAAGGACTTAGTGGCTAAGGTCAGCATGAAGATCTGCTGCCAGATGACCAGGATCTGAATCATGATAGGAAGGGGAGATGGGTCTGAGGGAAGAAGAGCTATAGAGAATGGTGAATGGATTTCAACACAGTCAAAATCTCTGGGATAGACAGGAGGGAAGAGAAGAAAATGTTGCCATGAATCATTACAAAAGGAAATTATCAGGTATTCCAGGATGATACTTAGCAGGTCAAATCAACCTTATTTATATGACATTCAACTTGTACACAGACTCAGATTTATAAAGCCCAGCCTTGAGCCAGAAAATCCAACAGGACCCAAGTTCTACGTCAACCCCAGATGCAAAGTTCCTAGGCCAACCTCTCCTTAATTCTGTTCTCTGGAAGAACAGTCAAGATATAATTCATGTATAGTGAAAAATAGCTTGAAAATATTGATGTTATGATTTTCCCACAGTTCCCTTCTGCTCTGGAGGCATAGGAACTCAAAGTGAATGCATATAAACATGAGCTGTCAGTCAAGAGTGCATAGTAGCATAGGCTATCAGCCCTACATAGGTAGCATGGGCCATTAGCCCACAGCACATGGGTAGCATGAACCATTCACCCAGAGCTAGGTAGAACATCTGAATAGCTCACTTAATCTTTGTCTATCAGGAAATACTGGATAGGCATCGTTACTAGTCTCCTGAGCCACGGAAGGAAGGGAAACATGATCACTTGTGTTCTCTTTGTCTTGCCACCTTCAGACTAGCTTTTCTATAAAGCTCCAGGGACTTTGGCCATGTTCTTTCTTCCTGATCCTGGGCAGAAGTAATGCCTGGGGACTCATCTGACAGGAAGCAGAGGTGAAAGTGCAAAGGACCATGGGAGGAGACACTGGACCCAATTCACAGTGAGCTCTGACATTCCCAAGCCCACCCTGAGTCCCAGTGATTTATGTTCTGGAAGGATTTTAGCAAATCAAGATGCTTGGGCTGCTCCTTTTCAAAGCCTGGGGAAAGGAACCTCAGACATCTAAACAGACGCATATTTGAAAGTCTAGCCTATTGTTTTAGAATTTCTGTGGAAGGCCTCTAAATGCCGCCCTCAGACTCCCCACCACGACCAGTAACTAAGTCAATGGGAGGGAAATATGGGATGTGAAACATTTCCGATGAATTCAACTCCCGGAAGCAAGCTTTCCTCCTAAAGTTCCATCAAGAAGCTGGGAATGGTGGGGGCCATCACATCTTTCTCTAGCGGCAATGGCAGGATCTATAGCCCTATTTGGCCCAATTGTTTGATGAAGCAATTGCCCTCAAGGCCCTGGGGTTGACTCTTTTCACTCTGGGTGGGATGGGGAAGGGAGTGACTTGTTTGTCACATTATTCAACCCCAAAGTATACACCACCGAAATGAACTTGGCTTCTTCCCACTCTCTCTGGGCTGATCTGTCACCCGTCTGACTCAGCCTTTTCTGGGCTGTTCCTAGCCAGCTACTCTAGTCCTGGCTGTGCTGGATAAAGAGCAGTTGTTTAGGTCGGGCTGATGACAGTGCCCTTCCCTGATGGAATGTGGTTATTGTTCTCAGGGTCCAAGCTGCTTTCATCTCTAACATGCCCATGGTAGGAATAACAGAGCCTGTCTCAGTGCTGTCTTTACATTGCATTCAACCAGAAGCCAACGACAGGGCCACCCCCTTGGGATGGCACCACAAGGCTTCATGTGGAGATAAGGATGGTCATAGGCTTCCTGTGAAGGCCACAGAAGATACTGTGCCATGATGTCCAGGGACTCGCCCAGCAAGCAGCTGGTGAACCAGCCTGGGCTGACTGCAATCACTCACGCCATCTTTCATAGTTATGATAAATCAAGCTCTTCCTTCTGGACTCTGCAAGGATTGAGGAAGGTGATGTGAATCTGTAAAGCAACCAGTAGACTAGCACACAGGACAGAGGGCAGGATCCCAGGAAGTGCTCCATCCCTTTGTGTTTCTACGGGGAGGTGGTGCCTAGGAACACCTGCCTTGCCCACTCCACAGGGCTGCTGGAAGGAACAAAAGATGCAAAACACTTGAAGATTTTAAAGCTTCTCAGCACTGCCTAGGGCGGAGGTAGAGCTCAGTGGGCACTTGTCCAGCCTGAGAGACGGCTGCTCAGTGGTTGAGAACACTGGCTGCTTTTGCAGAGAACCAAGGTTTGGTGTCCAGCACCCACACTGGGTAGCTTACAACTCTGCTGCTAACTCCAGTTCCAGGGGACCTGATGCCCTCTTCTGGCCTCTGAGGGCACCTGCACATATGATGTGCATACATATACCTCCACACATACACATACAATAAAAATAATAAAATACATCTTTAACAAACAAACAAACAAAAAGGATGGAAGGATGGAAGGAGCAAGGGGAGTGGGATGAGGGGAGAAAAGGAAAATGACTTTTTAGGAAGCCGGAAGTACGAAGTGTGACAGCAGCTTCATTACTTACTCTGCTAAATATAAAAACAGCTAACACTTCTTGAGGGCATCGGGCCTTATCCTAAGTGCTTTTTGATTATTGATCACACTTCACTCACAGCCCTATTCTTTCAAACTGACTCATTGATTAGTTCATTCATTCATCCATTTGTTCACTCATATTGCTTTCTCTGGATGCCCATATGGTTCCTTCCCTCAGCTTCTCTAAGTCATCACTCAATGTCACCATCTTAGTGAGTCCTTTCCTGGCACCCTTACCTAAAACCACACTCTGCACCCTCACCCAAACCTTCTTCTATGTGTGATCTCCCCCTCAGTACTTCTGTCCACACACATGAAGCTGCCTCATGGCATACTTTATTTCTCGCATTCATCCCCCAATAAATTATGAGTTCCACAAGAATGTGAGTCAAAGACAGGCTATTTGTTTGTTCTAATTCACTCCCAGCCATGTCCGGAGCACCTAGACTAGAACAGTGTCTGAGTGCCTTCCCCTGAGTGAATGCTCAGGGCAGAGGTGTCAACTGAACAAAATCTATGAAGAAAATAGTATTCGTATCATCATGCCTGTCTTACATAGCAAAACCAGACGCAGGCACAGAGAAGTTTAAAAACAAAAACAAAAACAAAAACAAAACTGGCCCAAAGTCACACAGCAAAGAACAAAGCCAGTATTAAACTCCAGAAATTAAGCATTATAGCATTCTAGTTTTTTTGTTTGCACTGAAATCCCCTGCCTCTTCCTCCTCTCCCCCTGCCCCTGGGTGGTGCCCAGAGGTTTTGCTCAGCACCAAAGTATAGGAGAGCCCTGCTGCTGTCAGCAGGCTGTGAACAGTCTGCAAGTACAGGGCAGTGGCCTGAGATAATGGAAGGGCATGACCCCAACCCCCGTACCAGCATGGCTGAACACACTGCTCTGCAGGACCTCGGCAGTTGCACCCTCTCCTAGCAGCCACCTCCTGGGGTCGGGGGGGGGGGGGCTACTTGCTGGGCTGTGGTGAGGTTAACAGGAGGCATTCAGCAGTGGCTGAGGAGCACAGCAGGTGCCTGTATGCAGTTCCTCTCACCCTTGGCTCAAACCCAGTGACCTCCCTGAGTTATGAACCAACCATGGTTTCTGTTTTATTTCATAACCACACTGAAAGCTCAATAAAGTTAGAAGGGGTTTTCTCTTCAAGAAGCTGTGTGTGTATTCTATGCCACTTGGAGAACCTTGAATATTCTCCAAAGAGCCCTTTCCCCATTCCCATCAAGAACGTCAATATTGGCCTGAGGCTTGATTGGTTCCAGGCTCTGCTATAAGATTTAGACTGAAACAGTGCCCCACGTTATCCTCCCAGTCATCACCTGAGTGAGCTGCCAGTGTGTGCAAGTTAGCAACCAGTGTATGTGATTAGAGCACAGCATACCCACTGCACAAATAAAAACAGTGAGACTGAAGGATGAATAATTTACCTAAGTAGCAGTGGAATCGAATCTGGGCAGGCTGGTTTTGACTTATTCTGCTGCCTTTAACACTTGCTTTCTGCCCCATCTGCAAGAAAATACCCTCTGCAGCAACTCTGTGACTATATACCAAGAGGTAAGTCATGGAGGAGGAGGAGGAGTGGAGGATAGTGGACTCCAGGAAGTGCCCTGGCCAGGGCCCAGGTGAGCACACAGCCTGCCTGGAACACTACCTGTGAATTTCCTGACCTTGTCTTCTGGGGAGCTGAGCTTCCATGGCCTGTTCAGTTTCCGGCAACAAAATTAAGTATGAGTAAGAGACTTCTCAGTGGGGGCCCTCTATCCTCTGAGTTTCTATGCCCTGTGTCCTCCTGGGCCCTTTGTTCTGAGCACGGTCACCCCTTCCTACAACCTTGTAGTAAAGAGAACAGTTTCGGGACAGTGGGCTCCGTGCCTTATGAAACCATGATGAGGCAGTTGTTTCTAAACCTGCATGCTGAAATCATTTTTAAAAAGCTAAAAAATAACTTCCTAGCAAAGAATAAATATTTGACAACCTTTTCTATTGTTCCAAGATCGCAGACTACTAGTGCATGGGGGCTGCTCATAATTTAGTTTTAAATTTTTAGGCCTTGGAGACGTTTGACACAGGAAAGTGCTCTCCACCACTCAGTTGATAAAAATAGCAAACGTTTACTGAGTCAGTGTTAATCATCAGCTGTGCGGGGCTGTAAGCTCTACACATTGACTCTACTCAATAGTTTCATGAGACAGATGCTAGTATCTTCCTTGAAAACAAAACCAAACATAGAAGACAGAACCTCTGGGAAGTTAAGCAGCTTGGCCAGAGACCCAAAGTGGCTGGGTCAAGATTCAAACGCAAGCCTGATTTTTACACTTGCTCTGGTTTAAATGTCTCACCCCAAAGTTCATGTATGAGAAATTTTATGAAAATATGTTGATAATATTTGGAGATGTAGCCTTTGGGAAGAAATTAGGGTTAAACTGAGGACTTAGTAGTGGTACCTCTATGATGGCATTAGTGGCTTTACAAGAGGAAGATGCCAGGCATGGTGAAGCATACCTATAAACTCAATACTTGATGGGCTGAGATAGGAGGATTGCCATGAGTTCAGAGCTACTATGAACAACATAGTAAGTTCTAGACCAGTGTTCTGGTGTGCTTTTTGTTGCTGTGAGAAACACCATGACCAAAAACAACCGAGGAAAAAGGGTTAAGTCAAGGCAGGAACCCGAAGGCAGAAACTGAAGCAGAGAACTTGGAGAAAGGACGTTTGCTCATTTGCTCTCTGGCCTGCTCCCCAGGCTATGCTCCACTAGCTTTCTTACACAATCCAGGCCCTGCCTGCCTAGGGATGGTACTGCCCACAGAGGCCTGGGTCTACCTACATCAATTAGCAATCAAGAATATGCCCCAAAGACATGCTTACAGGCCAATTTGATGGAGAAAATTCCTCCATTGAGACTCTTTCTTCCCAGGTATGTCCAGGTTTGTGTCAAGTTGACAAAAAATTACCAGCACAGCCAGCAAAACAAACAAAAAAAGAGAGGAAGGGAGAAGGAAAGGTAGAGGAAGGCGGAAGGGAGAAGGGGAAAGGGAAAGGAAAAAGAAAGGAATAGAGATCCTAGCTAGTGTGCTTGCTCTGTCTAGCCATGGGATGCCTCCCCCTCACCAGATGCAGTAACATGCTTTTGGATTTTCCAGCCTTCAGAACCCTAAGCTAAACAAGCCTCTCTTCTTTCTAAATGACTCAGTCCCTGGTATTTTGGGATAGCACCAGAAAGCATACTAGACAATGCTCTTAAACCATGCTGTCACATGTCATCTGGTTCAAGCTCTCTTCTATCAGTTGATGGACAACGCTTGACCTGCCTGATCCTGCAGGAATAACCATGGGAAATGGAGACTGGAAGTAATATACAGAAGCTCCTTGACCCCTGGAGTGGGGCTACTGTCCTGAGACCCTGACCACAGGACCAGTCAGTTCCCTGTCCCTCCAGGACGCCACTGAGGAACCTGCTTGGGGCTCATTCACTAAAGATTCCTTTCATTCAAGCTCTACAACCCCAGAGAAGTGTCAGCCCAAACAGCACGGATTCCTAAGTCACGTGGACATGGAGGTATCGAAAGGGCTGGAAGTGCCCCCTAGGTGCTGCCAAGCTCTGGACACGGGTTCCTCATCGTAACTCATGAAAGCATGAGTCACACCAGAGGTGACAGTATCTAGGGCTTTGCATCATGGGTCTAAGCACACTATGTGAGCCCTTTGTGAACTGATGTGCCTCAGAATCTTTGACATTTTTACCCCAGGCATCATGACGTAATCTGAGCTGGAAGCTCTCAAAGGACTCTTCCAGATTAATATATCATTCTGTGGTGTGTGCGCATAAACTGCATGAAAATACACATTTTTTTTCTGAAATAAATAATGGAATCACTTTCTGTGACATTTTTCAGGAAAATAAATGAGCTGGCTTTTCCAGACCTTTCCATGAAACAATGTCTTGAGCCCAGGGGCTCTTGAGACGTCAAATTAGAGGGCATGGTAGACGTTCTCATGGTTCAGAAAAGTGAAGAGATGGGATCTCTGGAAAGAAGACTCTCTTTACCACAAATGGTTCCCTGTTGGAGAACCACTCCTGCTTCAACTAGCAATTAGCACACCCTAAATCAACAATGTTACTAGGACCTGGAGGAAGAGGAAGCTAAACTTGGAGAGAAGCTGGGTGAGCACAAACTCAGCAGCTGCTTCAGGTAAAAACACAAACCCAGCCATTTCCCCAAGCCCCCTGTTTCTAAAGCCCCACTGGGCAGAAGGTCATCAAAGCTGACCCTGACCATCAACCACAGCGATAGTGACAGCTCTGCCTCTGTATAAGGCTTGCCTCATCATGGTGTGGGCAGGCTGCTGAGGAGTGCCTTTCCTGGGAGAGGATGGTCCTGTGGGCACTGGGCTTCCAGGAGGAATGCTGGGGTGGTCTTTTCCATGCTTGACTGACTGCACCCAGATGATGGGTATGTCTTGGTAGGAATGGTTTGTGTTCCCTCCACATCCAATCTTCTGGCTTTGGGTCTCCATAAGAACTGGACACTGTTGAGCACCCCACTGTATGGGAAGGAGGCCATGATGTCTAATGACCTACTTCTCAGGGGTTGGAGGACAGTAGAATCTGACAAAAACCTCAGTGGACTCTTGATTTCCAAAGCCAGCCCAGGGAACGAGAGTCCACCAGGCTCCTGCTTTTCAGCAGTCAGGGTCCTATTCTGTGGGACTCAGCTGACTGGTCTGTGAGGTTTCACTGGGAGATAAAGAAGGGAATGTCCTCAAACTTAAAGACTGCAAGTGCTACAAGGTAAACATGAAGTAGCATGAAGGGCAATGCGAATGATAAGGAGGGAAGCCTGCCTTGTGAGAGGGACCAGGATGTGTCCCTGTGAGTGGCTACATGTAGGGCTCTGCGCCACACGGTGCTACCTGAACTCCCAATGTGGGGGAAGGGAGGGACAAGAAATGTGGATGTTTATGTCAACTGTATTTTTAGATATGGTCAACTCATTTCTTAAATTTTGACGGCCAAATGAATACCTCTATAGGCAGGATTCCCTTGGGAATGCTCCCTTAAGGCATCCTTAAAGAAAAAAAATAAAAAGGGAAGATGCCTGGGGAGATGGCTCAGCTGTTAAGGAGCTTCCCTCCTAAGCAAGAGGACTAGAATTTAAAACCCCAAACCCATGTAATGCCAACTCGGTCTCTAATTCCAGCCTCAGAAGGCAGAGGTGGACGATCCCCAGAGCAAGCTGGCTAGTGAGACTAGCGACATCAACAAGCTCTGGATTTGATTAGAGATCTTACCTCAAAGAATAAGGTAGAAGAGATTTCAGATATCAGCCTTGGGCTGCCACACACTGGTATATTCATGTATACATGAACACCCCTCCCCCCAAGAACATGCATATACATACCACACACACACACACACACACACACACACACACACACTTACAGTACAGCATCTGTGATATAGTTGTTGAATGTGGATTCACACACAGTCACACACATGTGCAGCACATTCTAAGCAACATCATTTAGCCAATCCTCCAACACAGTATAGAAACCATCAGAGGGAGGGAGGGAGAGGGAGGGAGGGAGAGAGAGAGAGAGGGAGAGAGAGAGAGAGAGATAAAGGGGCAAAATTGGGCAGAGACAGAGCAGGAGTGATTTTTAAACCCTCCACTATACCCGACCAGCTTCTTAAAAAAGACAAGTAAATTAACCAGTTATCCTGTGCAAAACCAATCTAGTGGATAGAGTGGTTACTAATCATCCTGTTGGGAGAAGGCAGAAACAAGAGGAACATCTTGTTTAGTAACACTAAAGATGAATAGCAGCCCATTGAAGCAAAGCCAGAAGTATCAGAAGGTATGACCAGTGCAGTTCTGATGACTGACCTTGGAATTACAGGGTCAGATGGATGGAAGAATCTTAGTGAAGCAGGGTAGCTATGAAGCCTTCTTTGAATGGGAGGGTTTGAGCCTTGAGAACTGCCTAACAGCACCTAACATTTGCTGAGCCCCAAGCACTGCACCAAGCGCTTCATAAGGATTACTGCATTTCCAGTTTGCAGTGACTGTTTTATAGACAACTAATACTCTTAAAATCATGCAGCAATATCCCTAGGTTTGGGTAAACCTTGGAAGACCAGGACATTCCAAGCAGGGAGAACTGTCAGGAACAAGACTATGGAACAACATGGACAAGCAGGTGAGTGTGTTTCAAGGGAAGGGGAGAGGTCAAGGGTGTGCTGAAGCTTAGTCACATGCTTGTGTCTTTGCACAAGTGTCCAGAGGCAGTACTAGCCCAGGCTTGTCCAGCAGTACTAAACTGAAGGCTCGGGAGAGGGCTCAGCTGGTAGAATAGCCTCCCCACAATGGGGATAGGTCAGTCCTGAGGAACTGGGGCCAGAGCAGCCAAGGTCCCAGCTGGCTGGAATGCAGCCACCTCTCAGCTGCACAAAAATCTACAATGCTTCAAGGAAGTTGTTGAACACATGTGGCTATCCAACAGGAAAGCTGTAGGGTGAGAGTGTGGATGTTGGGTTCACACAAGAATCTGGGGCTCCAACAACCAGCCCAGAATGTTTAAGGCATCTTAAACTGCTACTCTGTGTGGGAGCAGAAGGAACAGAATCACAGAGAAGAGCTAAGTTAAAGTCTGCTCAAGGAAAGGGGCAGCAAGTCCTGCAAGTTTAGACAGATCAAGACCTTCCTTCAAGCAAAGGACAAATTTCCAGAAAGAGACAGGGTGCTAAAGAAGCCTCCGGAAGAGTGCTTAGCATTAGCAGAGCAAGCCTGCAGAGGCGTCTTAGCATTCACTATGTAAGGGACAACACGGAGAAGGCTCTTGGAGGGCCAAGTTGAGACTGCCGTTAAATGGGACCTCAAGATCACCAACCTGGATTAGTCAACCTTCGGCCATTTGACCAGCGCTGCTTCCCAGGGTTGCTAATGGTCAAACTCAGATATTCTTTCATGCTCCTTTGTGGTCCTTTTACCTACGAATTAACCTAATTTCCCAAAATTCTAACCTTTGGTTTTCCTCACAGCAGTTCCATAAAACTCAAATCCTTCCAATCTCAAGTCTCACAATGATAGTTTTTACAGTCATAGTGTGTGAGCATTCTGAACATTCACTCTCACCTCCTGGGGATTCACAGTTCATGTTAACATAGTAAAGGCATTGAGAAATCCTGAGAGCAGGAGCCCTTCAACACATCTTCCAAATGTATTTGAGTAGGACAGACTTTTGATTTTGTTTTGTTTTTTGAGACAGGGTCTCCTTTTGGCTCATATAACATAGATACCACAAAGATGAATGAATTGAAAAACAAAATCTTCCTTGAGAACCCAACTCCCCTTGAAACTCGTGTGATGATGATAGCTCCTGTTCCACTTGTGCTAGGTTGGGTATTCTCTGCCTGGGCACACAGTCCACAAATGTGGCTCTATGAAAAAGGCAGAGATTGGGTTTGGGCACCCTGTAGCCCAGCACAGTACCAAGAGCAGTGATGATTCTGATGGAAAGGCTTGAGTTTGGGTCTTATTGCTAGCAAGATGGGAGCAGATACAGAGGGGCCTGCTGGGCTCTTATTGCAAGCCAAACAACATATAAGCTTAAAATACATCACCCTTGAGTATCTGCTCAACTCTGACTATTGTCATATCTATTTACACAATGGATGCAGAGACTCAGAAAAGTCAAATCCTGGGCCCTTACAGCACAGCTGGGCTGTGGCAGGCAGTCTGGCCACATGTCCATGGCTCTCTCCACCTCCTGGTCCTAGCATGAGGATGCCAAGGAGTCAGCCATGTTGACTTTTCAACAATACCATTTGAGTATTAGCCTGATTGCTTATCATCCCAGGGTCTTATTTCCTGTTCAATGAAATAAGGCAGTAATAACCCCCTCACAGGATGACTGTGAGCATCAGTGAGATCCTGAAGACCATGGTGTTGAGAATCATGCCCGGACCTTTAAAAGTGCTATCACATGGCTGTGAGGTTTTTTCTATTATTTCCACACACCCTCTTGTGATCCCAGGCTCTGAGCCCAGAAAACTTCCAAAAAGAGGTACATATGATTCCTGTCCTCACTCTGAGCTGTCCACAGCTGCAGAAGGCACAGTGGTGACTTATACAGGCCTGCGGACCTTCCACCTTTTCCACAACTATGTCAAAGTCTGGGGATTCTGTCTGACTTCCTCTTAGCTTGGAGGAGCACTTCTAATGTGCAAGAGCTAGGGTCTGCCTTTCCAGCTCGCTACAGCAGAGCTTGTGGCTTACCCTTCCCATCATAAGGAAGTCATATAGACCACATGCTTGCTCCAGCAGACCACACTGAACAGGCAGTGAAGTCCATGAATAAGTTCTCTATCACCCAGGCCTTCTCTGGTTCTGTCTTGTTGCATGACAAGCTCTTGTTGTGTTTCCCAAATTGGGCTTGCTCCATTCTCCACCCAGAATGAGTGTGGATTGAATAAAACGAGACCCCCTTTGCTGCCCCTCTTGCTTGTGTCTCCTATGGCTTGGCTGCTCACAGGCCCCCTTTCAGCAGCTCTCCTACAGAGAGGCCAAGAATAATCAATCCTCCTCCTGCCAAGACCTGCTCTCTTTTTTTCCCAGGGAACCAGGAGGTTCAGCTGAAAGAAGATAGAATTCAGAGCTAGACAGGCAAGGTGTGAATCCCAGTTCTGAATGAGTTAAGTTTGAGCAAGATACTTTACCTTTCAGAGCCTTGGTTTTCTCTTCAGTCAAATGGGTTCACATTACCCACTAAGCCACCAGGTAGGTAGTTGGGAGGCAACATAATAAATAGATATCCAAGTGATACAAAGGAGGGACAGCTAGCCTAGCTCCCTTCTAATTTCCTTAGCAAGAGATAGAATCTTCTGGAAAAAGAAAAGGCAAGAAGAGTTCTAAATTAATCTCTCCATTTCTGTATTAAAGAGCTTCAAACAGGTCTATCAGGAGAGCAAGCATGCACCAACTCTTCTCTGAAGGGCCAGACTAACTCTTCTCAGCCTTGGGGATGTATAGTCTCTGTTACAAGTGAGCCATGCTGCCACTGTTGCACAGATGGGCCACCACTAATTTGTAAATGATCAGTGTGGCTGTGTTCCAATAAAACTTTATTTACAACACCAGTTAGTAGAGGACTGGTCAGGCCCATAGACTTTATCTACCCACCCTGGTGAACGGCATGCCTCTTCAGCCAACCTCCTGTCTACCAGCATCTTGTAAGAAATCCACCCTGTGAGAGAGAGCCCATATGAACTACCAGAATCCTTCTCCCCACCTTGAAGAATTGGAGATTTAGATTTATGGGTCTGACAATTTGTTTCACATAACTCTGTCAGTAATTACACCAACTTGCACTAGCAGCTATTAGGTAAATGATTTGGCCCTTTCCCCTGAGTAATATTCCCCCCACTGAAATAAATGGAGGGTGTCTTTCTCTCCCATAAGCTAAGCGTATTATTTGCCTCATCACACAAGGCAAGTGCAGTAGCTTCCAGCTATTAGTGTATCACTGCAGCAATCAGACGGCCAGGAGCCAGAAGTAATTTATTATAGGGAAGTAAACAGGGCCCCAGATAAATAAATAAGAGGCCTGGGCTGGTCTGGGGCCTGAAAAGATTAAGTAATGAGAGTATCTATTGAGAGATTTAGTGCTAAGTGAGCTAGGACCAAAGCAGCCTCCCATGGAGGAATCAAATTATATCATTGGAAAGAGATCTTATTGAAGTCCCTTCATGCTGAGCAGGAAAATCAGCACTTCTAGGGGAGGGAGGGCTGCCATCATTAGCATAGCAATTTGGGACTCCACACTGAGGTCTGGCTAATTAGCTGCAGGTAAGGGAGTAATATATGACAGGTAGGCAGGGCACAGTGACCCTGCCTACCAGGGAAGCCTGGTCAGTTCCATAGTGGTTGTAAGCAGGGAACTTTTTCTTTAATGCACAGATGCCTTTGAAAGCAGAAGCAACTAGCTAGGATGGGGAAGATGCTCCTGAGGCTGGTTCAAAGCTGACTGTAGCTTTGTAACACCTGCAATTCCTGAAGGTGGGTTTCCCCATGTGTCAGGGCTAGTTGTCCCTTTGAAGACTGTAAGCTCTGGAAAGCATTCTCCATCAGCACCCTACCTTAAGAAGACAGCCTCTTCTTTTCCCTTCTTTGGATGGTCCCACCACTCTCCAACACCACGGAAGCACTGGGGCCCCTCACCCTCCTTCTGATCACCCGTCTTGCAGATTCTTTCCTTGGAACGGCTCTCCCATAAGTTGGCTTTTTCAGTTCCTTTCCTCAAGTTCATCATAACATGAACCATGTGGAGGTGATCAATGCTTTCAAAGAACCAACAAAAAGCCCTTTATGGATAAGAATGATGAGTCCTTGGCTTCCCCAGAAAATCTCTAGCTTCACAGATAATTAAGTGATTTATAAAAAGCATAAACAAATTGCTCTCGGGTATGGAGGCTTCTGGCAGAGTCAATGCCTGAATCAATACTCCTTTTCTTAAAAGATAGCTGTTCTTCCAGCCAGCCTGATCCAGGCAAACATCAATCCTTCAAGCTTCTAAACTAAAGCCCCTTCTTCCACAGCTTCCTCACTACTTAACAAGAAACCATGGCTGAGGTAAGTAAGTGCCTCGGGGCTATGCCTGTAGCCCCAGACCAGAAACCTGAGAGCTGGAGATTTGGGTCCTCTACTGCTGCGTGAACCAGTTTTTACCAGTACAAAATGAGAACACTGGTCTGAAGTTCCAGAAGGAGCCATTCAACTCTGACATTCTATAAAGATGACCTCGTGCCACATAAGGGGCTATGGTAGAGACAAGAGCTCACATAGAGCTTAGCATAGAACAGAGTCACATGTGTGATCAAAAATTCTTTCATCCGCTTTGCAAGGAGCCAGCAAAAGACGAAAACCAAACTTGAGACATATCCCACCTTCCAAAGGCTCCTCGTTCCTTCTGTTCCTTTCCCCCCTTCCCTTCCCCTCCCTCTTCTAGGCTGCATCTCTTTCTTTGGCTCTCCTGGTCTACACATTGTTATTTTGCCCTCCACCCCACCCTCTGCCTTACTTCAAGTTCTCTTTCTTTGTATTCTATCCTGCTTTCCCTGCCCTTTTAATGACTATAATCTTAATGGAAAAGCATTTCTCTCTTCCTCACGACATGAGATTAAAGACGGTGACGGCAACTGCATCAAGTCACCCACAACAGCAGCACCTCTCATTAACATAGGGCAATGAAGACAGAGTTCCAAAAGCCCACATTCTGCAGTGCACTATGGGAGACGGGCCATTGCTGAATGATGGTGGGTTTCCAGGGAGGAAAAATAGCAGACAGGGGTAGGGCAGATAGGGAGAAGAGCAACAAATGGTAGGTTAGTGTTTCAGTTTATACAGCACCATACCAGAGTCTCAAAGAGAGTTAGTTTGGAAAACATTAATATTTTGATGTCGCAGTGTGGTTCTGGTTCAGTTATTTTAGAAGATATGGTTCATTTCAGCTTTGGACTAATTTACCAGATGCCTTTCAAACAATCTCTGGTTTAGATCCCAGATCAAGAGAAAAGGAATTTAGAGGTTTAGGTCAGTGTTCAGTAAATTGGTGTGATCTAGGCTTTTCTCTTTTTCTTTTTTCCCAGAACAGGGTTTGGTTTTGTTTAGTCCGTATTGGTTGTTTTCTTTTTTTAAAGCCTTCACTGAGCAGAGGCTTCCAACAACTAGACAACCCCTTTCAATGTCCATTAGAAGTCAAAACTCAATGAGGCCTGGAGATGAAGCCCAAACAGTTTATCTTTTCATTTCACTGTATCACAGAATATTATTCCTAGACCTTTGAAATAAGCATCAAAACCAGCATTCCTCTTCTCAGCTCTCAGTGTCAGGCAATGGCTCCCATCTACCAGAGGAGGATCTTCTGCAGGGGTCTTGAGACCTGCTGTTGGAGAATGAAATCCTGCCTGCTATGTTACTTTATCCTCATCCTTATGTGTGCTTGTGAGTGTGGAAGGCACGCCTGTGTGGATGTGTGTGGATGTAGTAGGTATACATGTGCATGCATGCTCTTAATGAGTCATTTGGGGCTTGTTCTGAGCAATGAACAAAGGGCTCTGATTTGCAACAGAAAGTGCCTCTGACCACACAGCGAGAAGAAAAAGTCAGTTTTGGAGAGACCAGGTTTCTGCCCTCATTATCTCATTTCTAGAGTGTTTATCCAATATCCACCATGTGCTAGACAGTGGAGTGGGGGCCTGCAGAGTCAACAAGACAGCATCCCTGGGTCCCAAGAAGCTCATATGCTATTATGGGTGACAGAGTAGAAAGTAAACAAGTAAACAGATGAGCCCAATACTCGAGATGTAATAGTGCTATGATGAAAAAAAAACATCAGGGACAATTTATAGACAGTGCTCAGAAATAGGAGAGACCACCACCCACACCAGAGGGAGAGGGTGACCCATAGAGGGATTTCTAAGGAAGTAGGGTTGGTGCCAGGATGAGATTCTCCAAGGCTGGGCCATGTTGACATCTAGAATGTTCCAGGCAGAAGGAACTGAATGCCAAGAGGAGATCAGAGTCATGCTAGCAACAGGAAGAAGGTTTGTGAAGCCACAGCATGATGGAGAGGGGCCCTGGGTTGCTCCAGGAAGATGAATGGGAGCCACATGATAGGACCATGGAGCTTGATAGGCCCAGCCAAAGTCATAGAAGGTTTACGTGAGGTGTAAGGTGGACTGATT
The DNA here is from genome assembly GCF_000622305.1 of Nannospalax galili. Lineage (NCBI taxonomy): Eukaryota > Metazoa > Chordata > Mammalia > Rodentia > Spalacidae > Nannospalax > Nannospalax galili. Next base: position 1,313,524 of record NW_008335437.1, read on the forward strand.
TGCCATAAAATGATGATGACAGCTGTTGGATGGATGAGATGGCAAAGGAACATGAGAAGAAACAGGTCAGCTAGAGGCTCTTGTTACCCACTCGTGTAGAAAGGCTAAGGGTGGTTCTGGGGTGATAGGAGCTGAGACAGAAGGTGGATGACAAATTGGGAATGTGTGGTTGAAGGCAGAGCTGGCAGTCTCCCCACCACACACCCTCATGCCAGTGACTGTCCACTGGGAGAAACGAGTCATGTGCTCCCAGGGCAGCCCTGCCTTTCCCTGCTTTCCCCTGCTTTCCGGCCTCATTAGGCCTAATGATCTCCCATCCTTCACTCTCATTTAAATAAAGGAAGTGCCTTGCAAAGGGAAGATGGTCTGCAGAGAGCATTATTAGCAATGAAAGCCATAATGACTGTTTCCTAAGATAATTTTGTTTAGTGCCTGAAGCCCCTAGGATCTGGTGTCTGACAATGCTCTGTCCTGAGTTCTAAAATAGAATGGAAGTCCCTGAAGGTCTTCCCAAATGACCCATACACCTCTCTTAGAGGGAAAAGTGAGGCTGTCTAACCAAGAGCCTCCCTCCACACCTCACAGCAGCCTTCCACAACTCTGGTATCTCAGCACAGCCCTGCTCAGTAACTGGAGCTACGTTAACGGTGTCTTGCACTAAAGTGAAATTGCATCTATGTTTTGGTTCAGAGCCTGGAAAGGAATGTCATTTATCCATCTGGAAAGGAATGTTTTGTCTCCATATGGTGTGGTATGATGCATGCCTGTGCACGGCATATTATGACATGTGGCTGGGTATGATGTGGTTGGATATGTGTGTTATAAAGTATGGTCTAGTATAAGTTTAGGTATGATGTATGTTCTATGTATATGTATATGTTATGAAATACGGATAAGCATGACATGACACATGTATGTATGGTGTAATATATGCACAAGTGTGGCATGTGGAGTTTGGTATGTGGTGTAGAGTTTGCTATGTGTATGGTGTAGTAAGATATGGGTAAGGTGAGGAATGACATATTTGTATGTGGTGCAATGTGCTATGTGTATGGGCATGGTGCTATGTAGAATGTGTACCTGCCCAGTGTGGCAAGCTATGTGCATACGGATTTTTTTAAGGAGGAGTAAGGCATAGAGACAACATGATTAGGGCAGAGTAAAAAATACTGATGACCTAGCGTTTCTTACTGGTCTTCTGCTTTAAAAACTTTCTGAAGTTAGATTTCTCTGAGCACCCTGATCCATACCACAGCATTCCAAGAGTGCCTAATTAACCGGGACAGAGGAGAGTTGGTTCTAGGTTACCGTTCCCCCTATTGGAAACCCAGTTTTCTCTCTCAGCAGCTACATAATCTTCTGAAAGCCAAGGTGCTCCCCCTACGTAGCGAAATGTTGGCATGGTTTTATGTCTATTTCAATCAAAACCTGACTCACTGACTAAAACTTCACGTCTAGAGCTCTAGACTCACATGTAGAAGCCAAGACATTGGTTCCAGAGCAGGATGCTCCACCTTACCCACGAGGAAAAGAGTTCCTGGATACACAACAAGCCATGCCAATCAACAGGAGGTCACACTTCCAAGAGGCTTCATCACCATACACGGGTAAGGAGGATTATGGAAAGAATGACAGGAAGAACAGCACATCATGAATTAAACATTAAAATATTATTCTAAACCATGAATCAGAGATGCAGGTCCAGCACACCAACTCCAGGCAAAGAGCGTGAAATTTACTTAAACTTCTCTATTTCTGTTTGGTTTGGACAGGGCTTTGTTATCATAGTTTTGCTGTTGTTAATACTGTGTCAACACTTTCATTATAGGCCTCAATCTCTAGGACTCGTAAATGAACTCTAAGCCTTGCAAATGGAATTTAATGTTCAAATCCAGGGCCATGAACCCCTAGGAAATCCAGGAAAAAGGCAAGGTTACAAGTATATGTGTGTGTGTGTGTGTGTGTGTGTGTGTGTGTAGGTATGCATTGTGTGTATGATTTGAAATACTAGAATCTGGTGCATCAAATTGAAACTATTTGTTCCCAAGAGAAAGTCCCCAAAGTTGGTTGAAAATGAGAGATGACTAGGCTCTTTAGAAATGTTCTGTTGGTGATGAATATAGTTTGAGAACAATATTTCAAGATTATTAGATGTGGGCACATCTGCATCATTCACATAACGAAAGCATGTGTGAATAGCCCATCTCCAAAGGCTATTTCTGTGTAGAAGGCAGTAGCTCCCAGATACTTAATTCCTTGGATAGTTTCTACCTCTTACGGAGAATGAGGATGCCATAGTGTGTGGGAAGGTTGGCCCTGGGCTCTTGTTCATAGTAAACAGCACATCCTTTTATCTGAACATTCTTGGGGATGGACACAAAGCCCTGCCTAAGTTGGCCAATTCTGCCACATGCCGCAGGGCTGAGAGCAGCCCTGGTATTGTGCAGAAAGGGCTCGGCTGTCAGGGTTCCAACTTGAAAGGTGGGTCTCAGCCAAGGAAGTCTGAGAAGGAGCCAGGTGGCAAGAAGCCCACACTCATACCACACTCACACCCTTTGGGCTCTGATTAGACGTTTCTCAGTTCTAAACTCACCAACCTAACAGCACACTGGAGTGACACACACACATACAGAAGTTATCTAGAACACTCTAGCTGTCCATGGTCACACAATCATTTGTGCTCCTGGGAATTGGGCAGAAGTACCACTAACAAGGAATTGACAGCTCCAGGTATCAATTTGGTTGATTTTTTTTCCCAAACACATTATTTGCATATACAGCAAAACGAATGCAGTGGTGTACGAATGCTTTCAGCTGTGTGAATGAGGAAGCGAGTCGGTCTCACCATCAGCTGTTCAGCCGTCACAAGGTAAGACCCAGAAGCCCTTACACAGGTAGTGCCTTCCTTTGCATTCTTCCCTTTTCTGCAATGATTCAGATGGTTCCAGGGGTTCACCATCATGAGGACCAGCTCTGGTTTAGTGCTGTTTGCTGAAGGTTGATTTGGCTTCCCTAATGGGAAGCTTCTCTCACCTGGGCTCATGTCGACATGACTTGAGAGTGGTACACATGTCTTCAGAAAACCATCTTGGATCCCCCACTAAGTAAACTGGCAGAGCCCTTTACCTTCCAACCAAAGAAAACACTAAATCTATGAAATCACTTAAACCAGCCTTCCAAAGTAAGAGAGACTCAAAATGTTTTATGCAGCAACCTATAAGAAACTCATTTTGTGGGATGTTTCACATTCCAACCCATGGTTTATTCCCCCATATATCCCCGCCAGTAATATCAACCAGATGTGGCAAAGAAGTCTGTGCAGAATTGTAAAAATTACAAGCATATTCTGCAATTCCAAAGCACTGTAAACTCACAGCTCGCTTTTCTTTCCGTCTTGAAAAAAAAAAAAAAGATTCAAAACAATTTCCAAGTTGGCAGAATGTTCTCTGTCTGATGACTTTAGAAACTCTTCTGTTGGCCCAAAGGGCTAAAGAGATTAGAAACATAAAAACCTACTCTACCTTTGATAAATTAGAGAATCTAGAAAGGCCTACATACTAGCATGTATTTAAGTCTTTAAACTTTCTATTTTAATGTTAAGTTTTAATATCTGAGATCTCAGATAGAAGCACATGTTCATATATGTTTATATAACTGTGTATATAGTCAAAATACTGACTCATGACAGTTTCATCATTCTGATTGTTCCCTCTCAGTTCCCAACCCTTTAGAGGCACGTCTCAGCATGGGAGGTACATGATAGGGCAGAGAAATAAAGCCCAGAATTGGGGATAATAACCTGGGTTAATTCCTTGTAGTTCAGATGCAATAGGCCTCAGTTTTAACATCTGTACAAGGGGCTTAACAATATTGTTAGGGGGACAAAAGGTATGGGAATGTGCATAATGTGTATAGCACACAGCAGGTACTCAACAGATGTCTGGCTCCTTTTCTCCTCCAAAATCTAAAAAAAGTAATAGGGGTTATCTGAGATGGGTGTTTTGGAAGGCATGCCCCACAGGTGACATATACCGAAATAGCCTCATGTGCCTATTTGCAAAGTCAAATTTCCAAGTCTACTTCAGATCTAATGAGCCAGATACTTTGGGTGTGCAGACTGGGAATCAGCATTGAGGGGGTTCTTTTCTATCTGTTAAGTCTGTTAAGTCTGAGAAACAATTAGAGCCTATCTTTGCTCTGCAGAGTATGGCCCTGGACTAGCAGCATCACTTGGCACTTGATTAGAGTGCAGATTCAGAGGCACTGTTACAGACCTGTTACCTGAGTCCAACATTAAGAAGATCCCCAGGGGTTCCAAAACCCAGTCAAGGTCAAGAAGCACTGGCTTAGGAGCTGTAGAGATGGCTCAGTAGTTAGGAACACAGGCTGCTGCCCTTGCACAGGACTGGGTTCGATTCCCAGCACCCACATGGTCCTTTGTAACTCCAGGTACAGGGGATCTGACGCTCTCTGACTTTGGTGGGCATTATACACACGATGCAATTTAAATACATGCAGACACAACCACTCATACACCTACAATGAAAACAAGGAAATTTTAAAGAAAAGAAGCACTGGGCTAAACAACTCTCACATCTAGTTCTAAAACTGTGTGGTGTCGGAATCTACAGGGATTCAAACATTAGCCTTGTAGCCAACTCTATGGCAAAGCCCACATATTTCTGTGCTCCGCTGGGTAAATTCTCAGTGGAGGAGAGGGGAAAGAATATTTTCCATGTCTTCTTTCCTGGCTCTGGTTTGCAGTACTATAGAGAGTACACGCTCACAAAATAGAAACTCCAAGAGTAGCGTGACACCCACTGTTGTCCATGATCTGTTCACACGCAAGCTAAGTGAAGCCTGTATTTGAGCACTTACAGAGGCATGTCGTAAAACAAAAAGAAAGCACTGCTTATTTCAGTGTTCAGTGCTTGGGGGGACAATGCGAAGGGAGGCTGGAAAGTTGGAACTTTGGGACACATGCTCCCTGAGCTCTGGCTGACCATGCCCCTGGAGAAAGTGACACTATGCCTATGATGGGGAGGATGGGCTTACGCCCCCTCACTTCAATAGCCTGTAGGTCATGCAGAAGACCACTCTCCATTTAGTCCTCTGTAGACATGACAATAGCCTGTAGGTCATGCAGAAGACCACTCTCCATTTAGTCCTCTGTAGACATGACAACTGAAGCCCAGAGAGGCAAAGCATCCTGCCAGGGCCACCCAGGTGTCTGTTCTGGCTCCAGGAAGGTACCTCTGCCTGCATCCCCACCATTCCATCGTCACACTGTCATTTCACCACATTAGACAGCAACTCCGCTGGAAAGCTGGCTAGCATTGCTTTTGTTTTCTCCACTGGGTTTTCACTTTTATGGCACTGTTTCACATCAATGCAGTTTTATAGAGACACATACTGCATGTAGTCATATTTTAAAGTTAAATGAGAAATTGGAAGAACAAGGCGGCTGCCAGGGGCTCTGTGAGCAGCAGAGAGGAGTGCTGTGGTGCAAGGCTTCAATGGGCCAGCAAGGTGGGGCTCAGGTGGGACCTCAGAGAACTCCAGGAGCCAGCACTCCTCAAACTCCTCCAAGGCACCTGGCACTTTAGTTACTAACCTCTGGGAAAAACAGTACAGACAATCTAGTTAGGAATCTGAGCCCTGGAGTCAGGCAAGCTTAGATCTGAATTCTGGCTTTACTAGCTACTGTTCTATAGCATAGCAAGCTGCGCAAGCTCTAGGATTTGGGGGCTGGACAGATGGCTCAGTGGTTAAGAGCACTGGCTGCTCTTGCAGAGGACCCATATTCGATCCCCAGCACTCACATGGTGGCTAACAACCATCTGTAACTCCAGTTCCAGGAGACTGGATGCCCTCTTCTGACCTCTGTGGGCACTGTATGACATGAGTGCACTTATATATATTCAGGCAATAAATACACTCATACACATAAAATAAAGCTAATAAATAAAATCTCTAGGATTCTATTTCTTTATCTCTAAAATGGGGTGCTGGTATATCTATCACCTAAAGCTGAGATAAACAGAAAATGCCTAACCTGCTAAATATGCAAGACTCCCTCAGCACTCCAGGAGCTGCACCGTGTCCCCCAGCTCCCAAGCTCACATGTTGAAGCCCCAAGGCCCAGGACCTCAGAGTGCAACTGCAGGTGAACCCTAGATCATAAGTGAAATTGGCAGTATTAGGGTGAAACCATCATTCAATATGACTGGTATCCTTATAAGGACAAGAAAAGACACAAGGGCATGTATGCACAGAGGGACAGTTGTGTGAAGATGGCCAACTACAAACAAAGACAGACCTCAGGAGAAACCCATCTGACCGTCACCTTGATTTTGGATTCCAGACTCCAGAAGTGTGAGATAAGATTTGTACTACGATGAACATCCCTATGGGAGAACTGCCATCCGAGATAGAGGCAGTGGAGGCCACTTGCCTGAGGTCATCAGAAGGGAGGATTCAAACCCAGGCCTGGAAGCCTCCAGGTCCCTGTTCTTTGCTCTCATATTAAGCTGCCTCTAAAGATAGATCACATTCAGGAATGCAGCTTCCGGTTAGACTGGGGATCTAGACTAGGTACACACAAGACATACAGTAAAAGAATAACATGGTAAGCACCCAGCAGAGGTAGAGATGAGCAGTGATGAGCACTCAGAGGCAACTACAGGTAGCAAGCTCCTGGAAACGGAAGTCTACTGGCCTTTCACTCTCAGTCAGCAATGCTGCTCTGCCTCAGAATCAGCCCAGGAACTTGGAGCTTAGTTCACTGGCCATGGTTCATATTGTTTTCAGCTTCCTAGGATTACATTTTCAAGTCTCTTGCAACTTAACTGCCCCAAGGGGGTGACAGCAGGTTTAACCCCAGTGGCATCTTTTCAAAGCTGTCAAATACCTCATTGAACTGAGTGGAGGTAATCAGAGCCCTTCGTCCCCTGCCAGCATTACTGCTTATGCGGCTACCCACTATCCAATGTTGAATGGGCACTCTGGACCTGGATCCAGGGCAGGTGGGCCAGCAGGGCCCCAGCAGTCTGCTCACCCTCTAGCTACAAGGCCAACTCACAACAGGTGTATCCCTCAGCCCTTCCAAAGCTGTTGAATCTGGGGAAATGCAGGAATTTTAATCACTGTTTTCACCCTGCATTTCACTCCTTCTGAAGAATTTAGGACAACCCTCTGCTTAGCCTTTAATAACCAGAATTCCTTCACTGCCTCCCCCTGTGTAGGTAGGCTGGAGGGCATGTGGAAAAAAGATGTCAACAGCCCTCAGTCATTATAACAGACCACCCGGCATCTTGTCTTTTTTACCTAAGAGACCTACAGAGCAGGTACGCTAAGTTAACATGCCTAGAGACACACAACCTATAAGCAGCAGAGCCTGGAGGAGGAGCTGGATCATCCCACTCCATGTGCAATGCTTATCCAACCCTAGTTTATGCTGGAATCCAGATTTTCTAGGTGCTGAAGTGTATACATAACAGACCCCCAAAGTCCAGTACATGCGCCATTCCCACCCCCTTGCCAGCAACAGTTAACTGCAGCCATCATTCATCGAGCAGTGCTGTATGCAATACTTGATGCACCCATTTATCCTCAACATCCCATGTATTTCTGATGATGATCTGAGACCAAGAGAGGAAACAATTGGTCCAAGGTCTCAAGGTACAAAACAGATGCCTCTTTCTCCTCCTCATCTTCCAGCCTCAGCTTGTTAGTAATCCCAGGAAAATCAGAAGCACATTCTATTCTTGATCTTTTTGTTAGACTGGGAAGAGCTCAGATTCACTGAACACCCAAGACATGACGGACCTTGCTGGGCATATGCAGCCTGCAGCAATATAAACTAAAGCTCAGAGCACTCCTGTCCAGGAACCCCTGGGCCATGTCCCTTGTACTTGAGAACACACTGGGGGGTGGGGTGGGGGGATACACACCAAAAGTACACATCCCAATCAGAGGGCACTGGATCTGAGGGTGAAGTGGGGCTGGTGGCCAGCAAGGTCCTAGGACAAGCACTTGGACATGTGACAGGTCCCTTGTCAGTCCTTCATATACTAACTTCTCTACTAGTTGGCATAGCAGTGCGGGACGGCAAAAAACATAAGGACCTGGCAGAGACACAGGTGTGCCATGAGCCACAAGCCACAGTCACCTGGCTATACAAGCACGAATCAATTAGATAACCTTGTTGTTATAGTTTGGATCTGAAGTGTTCTTCAAAGACCACATGCTACGGCTTGATCCTCAGGGTTTCAGGGTGGTGCTGTGAAAAGGCAGTGGAACCTTTGAGTGGTCAGTTAGCATGCCCATCCAGGACTTCAGGTTCTTCCTTCTCTCTTTGACTCTTGACCATGAGGTAAGTGGTTTTGCTCTTCATATGCTCAACTTCTGGTGTGCTGCCCTGTCACAGGCCCAAAACAGTGGGGTCAGCCCATCATGGACTGGAACCTCTGTAACTGAGCTTAAAGAGACTCTTCTCTTTATAAGCTAATTATGTCAGCTATTTTGCCAGAGTGATAGAATGCTAACACATGGCCTTTAATCCTAGCACTTAGGAGGCAGAGGCAAGCAGATCTCTGTGTGATTGAGACCAGCCTGGTCTGCATAGCTAGTTCCATGGTTTGTTGTAAGATTAATGTAAAGATTGAATCTGAACACTAAGTGCCCAGGCAGGTGCTGACTGCTTAGATTTCTGGGATTTATGGAGAAGTAATTTGATTCTCTGAGCTTTATCTTCCTTATCTATAAATGGGAACAGTGTGGCTCATTGTAATGGAGAAAAGCAGTCTCTGGGGTCAGATTACTCAGATTCAAGTCCTGATTCTGCCACTAAGTGGTGTTTGATATTAGGGAACTTCATCAACATTTTTGAGCCTTTGGTTTGTGTGCACAAAATAGCATTAACCCCAGCACCTATCCTGTAGGACTGCTAGGACAATCAACTGAGCTCATGGGTGTAAAGTGTTCAGAACAGCACCTGGCACTCAAGTGCCCCCTAATGCAATAGCAGTTATAGTGGTTATCTGCTTAGATGCCTTGTGAGCAAGCTGAGTCACCAATTTCCCTTCAGTTCTTTTCTAATTGTTACAATATTAGCATACTGTGAGTCTTCTGCTTTGCCTTGACTTCATGTCCAATGTTCCAACAACATGAAGTCCTTACTACACCTTTGAGTCCCTGGATCCAGTTGTTCCTGAAGCCATTACTACACCCGAACTCAGTTATATGAACTAATGCATTTACTTTAGTCTCATTCCTGGCACTTGCTAGTCAGAAGTTTTATTTCCAGAGCACAGACTATCAATAAGTAACACTTCAGTTTTCCATCACTGCTGCATGCATGTCTTAGACCATTACTGCCTTTGCAGAAGGTGTTTGCTATGGTTTGAATGTGAAATGTCACTCATAGACACATGCTTTTAAGCACTTGGTCTTAGTTGGTGGCCCTGTTATGGAAGGTCGTGGAACCGTTAGGAGATGGAGCTTCACTAGAGGAAGTGAGTCACAGGTGACAGGAACTGAGACTGTCCACTTTCTGTCTCATGTCTACTTCTGGGCTATATACAATGTGAGAATCATTCTCCTGAGGCCATTCTGTGCCCACCACAATGGACTGTATCCCTTCAAACTGCAAGCCAAAGTGACCCCCCCCCCTCCTTACGTTGCTTCTTGTCAGGTATTTGGTCACAGCAATGAAAAAAGTAACTCACTATTTAAAAAGAAGGATATAAAGTTGGGAGAGGGTAAGGGGTGAGGAGTTAGGTGCAGGAGTGAGGGTTGAATATGACCAAATTTATATGCATTTATGAAATTCTCAAAGGATTAATAAAACGTTATATTTTTTAAAGAAACACTTATGAGAATTTTTAAAAAGAAAAGCAACTCACACAGGATCCTTTGGATAAACTTTGAAAGTGAAGCAGGTTGGGTCTAGAAGTCCAATAATAAAGTGAGGCCCAGAAGTCCTGCCCATCTCCTGTGGTATGCTACAGAGCAGTCAGCTGCAAAGGCCACACTAAGCTTGCCTCCCCTGGGACCTGACTGGCCATGTCTGAGGGGCAGTGTTCTTTTTGAGCAGAGCCAGTGGCTATGCGTACACATTCATGATTGCACATTTATTGATTTTCTAATTTGTACCCTGCTTCCTTCCAAAAGGGCCCTGGAGTGGCTGACAAAATAAGACAAAGACATAATGGGTCCATTAAGAAAAATCAAAGATCAAGGCCAAAGAGAAAAGGCAATGGTTGATTATAGCTCAAACCTGGGTTAATACAGTTACTTCGATTACAAAAATATATATTTAGCTCTCAGCTTTTTGGCGGTCATTCAGAATGTGTCAGGATTGGGCACATGGAGAAACAAGGATCCTTCCATCCTTCATGTCTTCAGCTCTGTCCCCAGAACAAAAGGCCAGGCTGTAATTAGCAGCCGGGGAAAGCTGAATGAATGAATGAATGAATGAATGAATTAATGAATGGTGGGTAAGAGTCAAGCTCTCTGAGAGCACTTTTTGTGTCCTTAGGCCTATATCACTCATGTATTCACCTACCCAGTCAACCATCATTGCCTGAGTGCTGATCTGTGCCAGTCTCTGTGCCTGGCCAGAGACTCACAGACGAATGGACACCAAATGGTTGAACATCGTTCCTGCCTTCCCAGCTGAAGCTCTCTGGCTTACGGCAAAGTTTATTATAATTTATCTCAATGCTCACCTCACTGTGAATCACCTCATGCTCCTGAAACTGATGGGAACAGTAGTAGCAACTAAAGTTACTCTGGCCCTTCCATATTCTCAACACTTTCAGAAAATGCACAGCACATCCATTAACTCACTGGGTGCCCACATGGCTGAGAGTAGGGAGGAGTAACAGCTCCCTTTACTGATAGGACTGTCAGGCACAGAAGGGAAAAGGACTCTCCAAGCTCTCTGTTAGAAGATAACCAGGGATTTCCAGTTCTTGGGCCAGACCTTCAGCATCCCAATGGTTAACAGCACCTGAAACTCCTCTGTCTGGCTCAAGACGGGCCCAGCATAAAAGACGACTTGAGAGAAGCATGTCTGAGCAGGAAGCAGTCCAACTGACACCTCAAGCAACTGAATCCTCAGACTCCAGTCCCTCAAATCCATCCAATAGCTACAGCCCGTAGGATCTTCCTCTACTGAAAATCTGACCCTGAGATTCCAGGTGAACAGCTTACACCCTTAGTACTTAGTGACAGTAGGATGAAAAGACACAGTGCAGTGCTGGGGGAACAGGACATGTGACTGACTATTCAGTGATCATTTGGTGAGTATCTGCTGGTTCTTAATCCACGGAATCAATCAGCCACAGATTGGAAATATCAGAGAAAACTGTATCTCTATTGAACACAAACAAGCCTTTTTGGCAATTATCCCTATAACATAAAGTACAACTCTTTACATAGTAAAAAAAAGGCAAGTCTAAGGGGCTGGAGAGATGGCTCAGTGGTTAAAAGCACTAGCTGCTCTTCAGAGGACCCGGGATCGAGTCCCAGCACCTGCATGATGGCTAACAACCATCCATAACTCCAGTTCCAGGGGCTCTGACACCCTCTTCTGACCTCTGCGGTCATTGCAAGACACAGGTTCACTTACACACATGCAGGCAATGCACTCATACACATAAAATAAAAAAAATAATACATTAAAAAAAAAAGAATGGCAAGCCTATAAATGACTTAAAGTACAAGGAAAGGTATACATGATTAGTTACAGGCAAATACTACCCCAATTTAGATAAGGGACTCAGGCATCTGAGGATTTGGGTATCTGCAGAGTCTTGGAATCAATGCCCCATAGATACTGACAGATGACTGACTGTACAGGGAAGGGAAGCATTAAAAAACCAACGTAGCTTGTGGCACATTCAGTGCTTACTGAGCTCTGCTAGGCAACCAGGCTGCTGGCTGCTTTTCTCCCTGCCATGTGCCAATCCAGGTGGATGTAGCCTGGAGGAATGGAAAGGGAGGACATAGCCTTTCCTACTTTTAGCAAAGTCATCTAGGTGAAGAAGAGGTCCAGAGAAATGACGTCCATGCAAGAGGAGGCCATGACAAAGTCTTTATAGATTTGTCCTCCAGAAAGCAAGCAGGACCACTTCCCTACACTGGATACCAGACCACCTGGGCCCATTTTTGTCACAGCAAAATACCATTTAAAATACATTTATATACATGGTGCGTGTATGTGTATACTTATACATAAATATGTATTCCTAATTCAGAGCTGAAGTGCACACACTGACATGTGTTTCATATTTTCCAGTTTATGCCAAAGTCTTCATGCATTGTTTGACTACATAAACCCGGCCATGGGGAAGGAGGATAGAGGCCATAGCACAGGAGCCTCCCCAGTAAAAATGTCTTCTCAGCCCGGCTATGAATCCCACTGACTGTCAGAAACTGTTCCACTCCATTCAGAGAGCCCTTGGGAGCCTAGTTCAGCCCATCATCCACATTAATCAGTGCCATCAGGATTTCAGGTTCACTGTTAATAATTAGCACTTGTTGAAAACACCCAAAATACATAAGTCATAGTCTCTACAACAACCTGTATTTCTAGCTACAACCTTTTAAACTCTCAGAATGAATAACTGCACACAGGTTTTACCACCCATCCAAAACCATTATGTAAAGTAAAGTAAAAATCAAGGTGTTTCTTCCATTTCCAATCAAACCATAAACCTGAAGACCCAGCCTTCCTTGACTATTAATGACAGGAAGTGAGCAACGGACAGGAACCAAGGGCAGGAAGCTCAGTCCACACTGATACTAAGATGGCACAAAGGCAGCCTCCTAGGAATAGTCACCCAACCCATTTCAAGGAAATTCATGTAGCAAGTTCAGATCCAAGTTAAATGCAAGAGTCTCCTCCCTCTTTGCCAAGGAGGGTCCATCACCACACGCTGCTAGTCTTCATTGACCACTGACACGTTAACTCTGAAAGAAAAGGCAAGAACCCAGACCCTGTCACCAGGATCCATATAGTATGGGTGCCACACACAGAGACAGCTACAATGTCCATGAGACCAAAGCAGGGCAGGACGTGAGGTAGAAAATAAAAAGTCAACTCACAGTCTGGTGAGCTTCGGAGTGCTCTGGAAAAGTAATTCTGGAAGGACCTGGAGCTTGTTCTTGTTCAGACGCCTAGAGAAGAAAAGAATGAAAAGGGTGTCAAGGGATATTAAATCTGAGTATGTACACCAATATCACCCTGATCAGTGGGTATTAAGAGATGCTAGATCTTTCAGTATGTGATGTTCAACACGTGTGAGGCATATACCATTGCAACAAGGCTTGAAGTCAGGCTGGAGATGGAAATCCATGCTCAGGTGCAAACCCAGCACATGTGCCCTGCATCCCCTCCTCATTCAAAGCCTGGGATAGACATCACTAATTGATCACTACCTTCTTTCCCATGGACCCTAAACAAGATTTTTGAGTTTTCAACAGCATAAATCAAATGACGGAGATGATATTCCAAGTCCTAAATAGTGGCAGTGATGGAAGCAGATGGCAGTTGCTATAGGAACAGAGAAGGCAAGTCAAATCACCACGGGTTGAGAGACCCAAATACAATCTCTGCTGTGCAGCTCTTATGAGCACAGCACGGCTGTATTGTGACACTCATGGGGTCCTTGGCCCTTTGGCCTTTTCTGGAGCTTCTTGTCTATAAGAAATTTTGACTGTGTTAATATAAAATAAATATACTAGACCTATATTATAGAATATTTATTTCACTCTAAAAGTTTATTTTCTTTTACTTTAAAATAAAACATATATGGAACCTGACAATGTGGTGGGTCCTCAGCACTGTCTCATTGTGCTTAGTAAAGAAACTGGCCCTGAATCAGGGACGAAAGTCTGGACATGAGGTACAAGTTGAAGTAAAACACAGTCCAGTAGAGACAGGGGTCATGCTGAACACATGCCAATAAAACTATTGTGGTCCGAGTCTAAGATGTCCCCCACAGGCTGTTATGGTCTGAGCCTAAGATGTCCCCCATAGGCTCTTATGGTCCGATCTAAGACACCCCCCACAGACTCATGCTTGGACACCCAGGTGTCAGCTATTTGGAGACACAGTGGAACCCTTAGAAAATGGGGCCTAGCTGATAGAAATAGGTCATTAGAGGTGGGCCTTTGAAGGTTCCAGCATTCTCTATGCTTCCTGGTCTGCTTCCATGTGAACAGCCTTCACTACTGGTTCTTGTCTTCTCCACCATGCCGTCCCTGTTATGATAGATTGAAATTCTGAAACTAGGAGTAAAACAAAAAAATCATTTCTCCCTTTTCTATGTCATGGGTCACAGTGGCTCAAAATTAATTAATATAGAAACCAACCTAAGTCTCTTCTGAGCATGACCGATGCTAAATCATAAAGGCCATCTGGGTTTCCAAGAGACACCAAGCCCCTGTCATGATGTTGATGAAAGCTGCTTTCTTGAGGTAATCAAGCAGAGAGGACCCCTGTTCCTGGTCAGCTCCATGCCCTCTGCCCTTGCTTTCTGCTGTCTGTTTGTAGCCCCACTGGCAAAAGACAGTTACATGGAACAATTATTATCCCCTTGTTAGAGCTAAGCAAATTGTTCTAATTACTTTCTATTGCCATGATAAAACACAAAAACCAACTTTGGGAGGAAAGGCTTAGACATCTCGATCATGGTTCATCACTGAGGGAAGCCAGGAAAGGAGCTCAGGTCAGGGACACAACTGAAGGCACAACTGAAGCACAGATCATGGAGGAACAATGCTTACAGGTTTCTTCCTCTGGCCTGTGCTCAGCCTGCCTTCTTATACAACTCAGGGCCACCTGCCCAGGGTTGGCACCATCCACAGTGGGCTGGGCCCTCCCATATCACTAAGCAATCAAGAAAATGCCTCACAGAGATGCCCACAGGTCAATCTGATAGAGGTATTTCCCCAATTGATGTTCCCACTTCCCAGGTGTATCAAGTTGACAACTGACACTAACTGGCACGCTGAGAAGCCCAACTTTAACCCATCTTCTCAGAAGCGAAGCCCAAGCCTGTTCAATGAACAGACTTCACCTACACACACTCCAAGGAGACATGTGCTTTACCTCCTCTTTCTCCTTCTTCTTCGGCAGGATGGGGAACTCAAGGGAGGTCAGAATGGGCCAAGCGTGAGCAAGAGAAGCATTTAAGATGTCATCTAATAAGCTCCTTTCAAAAAGTGTGCAACTCAGCCCTGACAAGGTCTGTGCTGTGTGGGTGGGATCAGGATACTGCTGGAAGACTTCTGATCATACGGAGACAAGGAACAAAACGGCTGGGAAGGTGAACAAGACAAGCTCTAATCCCTACCTGCCTCTATGGCGTCTCACTCCAGCACCAGTGCTTTTTTTTTAAGTCAAGGTAAAAATCATATAACACTAAACTGTCTGTCTTCCCAGTTTCTAAGCACACAGCTCAATAGTGTGGCGTGTAGTCACCTCATTGCATGCAAGTAAACATCCTTCCTGTTCATTGAACAATTCTCCATTTTCCTTCTGACAGTCACCATTCTGCCTTCTGTCTCTGAATTTGTTTTCTACTCTTTTGACCACTTCCAGTATCTTCTCTGCATATCCCTGTCATGAAACTGGGGGTGCAAGGCAGGGGAAACGAGTCCCTAGTTTATGTTCCTGTATGGTCCATGAAAAGTCCCTTCATGGGAAGCCACTGGTCCTGAAAAAGGCACAGTGTTAGGACCGGGACTAGCCTGTGCTGGGTTCAGGTCTGGCTGTATCAAACACTTACTGGAGAGCTAAGACAAGTTACCTAATCCTTCGAATCTTGTTTGTCTAACTTCAAAATGACTCTACTCTTTGGGCTTACAATGAGAAATAGCCCAGTGCTTGTACAAGGGTTGAATGCTGCAAAAATAATGAAGGTGTGATGATAATAATGAAAGTAAGGATGACCAGCTCTCCCTGCATGCCAAATAGTGTGCTCCAAGTTGCGCTGGCAGGATCTCACAGTGGAACTCAGGACCTGAGTTGTTATTGTCCCTGTGCCTTACAGAATGGATTCAAAGCTAGGAAGCCAGCACAGACCTGAGACCATAGCATCTCTCAGTGGTGTTGTGGCAGGATCTGGACACAGTCAGCTGGCTCCCAGGTTCTGAACTAGGACACGTAAAACCTTCACAGAATGACAGCACCCTGGCCCTGCCTTTCTTTACTTTCTCTGCTTCTTTTCATCTGGGGTTGCCTCTTCCTCCACCCTAACCAGACATTGATCCGCCCTGGGCACACTGTCCTCCCTGAAAAGAACTCTCTTGGTGGCCCTTCAGGCAAGAATAGAGTCTCTCTTTGGGTTTGTCTGGAACCACCCTCTATAGTCACAGCTGCACAAAGTCTGGTAAGAGTTCCATTCAGAAACTCAACACTCTAGTCTAAGCAAAACGCCTAAAATCCAGCCTACTGTTGTTTGCACTGGATAGGGTGTTTAGTGTGCTAAAATCCCTAAACCAGAACTGAAGCTAAAAATAAAGCCAGCTTGGCTTTGAGGCTCCCGGAAGGGAAGGAATCATTTTCATTTCTTTGCCGGTATTTGTGGCTGGACAAAAATAAAAACGCAACCAAATTTAGGCAATTGTGCTTTGCCGTCTGCATCGCAACCTCTGAATGAGAATTCTGGGCAGTCAGGCTGGGCTCTGATCCCAGGAGCCCCGGGGCCTTTCCACTGCAGCTTGGGTGGGGCACATGCCAGTTCTCCATATCAGGAACTTAATTTTGTATTTCCAGGTCACTCCAAGGTTTATTCCCATTTCTTAGTGAAACAACTGGCGGCCTGAAGGTCTTTCTCTAAAACTTTCTGTAGGAGCAGTAACCTGGATTGAATGAGAGTGCGCATAAGCCTGGAGACCAGTTAGGAGGGCTCTTGAGTGCAGAGAAACGAGAGTTGCTCTCCTGAAAGCTGGTACTGTCGTGGCACCTGCTGCCATGTCACTCTGGGCCCAGAGGTGGCACTCTCAAGTCATAATGTGAGCTAGAAGCGAACTGTATGCTGAACATACAGCTGAATGGCACCTGGATCAAGCCAGAAGTAAAACAGGCTGCAAACGGGAGGCAGGCCAGGTCAAGGATAAGGCGCATGCATGTGTTCTCCTCTCCTACCATTAGAAGCTTGGCCGAGCTTGCCTATGGATCAGAGAGCATCAAAGCCATGAAACCACTTGATGACTTGCAAAGTCACATGGCTTTTCAGCTTCAACTGTAATGCTCTAAAAAACAGAGACTTGGGGCTGGAGTGATGGCTCAGCAGTTACGAGCACTGGCTGCTCCTGTAGAGGACCCAGGTTCAATTCCTAACACCCACATGATGGCTAGCAACCATCTGTAACTCCAGTTCCAGGGGATCAGACACCTTCTTCTGACCTCCTTGGGCATTGCATGACATGGGTGCATTTACATGCATACAGGCAATATATTCAAACTCATACACAGAAAATAAAAATAACAAATATTTTTTAAAAAATGGATCCAGCTTGGGAAACTGATCAATCAAATCACCAGTGGAAGGAAGAGAGCGGGGAAGAGTACAGTGAAGAAGGGGGTGTGCTACAATTTAGAATTTCTATACCATCGAAATCTCTCAGATACAGTTCAGCAACTTAAAACTAGAAATGACACTAAAACTCTGTGTGCACACTCCTTGCATCCTTGTTAGAAATGTCTGAGAAAAGGTACAGAGGCCTAAGAAGGGCCAGGCACTTAGCCATAGCCAAATAGCCAACCTGATAGTGATGGGATCAAGCCAGACGCCTGATGCTACACCTATGGCTAATGGTGGTAATTTCATCCTTCATTATACACTGGCTTGGTTCAGCGCCTAATGCATGAGTCTCATCTTCCTAGAGCGGGAAACAGGTCTAACACATTGTGTCCCAAGGGCAGCCATCACAGTACTGGGTTCACAAGTGACCTTCAGGAGAGACTGTTCAATGTGATGAATAAACCAAAAGGCAGCAGTGGCCAGCCTGGAGAACCAGAGCCCTCTCTGGACTAGGTATGGGGAGAATGCTGAGTGAGGACCAGGTTCCCAGAGCCCCAGCTTCCGGAGTCAGACCTGCAAGGCAAAAAGCAGACAGGCTCACCACCTCCCCTCAGAGGGAAAGGACTGGGTGGGGACTTCTAGGGCCACCCACAGGCTAGCAAATCCCTTCCTTTTCTCTGGGAGGTGTGGAATGTCTAGGTCAGTGTGTTGACCCCCAAAGGTCACTAAGACTGATTGCTTTAGTAATGGACAAACTGGGTGTGTTCTTAGTCTACTGGTATTTTCAGAAACACTCTTATGTCTGAAAGAGCAAGTGACAACGTTGCTTTGTTGGGATCAGGGAAGATCCAGACCAGGAAACCCCAAGGATAACAGTAAACTCCAGAGCAAGGACAAAAGCCAACTGTAGAGGCCTCAAATTTCAGCTCCACACTGGTACCATCATCCCTGGGTATTCATAAGATGTCACTGTAAGTCAGGGAAAAGACTTGAACTTTGGGGAGTCCTGTTCCCATCAGCTGCTTGCTGTAATATGAATGATTTCATACTGGCATGGCTTTCTCGTCTGTCAGACGGAGCAACTTTAGGTCTATCTCCTGCTATGTGAAGTTTCCTGATTCAACCTGTTCATCTCTGATTCAGAGCACCCTGGTCTGTGATGGTTGTGGTTTGTACCACTCACAGTCAGGAGTGACTCCATGTATAAGGCAAGAAATGTGATCAGTCAACAGCCTTGATACCCAAGGTCACGTTAGCTGAGTGGCTGTTGTTCTTTGGCTTCTTTGTTATGGGGTTGGTAGTAAACAGCTTTAGTGATACAGGAAGGTGTTTGCTTTTCATAGCAATTATCAACCAACTCAAAACTGATCTCCATGGTTTTAAAGCAAGGTGACCTAAACATTGGCATCCACTGTGCTCAGCATGTGGCTCGATGATATCAGGGTTGGCTTCTGCCAGTTTTGAAGTCTGGTTATTTTTAGTTTCCAACTTCCAAGTATCCTAATAGAAATTAAAAACCTTTATTTTTGACATTTCTGTAGAACTAACTTTGTTGTCATAGTCTAAAATTCTTGCCCCTAAGCAGTCTTTTTCTCATTGAAGTTGTTTATGAGAACTTAAAAAAAATAATTTCAAGATTATTTTAAGAACATAATTATTATGTAATAGCAAAACATGTACCTTACAGGATACCTGAGAGGGTTGAATGGTTTAACATCTGCGAACAGCTTTGCAGAGTCTCTCCGGGGCTCAATAAATGCAAGCAGTGGCAGTTACTGTTATTATCATTATCATCATGCCTAGACGTCCCTAGAGTGTAGAAATATGGATTGATTTTTCTTCCACAAATGACAGTATTGGTCAGCAAGGCAGTAACAAATGAACTCCACAATCCCACTGGGCTAATGATGAACACTTATTTTACACTTACATCAAGTGCCTCTTCCCACCTGTTGGATGCCACAAGTACCCGTGGCTTCCAAGGCTGCTGGGCCAAGGGAGGGAGGACAGGAAAGAGGGAGGAGTGACGTATAAAGAAGTCACCTGGTAGTGACTTATAAATAAGCTCTTAGCCAGTTGGCCATAACTAGTCACATGACCTAAATATAACTGCAAAGGAAGCTGGGAGAGCTATAGGAACACTTGAATACCTGCTGAGGCTTCTTAACAGAGAGTACTTATCATGTGCTAAGAGATGTGTTAGATTCTCTCTCTCTCTCTCTCTCTCTCTCCATATATATATATACATTGTTTCACTTTATCCTTAAAGCAACTCTTTTGTTTGTTTGGAAACAGGGTCTCCCCATAGTATTGGCTGGCCTGGAACTCCCTATGTTGACCAGACTGGCCTCCACCTCAAAGGGGTCCACCTGCCTCTGTCTCTGGAGTGCTGGAGTGCTAGGATTAAAGGCACCACCATGCCTAGCCCAAAGCAACTCTTAAATTAGACATTGCTGTGGGCACCTTTTAAGTGAGAGATCTGAGGCACAATAGAGATTAGGTAACTTATCCAACCAAAGTCCCACCATTTATAAATGAGGCTTGAGCAGAGGTCTCTTGACACCAAAGCCTATGGCTTGAACCCTCTGCCATTCTGCTTTTGTAACTACGTGCTTGCTGACCAAGAGGCTGCTCAATAATCCCAGGAGGGAAGCCAGTGACAAGGAACATCTTCCATGCTATTGCTGGAAAAACTGAGTCAGAGAAGACTAGGAAACTGATCCTGCGACTGAACAGTCCAAGTG
The DNA here is from genome assembly GCF_000622305.1 of Nannospalax galili. Classification (NCBI taxonomy): domain Eukaryota; kingdom Metazoa; phylum Chordata; class Mammalia; order Rodentia; family Spalacidae; genus Nannospalax; species Nannospalax galili. Next base: position 1,333,808 of record NW_008335437.1, read on the forward strand.
CTCAAATGTTTCCCAGCCTTGCCCTTGGCTTCAGAGTACTCTGAGGGTCTGAAGAAACCAGTGGTTCCAGGAGGTAGGGATGCTGGACCATCTTAGGAAAACTTATCCTTGCTTATCTCAGAGCTGGTGGGTCTTCTATTCAGAACTGCTCTGAGTGTGTTCTCAGCTCCTGCATGCCCTTACAGGCAGCTCTAGGCGCCTATGCAGGTGCCCTGTGTATGCAGTTCTAAAGAACTATGAGGCTTTCTTAGGGTCTCACATTACACAGAGTAGCTCAAAACCTTAGCTCAAAAGAAAACAAGTGCAAAGCCCCCCAAACATCCCCCTTTGACTTTCCAGCACCTCACATTGGACCAATTTTGCTCCAATTACATGGCTGTTAGGGAAATGCTGAGCACATCAACGGCTGTAGTTTGCCTTGCCTCTGACCCCTGCCCCTGTTGCCACTATATGCCCAACTAGGGCTGCATCCAGAAGACCTTGATTTCAGAAGAGGGCGGGGGAGCAAATGGCACCGTTCTTATCTATGCAGCTGCCCTCGAAACCCACGGGCTCTCAGAATGAGCTAAGGCATCAAGACTCCTTTGGTTCCAGCATTGCTGCCTCACAGGCCTAAGTCACTGTTGCCTAGAACAGCTCAGAGGGACTTCCAAGACTATAGTCAGCAGGCTGCATTATGAAGGCCCAAAGTCAAGAGCACCAAGCGGCCGAGGAGACAGTTTAATGGGGAAAGTGCTTGCTGTGTAAGCATGAAGACCTGAGTGCAGATCCCGGCACCCATATAAAAAGCCAAGCAAGGTAGTGGTCACCAGTGACTCTAGACTGAGGGTGCAGTGATAGGCAGATTCCAGGGGCTTGCTGGCCATCCAGTCTAGCAGAAATGGCAAGCTCTAGTTTCAGTGAGAGACCCTGTTTAAAAAAAATTTTTTTAAATAAAGTGAAGATGGATGAAGGCATCTGGCACCAATCTCTTGGCATGCAAGAACAAGAGCACACACAGACACAGACACACACACACACAGACACAGACACAGACACACACACAGATACACACACAGACATACACAGACACACACAGATACACAGACACACAGACACAGACACACACACAGACACACACATAGACACAGACACATATAGACACACAGATACACAGACACACACACAGACACACACAGACACACAGATACACAGACACACACAGATACACAGACACACACACACAAACACACACATAGACACAGACACACACACAGATACACAGACACACACACAGACACATAGACACACACAGACACACACACACAGACAGACACACAGACACACACACACAGACAGACACACAGACACACACATAGACACACACACAGATACACAGACAGACAACACAGACACACACAGACACACACACACAGACACACACACACAAACACACAGACACACACAGACACACAGACAGAGACACACAGACACACACAGTCACAGACATAGACACACACAGTCACAGACACATAGACAGAGACACACAGACACAGTCACAGATACACACACAAAGAGTACTAGGCTCTAAGGAATCTCTAGAATATGGAACTTTGTCAGCACCCTGAAGACTCAGACTCCAGGAGAGCATGTCTAGGGTAGGAGAAAGCACACATACCTTCATGTGAATACACACACACCACAGACAACACGATCAAGTACAGCCCCAGAACCAGTGAGATCAATTCCATGCAGTCACATAACTTGACAATGGTCCTCAGATTCTCACAGTGACATCTGTACCCCACATCTCATAATGGGGTCAATACAGCAGGCAGCTGCCTAGACTCAGGAATCACCATTAAACATGTCTGAGAAAATGCCATCAAGCAGTTTGCCTCACCTCAACGGTGCTAACACATGCTGTCTCTCTCTTTGGAAATGCTCCTCACCTGGCTTCTAGGGTGGCAGCTGTTGAGAGGTTAAGTGGCCAAACTCTGGAAATTATCTAAAGGGGTGGAGACAGATATGCTTGAAGGAGTAGAGGTGAGGCAGAGGAGGAAGGTGAGGTTAGGTTTGACCAGTGTATTAAATACTTTGGAATTTCTATTTCCCAACATGAGGGAAGACTGTGAGGAGAGTGGGGCAGAACAGGGGACAGATTCAGATGTGCTTAGTTTTATCTGCCTTTATAGATCCACGTGTAGAAGCCTAATAGAGAACCAGGTATGCAAAGCTGGGTTTTGGAGAAAAGACTCGTGTAGAGTGGGATTTAAGGCCATGAATCTGGATCTGGTCACTATGGAAGATAATGATAAAGAAGGCAGGGGTAAGGACCAATCCTGGGCTCCACTACCCCTCAGAGACTGGAAGAAGAGGAAATAGCCCCCAGTGTGGTAGGAGGAGGAGCAAGCCGAGTGGTGGGGGCCAAATGAAGACAAGAGTTCCCCATCGGAGGGTTGGAAAGGGGAGAGGCAGAGAAAGAGGAGGATGCCCCTGGTCATAGCAATATGGAGCTCACTGGCAACTCTGGAGATGGCAGCTTGGACCAGAGACAGGTATAAGGTGCTAACTGGAATGGTTTAAGAAAAAGTGGGAGGGGCTGGAGAATGGCTCAGTGGTTGAGAGCACTGGACCCAGTACCCACATGGCAGTTTACAGTTGTCTGTAACTCCAGTTCCAGGAAATCTGACACCCTCTTTTGACTTCTGTGGGCATTGCACAACATGGGTGCACTTACATACATACAGGCAGTATACTCATACACATAAAATAAAATATTTTTTAAAAAAATGAAAGAGAGGAGAGAATAAAGAAAAGAAATAATGTTAAAATATTGTGCTCAGATGGTAAACCAAAAATGGGTTGACAAGAGATGATATGGAGTCAAAAAAGAGGTTTTTACTATTATTGTTTTAGACAGAGAAAACTGTGACATGTTTACATGCAAATAAGAATGATCCAGAAGAGATGGTAAGCTGATGATGCAGAAGATGAGAGATTTTTTTTTTTTTTTACACAGGGTCTTACTATGGAGTTTACTATGGCTTTGAACTCATGACCCCCGTCTCATCGAGTGCTGAGATTACCAGCACATACCGCCACACTCTGGGGTAGAGGTAAAGTGAGGCTTCTATACAGACAATGGGGTGGCAGTGACCTTTGATAGGGCCAAGGATGGTCATCTGTGGCAGTAGCTGGGAAAACAGAGGTCAGGGATAGTGTTGGAGGTCTCTTCTAATCACTTCTATTTACCCAATGAAAAGAGGAGACCGGATTCTGGGCAGAGATGGAGCAGAGAGGTGTTTGATGACTGAGAAGAGGAGGTGAGAAATAGTTCCCTGAGAAGGGTTGGGAGATGGCCAGGCAGCAGCAAGTGGCCACTTTTTGTTAGTGGTCAAGTCCGTGAGATCCGTCCACATAGGTGTTTTTGTTTAGCCACATCAAGTCTCCTTGCTGAGAGAACACAAACAGCAACAGGCTGAATTCGGCCACGGTTTAGGTTTATGCAGGTAATGATGATGGAGGAAGAGGTGGGCAGGGATTTGAAGGAATGTGCTGAGTAGTGATGCCATGATGCCTGGGCTGGATAAGGAGGGAGAGGAGGCAGAGTAACAAGGTTAGAGTCCATAAATGACAGGCCTCTGCAGAATCCAAGACGTCTTGGTCAGAGGAAGTTTGAGACTTAGAGAAGCTGTAGATCTTAGCTCTGCTACAGAGCTGTGTGACTCTGCATCACCGCTCTGAGCACAGATTTCCTCCATCAACAGAGTCAGTGGGTTGGATGGCATGACTCCTAAGATCCCTTCCATTCTCCTTATTCTGAGAGCTGAACAGGCACTTGGGCTCTAAGTTCAGCTCCCAGAGAGCTGTGTTTACAATTTAACCTCCCCATTTCTTGGTTTCTTCCTTTCAAAATGGGAATCATGATACCTATTATCAAATGTCAAATGTCATGAAAGTGGGGATTATCTATTTTGCTCACTGAACAAACTAGTAACTAGTAGGAACTCAATGAACACTTGTTGGTTAGATGGTTGGTTAGCTAGTTGGGTAGTTAAATAAAGAAGGAATGAACACCTATTTCAGGACCCAGGGACATGGCTCAGTCAGTAAAGTACCTGCTATGTAAGCTTGAAGACCTGGGTTTGGATCCCCAGCACCCCTAGAAAAGCCAAGGGGGCGGGACTTGTCTGTAATCTCAGTGCTGGCGAGGTGAAGATCTCATTGGCCAACCAGGCTAGCCAAACTGATGAACTCCAGTGAGAGACCCTGTCTGAAATTAAGTGGGGAGTCATTAAGGAAGACACCTGACGTCAACCTCTGGCCTTCTTATGCATTCATATATATACACACTCATTTGCACATACCCAAATGAACATGCACACACACCACACACATGTACTCACAGAGAAAGAGAGAGAGAGAGAGAGAGAGAGAGAGAGAGGGAGAGAGAGAGGAAGAGGAAGAGAGAATACCCATTTCCCCTCTCACAGAATGACTGAGAAATATAACTTTATAAAAACCAAAGATGCTATAAACTGTTGTGTAATATCGCCCAAGCACCCCTGTTCTGGCTGTATCTCTTCTGGTTGTGAAAACCAGAGGATTCTATTAGGAATCTTCAAGACTATTGCAACCAAGTTACTAGAGGGTCACAATCACAAGACAGATGAAACACTTAAGTGCAAGCCTCACAGTAACTTCAGTACTGAGACCCACACAATTTGACTTGTATATTTAGGTGAGGTTGAGGGCAGCAGCAGCTTATGAACAAACTCTGGAGTTGGGGAGAGGGTTCCTATACCAGGTGGGGCATCAGAGAGAGGTTTCTACACCAGCAAAGTGAGGGATGTTGAGAAAAAGCAGATAGCCCCCAAAGGCTTAACTTTCACTTTTTCTGTGCTCTCTGGCAAGAAATACCTAAGAGTCACATTGGGGGCAGGGAAGGGAGACCGAGAACCTTAGATCTTAGCACAGCCCTGGAAAAGCATGCTCCACAGACACAGTAAACATGCCATGAGCAGCCTGTGGTTAATGGCAAATCATTTCTCTAGAAATTAAGATAAAACATGTTGGGCAGTTATAGGAATGTTTTCCTACTTAAAATCCTCCAAACAGGGCAGGAAAGCTGGTTCTAGACAAATGACATGTACACAGGCCACCACAAACTCCATATCCTTTCTGGGTTATTCTAGGCCCTTCCTTGGGGCCTCAAATCTCTTCATCCCACACAGGTAGGAATGTGATAGATGTAAATTAAAAGAGAAATACTATAACTGGCTGGTGTCAGAGAGGGCAGGTGCGACTCAGCACAAACTTTCTGGAACTGTACTGTTTTGAATGATCCTACTCACTGGCCTTTTCTTTTTGTTCTCAGTAAATTCACACTAAGAAGGTGGGAGGGGGTGTACTGGGGAAGTCTTGACATCCAGATATTCAAACATTCCTAGCTTGTGAATGACAAATTTCACTTTCATTTTTGTTCTAAACACTCACACTCTGCAAGATCTGCTAATAATGGTGTCTCTGTGTTTATCCAGGTATTTGGAGCTGTATCTACAAATCTAACAACAGAAAAGAAAGATCTGTAAGCCCTCTAAGGCACAAGCCCAAGAATGCGGAGTAATTATCTGTGACCAAATCTCATCTATAACTAATTAGAGTTTTACTTTCTCATAGCAGTTTTCTTCCTGGTCTGAGTCCAAAATTTTTTTCTTATTATTTTATTCCTAGAAAAGGGAAATACCTGGATATTATTAGAAATATTGGATGGAAAGGGAACAGAGTAAGGGAAAAGGGGGCATTTTTCTGATTGCATTATTGCTTTGATTCGATTGAGTCCTCCTTAGCTTATTCCCCTTTTTTGTTTTGAGTGCTTTTCCAGCACCTGAAGGACTTCACAACCCACTGGCTATTGCATTTGAATTGAAGCCTGCAGAACAGTTTAAGAGCCCAGCTCACCTCACTCACCCCCACCTCAGGCAAGCAGTTCCACATCCCAACCACAGCTTCGAGATCCCATCCAAACTTGTTGGCGTCCCAAACTGAATCCCAGATGTTCACTTAGAGGGGAAATAAATGAATGGCCCAAGATGCGGACTGAACCAGTGATCCTCATAAATAGATTCCAGGTGTGTCGGCCTCTGGACCACTGTCTCTCCCCCTCTATTTTACACACGCACACACACACACAGCTCCATCCACAAAACAACTCAACACCATCTCCAGATGTAAAACTGGTATGCAGTGGGCAGAGCTACCTGTCTGGTAAATTAAGTCTTTTCAGTTGTGGGCAGAAGCAAAGGGCTCTCGACACATGTTCCTTTGCCTTCAGTCACCAAAAGCATGGAGTGTTGTTGTGGTATTTAAGCCCAGCTTAAGTCTGTAAGGGCTTAAAATTACTAGCCTGTATTTGAAAAAAAAAAAAAAGGAGCAATGGCTCAGCGGCTGAGAACACTGACTGTTCTTGCAGAAGACCGGGATTCAAATCCCAGCCCTCACATGGCAACTAACAACTGTCCATAACTCCAGTTCCAGGGAATCTGACAGTCTCTTCTGTTCTCTGCAAGCACTGCACGACACTGGTGCACTTACCTACATGCAGGCGATACACATGTACACATACACATACACATAAAATAAAAATAATAAATAAAATATTTTAAAAATTATTAGCCTGTCCAAACTGGCAGCAGTTTTCATTCTCAACTTTAACTGCCTCCTGTTTTTCCTGTTTGCTAGGACTGAATGTTTGTGTACCCCAAATTCACATTTTGAAACCCTAATCTCCAAATGTGAAGGTATGAGAAGGAAGGTTCTTTGAGGGTGGCATGCTCATGAATGGAATTAGAGTCTTTATGAAACAGACCAAAGAGAGCCTCCTGTCCTTCCACCATGTGAAGACACAGTTAGAAGTCACCATCTATGGGTACAAAACAGACACTCACCAGACAACTATTGTGCTTCTCAGAACGGTGAGAAAGAACTGTTTGGTGCTCATGCAATGGTATTCTGTTACAGTACTCCAGACGGACTGACATGCTGTAACTCATCTACGTACACTTTCATCAGTCTTTTACCCTTCACAACAATGTGGGAAGGGAAAACAGAGATGATGAGGTCTGCCCTCAAAGAACCCATAGTCCTGTTAAAAGAGCAAAATTCAAGTCACTCAATTATACACTGATTATGACAATGTTTGCTATGTACCTATTCTGTGTCATGCTCTGAGACACAAAATTCTGTAATACCTCCTTCTAAAGGAACTTACAGTCTACTAGGAGACAAGAAAGAAAGAAAGAAAGAAAGAAAGAAAGAAAGAAAGAAAGAAAGAGAGAAAGAAAGAAAAAAGACCACTGAAGGCAAAGGACACGTGATGTCTCCTAAGAGGAGATTCAGGAAGCTGGGGGAGGGATGTCCAACGTGGGGCCCACAGACTCCATGCATCCCAGAATAGTCAAGAATGTCACCCAACACATTTATAGATGACAACATCATGTCAAAAGAGGTCAAGTACCTTTGCTTATGGCTTCATGGAGAAGGCAATATCTAACACATGGAAAGCAGGAATGAACTAAACTAGGGAAAACAGAGACGGGACAGAGGACTACATGGTCAGACACAAGTCAGAATGCCCTAGAAACAATACTCGCTTTAATGAGCAGAGTGGAAGGTAAAAGATGCTTATGGGCTGGACTGATGAAGAACTTGGAGTATTTGTAACCCAGGATGGTAAGATCAACACAATGGAAGCTACCACAAGCAGGAAGATCAGGCAATGGCTTAAACTGTAAATCAAGAAAGCAGTCAGGGATAACTAGGGGTGAAGAGACTTAGGAAGAAGGAAGTCTCGAAGGACAGGCAAACGACAAAGGATCGAATCTTCCAGGCTAGAAAGCTCCGCAGGCCAACTATAAGCAAATGGTTTTACCTGAGCATACAGTCAATGAAGGGCCTGCCATGACCCGGGCAATGCATACCTGAAGAGATGAAAGGAAAGACTAAATGGGAGGGAAGAAGATGAGAGGCCAGTGGGTCCCAAAATGCATTTGTCACACCCTTCAAGATTTCAGAAGGCAAGCAATGCACGCATCTTTCTTTTCATATGTGCTTAAAACGCATACCTTTCTCAAAAGGAAAAAGATAGGAAAATAATAAGCAACAATAGTCAGGTATCACACAGACTGATGGAGTCCATGAAGAGGTACAGAAAGCACTGACATTTAGAAAATGCAACGTTGCTTAATGGCTGATCGTTAAAGGTTCCTGAACACATATGAGATGAATAAAGCCATATGGTAGGAAGGAAGCTCTTGGGATGTGTGGGGAAGCAGGGCAACTAGAGAGCAGGAGTTGATTGAGGTCAAACATGAAGGACACCAGTGTATGGGTTCGTATGTGAGTCAAGGCATCCAGAGCTAGGATGAAGGAAACAGGGTAAGTCAGGACTTGGTAGCACAGCAAATGAGAGAGAAGATGTAGTGAGTGAGTTAATTGTTTCCAATATGTCCCTTTTTCCCTAGAACTGTATACTCAAGGCTTTAGCTGGGTGTCTTTGGTATATATCTCCTTGCCCCAGTGCTGTTGGCCTTGGCCATGTAACTTGACTTGGTCAATAGACTGGTAAATGTGATGTGATACGAGCAAAGGCTTTAAAGGAGTTTGTATAACTTGATTTGATCTCCTCTCTTCTTCCATTTGGCATCAGAAGAATGTACCCAGTAGACCTAATCTACATCCTAAATCCAAGGCCACTTGAGCCTTGGGAGAGCAGCTGGAATCAGCCAGGCCTAATCAATCCAAGACCCAAATAGGGGGATGAACACGTTTCATAAGCAATTGAAGCTCAGAGATTGTTTGTCTAGAAGACAGACCTGACCACTCCTACTACAGGAGAGTTAGGGGTAGGGGTCACAGTGATCTTGTAGCTTCTCATGTTTCCACTCTTATTCTCCACATCATATTTTCCACTAGTTGCTACAGTGATTGTTCTCAAACCATGTTAATCACATCATTAACTTTCAAACCCCTCCAATGACTCTCAGTTCACTGAATGAGGATCAAAGCTCCTACCAGGCATCTTTATGTGATCTACTCACCTCCCATCCCCATACTCCTCATAATTTACCTCATCACTTTCCTGCTTTTTCTCTGCTCCTTCTGAAACACATACAGGTACCCTCCTTTGGGTCTCTTCCTTGCTTCCTCTTCCTAAGGAGCAGCATCCCTATGATTTTCTTCTCCTCTTTCAGAACTCTGCTCACATATCTCTTCCTCTGGGAGAATCTTCCTTGCCCACACATTGAAACTACAGCTCCTTCCTTGCACTCTCTGACCCATGCCCCTGCTTCACTGTTTACAGAGGCCTTGAAGCAGGTGGTGAGCGCCAAACTGGAACATAGTCTGCCATGTACCACTCAAGGCAACTGAGTAAAGCCATCAAGTCTCACTCTCCTCATCTGTTGATGGAAAAAATATAAACAACTTGAGTGAGATGGCATTAGCTTCTGCTTGGAGTGTTCCACAAGAGGGAGGAGACGGGTTATGTATGCAGTTTGCTCCCTGTGTTAGGCAGCAGGCAGTAGGTGTCCAGTGACTGGTCTCAGGGAGGCACTCTGGGAAGCAGTGGTTATAAGAGGTTCCTACAAGGCCCTGAAAGAGGGTCAAGGGTATCAAGCAAAAGAGAATTCAGGAACCTACAGTGAGAAATTGGGAACAGCCTTGGCTAATCTAAAAACATGGAAGGAGGCCAGTGAGGCTGAAGGAACCCACTAGAAACTAACAACGAATTTGATGGGGAAGGAAGCTGGTTTGTGTGAGGGTAAGTATGAGAGGGAGATAAGTGGGGGTCTTCAGAGTCTATATATCATCCAACATTCAAAAAGGAATCGCTGATTGTCTTTAAGTGGTAGAATAAGGGATGTGCACAGCTCTGAAAAGAATCCAACTTGACCTTTCCTTGTGGATACCCTATCGTGTGTCCTGATAGACACAGTGACCTCCTCTATCCAGAATCTATGCTTGGCCACATGGTCTCACATCAGGTAACAGCGCCACTCCTTTCCCAGTGCCGTCACTGGCAAGTGCTGGGAGCTTTACCTCTTGCCAGGTCTCCACACCACTCCCTTCTTTTAACTCCACTGCCACACCTGGTTCTGGCTCCTTCTGCACGATAGACTGGGTTCCAGTGGCCTCCTCACTTCCAGTCCTGCTCCTCAGCCTCCCTCTCGCAAATTCATAATTTTGATTGTAGATGGAATGATAGCTCCCTATAATTTTAACTTAATTATGTTTCTTTCCTACTGACAATCCTTCAGTAGCTCCCTGGAAACAATACTGTGTGCAAAGCTCTATGTCATGTGTCCTCTGCTCCCAGCCACGGAGAACTTCATTTGGCTCTTGCATGTATTCTGCCTTCTGTCATCTCAGGGCTTTGCAATGTTGTTCCCTCTGAAATACTTTTCCTCAACCCTACTTCACTCATTTCTGCTCCTCACTGAGGTCTTGGCTGAGAGAGTAGCTCATGTTAAGATGGCCACCTGACACTCCTCTTGACTCCCAATCTTCTGTCATTTTTTAAAAACTTAATTTCAATTGCCAGCAAACATTTTCTGAAAAGCCCCAGGCAGAAATTACTTTAGACTTCGCAAGTTCTCTGCTGTCAGTCACAACTGCTCACTTCTGCCCATGAAGCATGAAAACAGCCACAGACAACACATAAATGAATGAGCAGGGCCGAGTTCCAATAAAACTTTATTTAAACAGTGGGCAGTGTGCTCCTTGTCCCCTAGGCTGCAGTTTGCCATTTCCAGCTCTCCATCATCACTGTGTCCCTGAGCCTAGAAGAGTGCCTTAACCATCACAGGTCCTTGAATACAAGAGGAAAGAGTGAATGAATTATGAAGAGATGAAAGTTACACATCAAATACTAAGTACTCTTACTTTCTGTCTTTTTGCTTTTTTAAAAACACTTCTTTCCAAGGATCATATTCATGTCTTTGGACTTGTCTTACTTCTTCCTGTCTAAACAACAAAATAATCATATTTATTGAATAATGTTTGTTTACATGCTTTATAATTATTAACCTATTTCACTTTTAAAATGAGCTATAAACTTTTATGTCCCCACTTTATACAGGAGGAAACCTCAGAGAGCCTCCTTACAAGTGTGCTTGGGCCTTGCCCTGGAATCAGTCCCACAGCTGGCAGGATCATCCTCCAGGAGATTCATGGTCAGCCTTGCCCTGACTGGTTCATGAGCCAGGCCCCCAGCTGGGCTAGAACACCTGTGTAAGTCTGCCTGCCTCACCCTGCAGGCCCGTCCCCAGTCCCAGGGCTGACACTGCTGCCTCTGCCCACTGGGTTCATCTCTGTTTTGGTCCCCACTGACCCTTTGAGCTTGATCCCATTACTTTTTCCTGCTCTCATTTTCTCCTCCCCCCCAAGGACATTCTAACATCAGCACGCCACCTTTCAAAGGCCACTGTACAATGGCTTGTATCCAGAATTTTAAAAATATGAGAAAAATCCTAGAGATGAGAGGCACAGAGATGGCAGCAGTAGCAAGCTCAGATAGATGCCTTCCTACAGAGATTCAGCCAATTACAGAAAACACTTCCTTTGGCCCAAAAGCTCGCCATTGAATCAGCCTTGGGGAAGAGCAGGCTGTAATGCTAAACCCCAAAGGGCTGCTCCAAGGCCGGATTTCATCTGTAATTCCTAGATGGTTATCTGAAGTATGCCACTCTAAGGAAGGGAGGGCTCCCAACAAAAGCAGGTTTCTTGTTGCTAAGCTAGAGGCAGCAAGGTCTGAATCTGTCCTTTTCCCCCTGCTGCTACGGGTCTATGCCTCCAGCCCTGACTCCCAGCCCACTGCACCTCACTGTGCTGACTTATAGTGAATCAACCCCACTATGACAAGGGGCATGGCTTGGATGTTAATTGCTCCTTAGCCATCTCAGATAAAAGATTAAGAATGTGGACCACTATTACCTGGGAGCCCAGCTACCGACACACGCGGAAACCATCCGTGGAGACCACAGGTTCAATCTGTAGCTTGGCCATATAGTTATTTCTCGCTAAAATAACATCTGGCTTTCATTTTTTAGTGACAACTGGTTTGGACAAGACCTTGAGTAGGTTAAAAAAAAATTAGACTTCTTATCCTTCTCCTAGTCTGAGGGAACTAAACTTTGCTTTAAGTTCTTTTTGTGAGCCAAGGGTATGAGGGAGGAATCGGTGGGGAGGAGGGGGAACACAACAAACTGGGTGTAAACAATAAGTTATTTGTTTCTTCTTATTAAAGACAATGGCTGGGGCTGGAGAGAAGGCTCAGCGGTTAAGAGCACTGACTGCTCTTGCAGAGGACCCGGGTTCGATTCCCAGCACCCACATGGTGGCTATGAACTGTCCTTAACTCCAGTTTCAGGGGAATCCAAAGCCCTCTTCTGACCTCCGCAGCATTGCATGACATGGATGAGCTCACATACATGCAGGCAATACACTCATACACATAAAATAAAAATAATAAATTAAAAAAAAAAGACAATGGCTCTCTGAGGTCCTAATGGGTCCACCAATGCTGGAGGGTCAGTGACAACACCTCAGCAGCTCCACAACTGCAGCTAGTGCCCCAATGGCTCTCTGAGGTACACACACACACACACACACACACACACACACACACTTCCCACTTGTAAGCAGGGTAGAGTTCCTGGAAAGAATATATGGAGAGCTATGGGACCAGTCCCAGAAGCTCACATTTGGCAATTCTAGACTGAACTTTGTGGCACAGGGATTGGGACTCCAGTAGCCGGTAACCTGGAAAGTTCATGCTTGGACTCTGTGGGAATCCCAGAGCACAGGACACCATTAACATAAGCAGCTGTGAAAAAGAGCCGGTGGTCTGGCTGCCTGGAGAACCCAAGTTCCATGGAGTCAGAGGCATTATTTCTGTATCTCTGCTGCATGTGCACATGCATGCCCCAAACAGCCTCTGCTTGCAGAAGGTAGGGCATGAATTTGCTGAACGAATGAGTGAGTGAATAGAACACAGGTTGGCAGGTGGGACCAGCGCCTACCTGAGGGCACAAAGCTCTTTCAGAGTACATTGAGAATATTGCCCAGTTTTGAAAAGGAAAAGCCCCCCCCCCAGCCACATGGTAGAGAATGCTTAAGCAAAAAACCAGAGATTGCTTCGTGGCTAGAACATACAGACTAGAGAATGAATCAATTCTCTAGTTTCTGGTTCTTCAAAAAAGCATTTTGTAAAGGAAGTGACACCTCACTGTGGTGTCTCACAGCCAAACCCAAAATTTCACCCACCATATGCATAGCAAGGTACAAAATGCTTTAGAGATTTCAAGGAACAGGGAAGGGGAGGAAGTGGTGTTTGCTCTTGGGCTCTTTTAGAGGACTGCTCATAAGCCATGCTCTGTCCTAGCATAGGCCATTTGCATGTGCTGTGTGCTTACTGTACATCGCCATGCCTTCCCCCAATGTTTTGAGTACCCTTAGATCTCTGCTCCATCATAACTACTTCAGAGTGCTCCTGACCAGCATTCCCAGCCACAGTCAAATGGTTCCCAGGATGCCTTTTTACAGCTGTACACTCCCATATGATACTTACTACAATCCCAATTTTCCAGTCATTCACTGTGATTATTTGATCAACAACTTTCTGCACTGTCTGTGACACTATCCAACCTGTGGCTACTTAACTTAATTAAAATGAAATTAAATGTACAGTCCAGTCCTTCCACTACAATGGTCACATGGGAAACCCTCAGTAGCCATATATGGTGAGCAGCTATCCTAAAGAACAGATCCCCTTGACTGCAGAAGGTTCTGTTGGACCGCTTTGCACTCAGTGAGGACAGGGAACATGACAGCTCTTACCTCCCACTACAAGCCCAACACACAGTGGAATGCTCATGAAATATTTGCCAAATGAGTGGGTTGGGAGCCTTATGGTTAAATGATGGAGGTAGCCTTACAAAGAGAATGAGGCAGCATGAGTCAGTGATACATGGGAGCCAGGACCAGTGTCTCTTGGAACAGTGTTGTTCTTGTAGGTGAAACTGGTAAAAAGCTGAGTGAAAGATGCTGTATTTATGCTGGGCTTTGAAGGCTGGATAGGAGTTTGACAGCAGAGAAGCACTTGAGCTATGGATGCAGCAAAGAGTGTTGTCCTGGTCTCACTTCCATTGCTATGAGAGAATACCCCAAACAGAAGCAACTTTAAGGGAGAAAGGATTTATTAGGATTACAATTCCAGATGACAGTCCACCACCGTGGGGAAGTCAAGGCAGGAACTTGAAGCAGCCGGCCATATCCACAGTCAAGAGCAGAGAGTGAACGCATGCTTACTACTCAGCTCACTTGCTCAACTCTTAAACATCCCAGCACCCAAACCTAGGGAATGGTGCTACCCAGAGTTGGCTGAGTCTTCCCACATCAGGTAATATAATTAAGGCAATCACTCATAGACATGCCCACACACCAACTTAATCCAGACAATCTCTCATTGAGACGCTCTTCCCAGGTGATTCTATATTGTGTCAAGTTGACAATTAAAACTAACCATCACAACTGGCATACCTGAGGCAGAACAATAACTATTCATTCTGAGTGGCATTTGAGCGTGTGGAACAAAGATCTCATTGGCTTAGTCTTCCCACATCAGGTAATATAATTAAGGCAATCACTCATAGACATGCCCATACACCAACTTAATCCAGACAATCTCTCATTGAGACGCTCTTCCCAGGTGATTCTATATTGTGTCAAGTTGACAATTAAAACTAACCATCACAACTGGCATACCTGAGGCAGAACAATAACTATTCATTCTGAGTGGCATTTGAGCGTGTGGAACAAAGATCTCAAATGGCAAGTGAAGGAAGCCAGATTTAATTCACTTGTGATGTCAGTTAGGATTACTGTGCACCTGCTATGTCCCTCTGAGAGAAGATGGAAGCAAAGGCGAATGGCAGCCTTGTGACTGGTCAGAACACTGTAGAGCTAGACTCTGGGCTCAGAGTGGAGCCAAAATGTACTCTTAGGTGATCTCGAGCCAGTCTCTTGGTCTTTGTGTGCACTGCCTGACCAATGGCAAAAATAACAGGGCTTTGCTGGAATGTGGTAAAGGCTTAATGAAGTGGATAATTCCCATATTAACTGTCAATAAAGCATAATAGAGGTTACTAAGATGTTGTTAGGGCCTTGTCCCTTTCTCTAGATATTGGAGGCAGAGATATTATGCAGTTTCAATCAAACCAGATTTGATATCAAAAGGAAAATTGGGGCTAACGAAGGAACAAAGGTTCTAGGAAAGGTTTGGGAGGGAGTAGAAGGGTAAATGAAGATCAGAAATGGGGAACCCAGAGAAATAAATAAAGCACAAATAAAGGTCACACCTAGAAGTCCAGCTGAGATCATAAGAATTAGGGAGGCAGAGCTGCAGAGGACTGCAGAGGATTCTCTTCAATCAAAGAGCGGAGTCCTTCAGAAGTGAGAGGCTGTGCTGTTTAAACTTCCAAAGGCGGGTCAACCATATCACAGAGTGCTCCCCCAAAGCCACCTAGGGTTCAACTCCCCACCTGCTGAGAAGCCTGTGTGACATCCTCTCCACCATAAGTGGGTGAGCACTGATGGCTACCACTGTGTGTGAGGTCCCACCTTGGACCCAGCCAAACAGGAAAACAGCTAACCAAACCAATCAGACCTATTAGTTTCCTGATTTACAGCCTTGCCATTTAATGTACATGGTCTGGGTACCAGCAACATCAGCATCATCCAGGAGCTTGTGAGAAATGCAAGGCTGAGCTAGGGAGATGGCTCAGTTAGGAAAGTTCTTGCCTTGCAAACATAAGGATTTGATTTCAGCTCCCAGAACCCCTATAAAAGAGAGAGCCTAGCAGGGTGGCACACACTTGTAATCCCAGTACTGGGGAGGCAGACAGTGGATCCCTGGGATTCATTGGTCTGCTGGCCTAGTCTACATGGTGAGTTCCACATGAAAAGCTCTAAGCCAGTAAGAGACTCTGCTTCTAAGTGAAAGGAAGAAAGGAAAGAAGGCAGGAAGGCAGGAAGGCAGGCAGACATCTGAGGAGGAGACTTGAAGTGGTCCTCTGTTCTCTGTTCCACATGCACATACATACATACACACATACATGCACAAGAAGTGCAGCATCTCAGGCCATGTGCTGAATCTACTGCCTGTAAACCACATCTCCAGGTGACTCATGACACATGAAGGCTTAGTTAGAGCGCTGCAGACACACTGCTTAGTTCCAGTTGTGCATTTATAGGTTCTCTGACCTGAGGCAATGATTGAACCTCTCAAAGCTTCCATTCTTCATCTGGGCAAATGGGAAGCAACAGAGCTAGCACACTGGGTAGTTCTGAGGCTTCCCCATGCATATGGAAGTGTTTAATGCAGGGTGTGCCGCTGGTAAGTGTTGAGTTAATGCTAGTGGTTATTGAAAACTCAGTGCTCAAGGCCAGAGGCAGAATCATGTCCACTTGACCACTCTTTAGGTAACATGCTGTTCATGAAGGAATGAAATTGGTAAAATTAGGATGATATGAGGCTATCACTAACCGCTCTAGGTACAAAGATTGATCTTTCAGTGCTTCGGAGCCTCCAGCCCTCAGAGCATTTGAGCTACATCTGGCCCATCTTCATAGACTTACAGTTCAAGTCAGCAAGATTAGGCCCAGAGCCAATGTTAACAGTGAAACAAGGCTCCAATCCCTCTTCTGATTAGATCAGCAAACACACCAGGGCCATAGTCTTAGGGTTCATCCCCCACCACCCCCGCCAAAAGGAGCAGAAAGGGTCAAACCATATCTCTGCTTGGCAGAGGCTAATGACCAGAAGGAGCAGGAAAGACCACCCCAGAGCACAGATCCACCCCCAGCAGAGGCAGTGGCACTGGCTGACAACACAGCAGACTCAGCAGCAATATCAGATAGACTTACTGGAGAGCTCCCTGACCACATTACTACCTCCCTGCTTTGTAAGTTGTACTGATTTAATCCTCCCAACCTCCACAGGAAGACAAACTGTATCAGTGATGAGAAAAATCAAGGCTTAGAGAATGGAAGTCCCCTGCCTACAACTCACAGTGTTACTAAGTGGCACAGAACACACTTCTCCCCTCCTCTGTGCCTTGCTTGCAGTGGCTCTCCTGCTGGCTAGCTGTCCTATGTGTAAAGGCGATCTGTGCTGCCCAGGAGAGGCAGGCTAGGCTGGGCTGGACTGCACAGCCACCTTAAGAGGGGAGGTGCTTCCATCCTGGGATTCCTGAGGCCAGCCAGGCCAGGAGAAGGCTCCTCAACCATGAGACCACAGGCACAGTTTATCCTCCATACAGACAGGCATCTGCCAATAACGGAGCACCACGAGAGCTGACTGCTCAGTGCGGCTTCCACTTGGCTGATCTGAGAGCCTTCTGAGATTGAGAGGGTCCTAGCCATGTGGCCTCAGCGTTCCGCTCTGTGTATGCTAAAACCCATGCAGACCCGGTGGATGCTCTGACCCGCTGTTCTTGGCTGCATCTTCAGTGGACGTCTACTCACAGGTGGCCCAAACAAACAAACTTCCTGCCGGGGGTTCTGACCCAGCCCTCCAGTCTACAGCAGTGTCTCAGCAGCCTCTTCCCCATTGCTGCTCCTCTCCCAACTTGAGCACTCAGCCCTTGGCCTGTCTGGAGGAATCCACACCGTTCTGGATACTCCAGTGCCTTAGGCAGCCAGCAGACCTATGAGGCTGGACAGGCAGTGGTTAAGACATTAAATTCAACCCATTACCAACAAATCCTCTTCATTACAAACTTGCCTTAAACAAAGGCAAGAAAAATCTTAATTTAGAGGTTTACAAAAAAAGCACTTAAAAATAACTCTCAAATGGTTTACGACATCTTGGATCCATGACAAGCATTGGGGGTATGTATTTGGGGGCTACGGGACTTTTTGGTTTTCTTCAACCACACTAAAAGCCCCACCTCTGATTGTCTTCCATATCTACAGACGAAGCTGGCTCCAACTGATGTATGAACGCTTCCTCTCCTCGCCTCTTACCTCCCTCCCTTCCTCTCCCTCCTTCCCTCTCCTTCTCCTTCCTTTATCCTTTATGCACTCCCTCCATCCCTCCTCTTTCTCCCTTTCTCAAGTTTGTATAAGAAAATAATTTCCCAAAGACACATACAAAAGGAACTAGTGTGCAGTTTGGAAAGGAGACCCAGAACCCAGGTAAGCTAGAGATACTTTCATATCTTTTACCGATTTACAGTCCTTGACAGCTTTGCATCTTGAATATGTAGTTCCTTCTTTTAACTTCAACAGTAGTCCATAGAGAAAATAAAAAAAAAAAATGTGTGCTTGGGGAGAGACCTACGCCATACCACATGTCCATTCCAAGGGCTCATCAAATCAACTCTGGTCCCTAAAGCACAGCATTGGTCAACTATCAAGCACCCTTCAGACAAAGCCAGGGGCTCTACCCCAAGTTCACTAAACCCATCCTCTCCCCTTTTACACCAGCTCCTTCTGCCATTGAACTTTCACTCGACTCCTGCTTCCAGCTCCTAATTTTGTATTAAAAACTGGCCTGGCTTCTAGAGACGAGGCAGTTTGTCCCTGATGCACCCTTAGCCTTGTCTTTAAGAGGCTCCTGAGATCCCCAAACCAGTGGGTCCTGCCCTAGTAACCATAAGCAGCCAGGGTTCCAGAACTCACTTTCCTCCTCCACTAAGGTCCCCTTGTGCTAGCTGCTAGCTTCCTTGCATCATCCAACTTAAGCTCTTGTAAGAGCTCAAAGAGCAAAAGTGAATTGCATACATCAGGTTCAGAATCCTGGCTCACACCAGTGGAAGAAAATATCATGACTCAGAGAGAATATGCCTCAGAAAATCAGTGCTTCCCTATGTTCAGGCTGCTTTGTTTACGTACTACTGCTTCCCATTCAACAGGCTGTTATTATGTGAGCACCAATAAACTGGGCGTAATCGTGGACACAATATATCACTGTTCAGCGCTGCCAGAATTGGAACATAAAGACCACTTAACTCAGAACAAAATCAGGGAGCCCACAAATTAGTCACCACAGAGATGCCAAGACCATGTTTGCCTATTCACTGCACTCAACAGTATTACACATCTGAATGGGTTTAAGGCTCCTCAGAGGGGCGTGTGGGGGAATTTGATCACTCCTTCTGCTGGAGGCCACTAACACTCTCCTCTAAGGCTGTGGCACATTAGATCAGCAGTCCCCACGCCCCCAGAAGCCTTTCTAGCTCTGTCCCTTCTCTGACCTCTAACCATCAGCTCCCAATGCCACGTCTGCATTTTGTCTCTGGTGTCTCCCTTTCAAGGAGAATGCAGAGTGGGATGTGTACTGTTCAATGAGAAGCTATTTCTATCCCCAGATCTTCTGCTTACCCAGAGAGTCAAGGTTATAGGGGAGTTCGTTACGTCTTAATGTCACTGCCGTATGGACAATGGGAAATACACAAGGACGTGTGTGAGAGCAATTTCATTAAAAGTCCATTATGGCTTGGTTGTGTGGTGAGCCATGCAAACTAATGACCAGGTATTGTCAAACACTCAAAGGCTCTTGGCTTACCTCCTTGAATAATAAGCTGGATTCCTGGGGGATGTAGGTTTAAGCACACTTAGGATGACAGTGTATGAGATTTTTAATCATTTCTGTATTATCTTGCTATCATTTCTCAGTGTCATCTAAATTATCTGATACACACACACATACACAAATATAGATACACATATATATGCACACAAATTAACTTGAATTTTTATTTTCACTTAAACACATGATATATCCTTGTCCTAAACAAAAGTATCTATCAGGTCTTGTACTTAAAAGAGCTATTTATTTAATACATATCATAACAAAGCAATCCATGGAAATGAAAATTAAAATACTATGCTTATACACACACACTTCTGAACATTTGGAAGGAAAATAACCACACAGAAGCTAACAGGCCATTGTGTCTTTCCCACTACTGCTAGCAAGGAAACTTGTACAGAGCAAATGTTCAATATCGATGTTCTAATTGTTTGGTCTCGGGTGACAGTTACTTGTCAGGATTGTGATGAAAGAATAGGAAAAAAGATACTCTGGGATCTAAACAAAGGATTTCCCTGATTTCTCGGCCTAGAGACTTGGAAGCTACCAAGAAAACATCTTAGCCCTAACATCTTGATTTAAGCACTAGGGTATAAGGCAACTGATACAGGTATAACACAACTTACTTTTAGTAAAACAAGAGAGCATTCAGGAAACAAATAATGTAGGAATTTTGCCTTAAGTATATCTAAGAGAAGTCTCAAAGCCAGACTTTTCACACAGAGTTGGTGAGCTGGTATACAGATTAGCACTTCAGCCATTGCCTGTCAAAAGCACCAGGAGCCATGGTGGAATGCCCCCAGCCTGTCTGATCAGAGTTGGTCCTTAACAAAGTAGCCAAAGCCTGGGAATTCATGCACAGAGGGGACAAACAACCAAAATGGGAAGGTCTGCTTCTCACAGGAGAAACTGAGAGGCACATGGAAAATTCCACATCGCAGTTCAAAGGGGCATTGTGACCTAATAAATTTAGCTGCATGGGTTATTAAAGGCAACTGTAAATTCAGCCTGGATGTTTTCTGCATGTGCATTTCCCATAGTTCAAGCACATGTGAAACCAGAGAGAGTTTCCAGGGAGCCTGATGCCCATTTTTATTGCATCTGACATGTTATATGCCATGATGAAGGATCATTTTGAGAGTGACTTGTTGCCCAAGTTGAGATCCACCCAGGAACACAATCTTGGAGTGGAATGGAGTGTCTTGGCCTCCAGGTAAAGATCTACAGTAATTGAATCTGCAGTAAGCCCAAAGCAAGGAATCTCGCTGAAGTCCTGTCAGAGAGTGAATAATTCATGTGCTCCTGCTCTATGGGTTTAGCAAGGAGGTGTCCTGCCAAGTCAAACAAAGGTGATAGAGATGTGGCTTTGGGGATTAGTACAAATCAGAGGCTTACCTGATGGGATTTAGCTCTGTTCAGGCCCCATCCTCAACCTGTGTGATCTCAGGGTCAGAAGATAAAGCCAAAGGCAGAGCTCAGAGGCTAGAGAGCATCACATACATAGCCTCTCTTTTATTTCTCCTTGGGCTTCTAAGGGCGACCTTTGGAGATGAAAAGGGTTTTGAAATTCCAAAATGATGTATAAAATGGGTCCTTGTCAAATAAATCAACCAAGGAAAATAAAACCAGCAAAGACTTTGCTTTTTTCCCAAGGGCTGACTCAGAGATCTGTGTCTGTAGGAATGCCTGTGAATCTGTCTTCCAGATCATCTGTGGGGGTATCAGAGAGGGAAAGGAAGAGGTTGGAGAAGGTGGGAAGGACTGAAAAGTGGGTCCTTCATCTTTGGTTCTGCACTCAGAACCCATCTACAAAGCAGACAGAACAGGCAGGCTTTTGACTTTGAAATCGTGCCTCATCTATTACCAATTATGTCATGACTATTGCTCACAGCAAGGAGACTTTGGACCTCAGTTTTCTTACTGCAAAATGAGAGGATATTAATGTGTACTCCATAAGGTTATGGTAAAGATAAAATAAGGAAATGTATGCATGCAAGTACATCGTATCACTATAAAAATTAGACAATAGATGGAAAATTACTATGACAATAGATTGCTCAGCTTATTTACCATATGATATAAATATATATGATATTCACTATGCTATATTTAGCTCCAAATGGTTTAATCATTTTAAAAATAAATGTATATACTGAAAGGCAAAATAACACTTAAAATCCATATATTTCATTTGGCATAAATTATACTTTAATAAAAACTGCTGCTAATAAAGATGTTCAAAGTAATATCCTTTGGACATCCAGAAAAAATTCTCATACTTACTAAATGGCAAGTCTTTTTTTGATTATTTTTATTTTAAGTTATGTGTATGAGTGTTATGCCTGCATGTAGGTAAGTGTATCCATGTCATGCAATGCCCGCAGAGGACAAAAGAGGCTGCTGGATCCCCTGGAACTGGAGTTATGGGCAGTTGTTAGCAGCCATGTGGGTGCTGGGATTTGAACCTGGGTCTCCTGCAAGAACAGTCAGTGTTCTTAACCACTGAGCCATCTCTCCAGCCTTTAAGTGACAAGTCTTAAATCACAGTCTGGAAGCAGTTAAGACTGTCCTAAAAGAGATGCTTCACCTGTGGGGGGCTCACTAGGATAGGAGTGTGGCCTCATAAGGAGGAAAGGTCGTATGTGGGGGGATCTGATGAATAATCGAGCAAAGCTTCTCTAATTAGAGATGTCCCAATGGTGTTGGGGAACATCGGGCCCCAGGATCTGGCTATTCCTCTGCGGATGTTCTCTCTGGGACTCCAAAGCAGGACAACGTTCATACCCAGTAGCATTCATGCACGTAAGTTCTGGACAGGCACAATAGTTAGGTGTAGTGAAAACATACAGTTTCCTTCTATGGGACTTAGCATCCAATGAGGGAGACAAGTTCCAATCCAACTTGGATGGGCCAAGGATCACCACCCTGAAAGAATGTATGAGAGGGTCACTACCAAGCATGAGGTGGAGAAACCTCTGGGACTAGAGAGATGGCTCAGTAGTTAAGAGCACCATCTGCTCTTACCGAGAACCCAGGTTTGGTTCCCAGCACCCACATGGTGGCTAACAACTGTCTATAACTCCAGTCCCAGGGAATCCGACACCCTCTTCTGATCTCCGTGGGCACTGCATGACATGGGTACACTTACACACATGCAGGTAATACATTCATACACATAAAATAAAAATAATAAACAAAATATTTTTAAAAAGGCTTCCCTAAAACAAGCTGGCTTCTGAGTGCTGAAAGATGGACGATGTTACCCAAGGATGGTGGGGGAGAGCTCCCAGCAGAGGGAAGAGGAGAGTGAGGGGCATGTAATGTTGGAGATGGCAGCAAGGTCCAGATACCACAGGGTCCTGAGCACCATGGTAAGGAAGGAAATCTCAACTCTGCCAGCCTAGGGAAGCTAAAGATGGACTTCAACCATCTGTGTTTAAGAAGTTCATTCTGGTGGCTCTGGAGTAGAGAACATTGTCCATGAAACCAGAGTGAAAGCTAAGGAAAAAGGAAAAAGGTCTGTCATTCTTTAAGCAAGAGAGGATGATGGCAGGGAAGAGTTCAGCAGCCATGGGACTGGAGACTGGAGGACACACAAAGGCCATGGGAAGCAAGCAGCCCCGACCCATTGTTCTGACAGCTCAGAGTCCTCTAGTGTCTGCCATTCCCTGGGCATGGAGATGCTGATATGGAATTCCCACCCCTGAATACACTCACCACTCCCAGCTGGGCAGCAGGAGTCCTGAAAGGATTGACCTGGGTAAACCAGAGCTCTTAGGTGGAGCAAAGGAAAATGGCTAGGCTTCTGCACGGGAAGGTCTCTCCTGCCTTTGGAGGAGGACAAACTCCTCAGGAGGAGAGGCTGGACCTTCCCTCCTTTGGGGATAGAACAGAAGTACTCATAAACCACTTTTCCCTACTTAGGCACAGTCCCCTGTAGACCTGGAACACCCTATAAGGAAGTTAAGTTTGGACCCCAGACACTGTTCTCCGCTGTGTGGTTGCTCACCTTTCCCGGGAGTCTTTTCCTCATCTGTGGAATGCTGGCAATAACACAGGCCTTGAGGAGCACAGTCAGGCCACGCACCTCATGCAGTGGCTGACATAACGTGTTACTCCTCCGTTTTGAGGGTCAGGTGAAGGCCCAAATCGAAAACACCATCCTATGTTATCCTTTGTTCACCTTGTCACCATCTACATAGGGGGCAGTGGTAGGTCTCAGGACACTCGAAGTCTTAGGTCAGGTTTACTCTCATTTCTGGCTATAATCTAGGCCTAGATTTTCTCAGACATGTAGGATGCTGGAAGGAGATCATTTTAACATGCTACAACAAGAGGATGCCAAAGGAGATGCAGTTAGTCTTCCACATCCACAGGTTCCACGGCTACAGATTCAAGCAACTTTAGATGAAAAACCCTTGGGAAAAATGTGACTTTGCTGAACACGTATAAACAATTTTCCTTCTCATTATTCACTAAACAATACTATTTATGTAGCATTAATATTCATTTGATATTGTAAGCGATCCAGAAAAGGACTAGAAGATGTCCGTGAACCCAAATGAACACTGCACTAATGTATCTCACTGTATTGTGGGTATATGCAGATCCTAGCATCCATGGAGTTCCTGGAACCAATTCCCTGTGGATGCTGAGATCCATGTATCCTACGCCTAGGCTGGCAATGATTTCACTTGAATGCCTACATCCCTCAGCTCTGTATCCTTCCGTCTTGTTGGTGGAGCTCCCTCCTTAGAAGAACTACCTTAGAAAAGGTTGTTTCAGACAGTCGCAAGTACACAAGACTATGGGCAAGTGGGAGGTACGGAGGGTCACGGAGAGACAGAACTGCTTCTTGGTCAAGGGACTGAGGTAGCTAGCTATCCCTTGATGGGCACTGGCACATCTAGGATGTTCAGGCTTGAGTATTTGTGAGCTACAGGACAGCTGAAGAGTTCGTGCTCAGATATGTCCTCGCTTATGTTTTTGGAAGTGATTTTCCATGTCAAATTACGGCACTTAAGTTTGATAATCAGAATTGCATTGACTTGGTATCCAGTTATTTGCTGGACACTGGAATGCATCTGTGCAGAAGAGGTGATGTAGGCATTTGCCTAGACTACCCAGCTGGTCAGTGAAGGAGCTAAGATTCAGGAGAAGTTACCCAAGGATTCTGCCTATTCCTAATCACCAGGCTAATCTCCAACAAAACCTAGCATGTTATCAGTATTAGTGGGTAGCACTCTCCCATCTTCTGCCAAGGGCATCAATCCCAACTTTGCCTTGTTTAATCCCCCGGAAGCACATCTGGGGAAGTGCTCATGTTCCCAGGGGAGAGCCTCATGGTATGTTTTTTTCTAGCAGTGACAACTGCACTATTTAAGCCATTATAAATGATATGTTTGTACACTACAGAATAAAGTTCTTTAGTGTGTGCATATATCAAATAAATAGAGTGGTACAAGGACCAAGCTCACAAATTTAATTATATTTTATTTATTTAGGAGCTCCTGGGAGGTGGGCAGTGCTGGGGAGAAGCTGTGGAGCTTTGTGGAAATTGCTCAAAGGCTCTTGATGAGGGAGTTAGAGACAAAGAGCCAGAAAGACCATTCTTAAAGAGGGGCCTTGACATTTAAGAAAGATTTCCTGAAGACACCCAGGGCAGAGGGGACACACTGAAAACATCAAAGTTGTCCAGGGTGACAAACAGTGAAGAAGGTCAGGCAGGAGCTGTAAGCATGGACCTGAGGTGAGAGGGGAGACTTGGGGGTACAGTGAGTGCTTGGCAAGCATGAGACCACAGAGAGAAAAGGAGGGAGAGAAGAGAGGAGGAGGGGAAGAGGAAGAGGAGGAGGAGAGGGAAGGAGGGAGAGAAGGAAGGGAGACAGAGACAGAGACACGTCCCCCTCTGAAGCAAGAGCTGTCCCGAACTTGTTTGAATGCATCAGTACAGCATCTCTCAGAGCCCAGCCTTTAAAAATACACACTTCATGTGTGCTTGTCTTGTGCTATTTGGTCTCTAAGTCCCCCAAAACAAAGTAGAACACTCAAAACAAATTAAAGAGAGAAAAGAATAGTAAAGTGTCCTGGAATGTCTTTTTCAATTTCTTATTCTGAAAGCTGTAGGAAACTTCCTAGTTAGAATCTTAATTATGGAAATTCTCATTTGTATTATGTGATTTATTTAAAGCCCTGTCTTTCCAAGAGAATAAAATCCAGGTTTTGAAGCACCTCTCAAAACAATTTATTCTTCTCCACTGACTAACTGCTTTGGCTAGCCATTGTGAATTTATAGTACATTATGCCAAAGCAAAGCACTCCAACAACTTAATCAAACATTTAAAATCCAGCTCACAGCCATATAATATACAGAAGCAGTTCTCTCAACCCTCTTGTTAAAGGTCAATTACCATTTTTATTCAGAACGTCCACATCTAGAGAAGACACACACATGCACACATGCCCGTGCATGTGCACCCAATTCTTCATGCCACCCTCTGAAATGTGAAGAATAATCCTCTAGCCATCTTTTTAATTCTAGCAAAAAATAAGATTTAGGCGAAAGAATACAAACCAATGAAATTTAAATGAATACTTTTCTATGGAAGGTGTTGAAAGCAGAGCTGGGACCAGCCTTCGGCAGGCCACGTGGCCTCACACGAGGGAGAATGACAAGGGTAGAAACGACAGTGTGACAGTCTCTCTTGGAGTTCCTTAACCGAAGCATGCTTTCTTTATATGTACATATAATTTTATGTGTATGACTGTTATGCCTACATGTATGTAAGTGCACCCATGTTGTACAATACCCACGGAGGTCAGAAGAGGGCATCAGATCCCCTGGAACTAGAGTTAGGATGGTTGTTAGCATCCATGTGGGTGCTAGGAATTGAACCCAGGTCCTCTGCAAGAGCAATCAATGCTCTTAACTGTTGACCCGTTTCTTCAGCCTCAGCAGCTTTCTGACCACACCTTCACTCCTATCAGACAGAAAGTAGACTGAGTTCATTTTTCAGATGAGAATTATGTGTCTCAGCAACTTTTGATAGGAGAATAAAGAAATAATGCCAAGTTGGTATGTGTTAGGCATGAAGTGTTGGCCTTGGAGATGGAAAACAGTCAATGAACAAAAAAATGCATTTGGTCCACTTCATCATTTGATCCACATTCCTCTCTTTCTCCTTATTCATCATTCTTGGCCTCCGAGGATGATGGGGTGGAGGCCAAATTCCCTGAGGAGGGAGTGCACCAAAAACACCAGGTACTTTACATGGGTAAATCCCCTAAGAACACAGAAAATGGGCTAATAGAGCATTTAACTTGTAAGTTCAGGCACTCAGCAAAAATTAAAGGGGGAGGAAACGATGAAGCAAGAGAAAGGACGAAATTTCGGATGCCGAGGGTCCCACAGCCTTCCATTCCCAAGAACTTGAGTTGAGACTACAGATGTAATTGTGCCCTCCCCTCAATCTGCCATCTTCGAGAACGTAAGAATTTTATAGAAACTGGTTCCAATGGTACTTTCCAGAAGAAAATTGGCCTTTGCAGATCTTGCTTATGGGAGATTGAACTGTCGATCACTGTGCACGTTTTCCACGTTTCTCTTTTATGGTAATGTTAGAAATAAGACCGTTGAAAAGACCATCCCACTGAACAATAATTACCCCCTTGCAGAGGCAGCAGGTACTCTAGCCTACTAAAAATTTTCCCAATATCTCATGGCTGATAAGTCAAGTGGGAAATTTTATACAGGTTCAGATGCAGATGTCTCTAAACTTCTAAAGTTCATGCTCTTGGTTTATAAATGTTAGGCTAGTACCATGATGACCATACCCAAATCAGCCAGCATATCTAAGAGCTTCTGGAAGGTTCTAGAGAGAGCCTTTGGTATTCTTGCCGTCTTCATCCCTGTAAGCCCCCAGATGCATTATTCTTTGCTATAGTAGTCGTGGTGATGTGTTCCTATTTGACTTTGAAGACTGGGGTCAAGTGCTGCCTTCTGGTGAAGCCTTCCTGCCCTCCCTGAGTAACTTCACTTCCTCCACACTCAAGGGTTTGGTGTCTGCCATGCTCAAAGGTAAGTGATTACACACTTGCCTTCCTAGTGGACTGTGGACTCCCCTAGGCAGGGCTCCAGGGTACTCCTTGTAAAGACCAGAGTACTAGCAGAAGACTTAGCCGGCAGCAGCTGCTCAGTAAATGCAAGTGAACTGTCTAATGCACAGGATGAAAGTAGCTCTTGCTGCCCCTCTCTGGAGGTAGATGAGTTGCTGTGGGTTTGGCCTGGGAGAGAAAATTGCTGGAAAAAGCTTTGAAAATGCCCTCAGATGAAGATGCCTGTCTTACAATTTCCCAGAAACATATAATCAAGTCTTTCTTTTTTCAGTCCTGCCTCAGAGGCTGCAGCAAAATGCTTTTAAGCATTTACTATAGGCCAGACACCTCCTAATCACTTTCCCTGGATACCATCTAGCTCTCCCAACAACTCTATGATATATGGATATTTTAGAGATAAGGCACCAATGCTCAAAAAGGTTCATTAATCTGCCTGAGGTCAAACATTCTGTAAGCATGGGCCAGGACACCAGGAGTGGCGTGCTTATTGTCCCCCTGCACTTCTTTCCTCCTCAGTCACATAAACCCTTGCCTTGACTAAGCCAGTGTTTCTGCTTCATTCTGGAGGGAGACAGCTTCTGGATGACACCCTGAAGGCTTTAAAGTCTTCCAACAGCCTCCTCCTCACCAGCCTGGTCCTCTCAGGGATCCATGGGAGGGGATCCAGCAGGGCTGCCGACAGCCTGGGCCTGCCATCCTGCCAGGACTCCCTGATACCCTGGCCATTTTCTCCAATTTTTATGAATCTAAACTGCATATACCTTCTATTTATAAATAGCAACTGTTTTCATTTTGCTATATTTCTTTTCTTTCCTGGACTGTTGTAAAATGACTTTTAGCTATCAGAACACTTGATACCCTAAACACTATAGCATTCATCCCCAAATTGAGATTCTCTTAACTACTACCATGCTTAAATTAACATTTATGTTCATCTTTCCTCAGTTTTATGGCTTCTCTTCTGACTTAACATTCTTAAGGGAACAAGAGAGAATATATATCATAATACCTTTAAATGACTAATAAAATAAAATAAATGAAAAGCAACAGAAAAGCCTCTCTCAACAGTGGTATGTCTTGTGTTGGTAGCTTACACCCACACCTAAATGGGGCTGATTTTAATGGACTTGGAGTAATGTAAGTGCGGATACTGCAGGCAATAAATCTGACAAAGAGGAGCCTGTCCATGATTCTGATTTAATAACAATGGGAAGGCTTTGATCGTGGTACCCAGTGAAGCCAAATGAAGAAAAGACCACATTCATGGGCTGTTGGTTATCTGGCCTCTGAGTGGGCAGTGTGAGGAACATTACACACATTGGTGTGGGTGTGACAAGCTAGGTTGTTATCCCTGGGAAGAAGAGCCCTCCTGTAGCCATTTAATGAAAGAATTTATTTGCCATCCATATGCATTTAAGTATATAATCTATTTGTATCACAACTAATTAAAGAGTGAATGTGAACTCTGGCTGGGGTTAAGCATACCATGGTTTTTCTGTTCTTTGGAAAAACATCAAATACCAAGGCAACTCATATTTTCAAACCCTGTATGCTGCATTAAAATTTCATGCAAGTCAAATTCCTCTCCAGCCTGCTTCCTTTTTGGTAAAAAGAGGAAATTGAATAATACAGTATCTTAGTCTCCTTCCAGCTCCTGAAGGCTGTTTTCTTTTCCCACCACACAGATCCAGAATAGTCCTGGATTCTAATCCCACATGGCAAAGTATTTTAACTTTCTGATCTCCAGAAGTTTATCACTCTATACAAAGAACATGATAATTAGAAAAATTATAAAGATATCATTAAAAATGTTATATTATCACATATTCAAATATGAAGAAAAAGGAAAATGTATTTTTTGAGTATTTATATATTCATCACTTAGATTCAACAATGATTTTCATTTGGTTAAGTATTTCTATTATTATTGAACCATTTTAATGCAAATTATAGACAGGATACTGAGCCCTAAAGAGTACAAACTCCTTTCAGAACATTAAGGAGGCTCTCCTGTGTATTTAGAGTGGCATCCTCATACTTAAAATCAGTCAACTCCCCAACATTGTGATACTCCACATTTAGACTTCTCTCCAAGTCTGATTTCGTACATTCCTTCAATTATGACCATACATTAAATTGGGCTGTTCTAATCTCTTAAGGTTTTTTTGAAATTATTTCTGAATAATTCATCCACCCCATTCTCTTTGCTGTTTCCTGGCTTATACAGGTACTCTGTGTTAGACATACCACAGGAAAGAATTGAAGTTAGCATCCTCATGAGAGAGAAAATGCAGAGCTTGTCCTTTGGGGCCTGGGTGAACTCAGAATAGTTATTCCAATTATAATCATTTTCTTACAATTTCATTTTTCTTTATAACTGGGTAGTATTCCATTGTATATATGAACCACGCCTTCATCATTTATTTATCAATTGTTGGGCATCTAGGCTCCCTCTGTTTCCTAGCTATTGTGAACAGGGCAGCAATGAGTACGATGTGCAGGTGTCCCTGCTTTGGGTAGTACCCTTTGGGTAAATGTCCAGGAGATATATAGCTGGGTCATATGGTAATTTTTAGCTTTTTTGAGAAACTTCCAGATTGATTTCCAAAGTTTAATCACTTTTTAAAAAATAACTGGATGATTTGTCTTTTTCTTACTGATCTATAGGCAGTCTTACAAAATTTCAGTATAACCCCTCTGTCAGTCACCAATATCTCTATCCACACTGTAATGTACTTTTTCACTGATCTTATAATATTGTATTTAGATGAATAAAAGTTATTTTCTTTAGAGTAATCCAAATTATCTATTTCTTTACAAGTTTAGTGTTTTTTGCATCCTACTTAGGAACTAACTACTCCAAGATCACAAACATACTCTGTTATTTTCCAGAAGTATTTTACCATTCACCTTTAGATCTACCGGCCATTTGTAACTGATTTTGTGGATGAAATGAGTAGGGAAGATAGCACGTTTTCCATGTGGATATCCAATTTCTCCAGCACAATTTACTACATAAATCGTCCATTCCAGGGGGCTGGAGAAATGACTCTGAGTTTATGAGCACTTGCTGCTCTTGCAGGAGTGGGGTTCAGTTCCTAGTACCCACAGGACACCTCATAACTGTCTGTAACTCCAGTTTCAGGGGATTTGATGTCCCTTCTGGCTTCCATGGGCACTAGGTATGCAAGTGATATACCTACATGCATGCAAGCACTCACACACATAAAGAAAAATAAATAAACCTTTAAAAAATCCATTCCAAACTGCTTCATAGAATCTTTCTTTCCAAATCAAAGGTCATTCTATACCTGAATCCTCAAGATTATCTTAACTCTTCTTGGTCACCTGCATTTCTGTACAAATTTTAGGATGGTCTTAACAACTTGCATAATAACTTCTAGCACTTGGATTAGGACTGCACTGAACCTTCTGGGTTTGGAGGGAATTGCTATGTTTGCTATTTTTTCCAGTCTTCAAGTATAATGCATCTCTCATGAACTGCAGTCACCTTTAATTGTGTATGTTAAGGTCTTCCCTATCTTTCATTTGATCCGTTCTTAGGCAGTTACTATTTCTGTATTGTAAAAAAAAAAAAAATTGCCTTGAAAATTCCTAAGTATTTGCTATTGGTATCTAGAATATTGTATTAAGGTTAAGGCATGTTAACTTTGTGTCCAGTGACCTTCAGAATTGACTTAGAGATTCTTGTGGTTTACCTGATAATTTTGTATGCTCCATGTACTCGATTATGTTAATTGTATATAATAACGTGTACAAATTTTCCCTTGGTTATATGGCTCTCTCCATGGTTTCCTGTCATTCATTTTCCTTCCCTTATAAAGTCCCATACGTTAATTCTTGATCTCCAGGGTGACATTACTGGGAGGTGGTAGAACCTTGGAAAGGGGGGACAGCGCTCTGCCTGCAGATAGGTTAAGGGTGACTGTGGGGCTCTGATGCTTCCTAGTCATGAGATTAGAAGTTCTAGTCTGCTACTCTCCTGCTATGATTCCTTGCCACAGGCCTGGAAACAAGATCAACCAACGACTGGAACCTCTAAAACCATGAGCCAAAATTTATAAGCCTTTCCTCTTTATAAATTAATTGCCTCCAGTATTTTGAGATAATTCTTACAGCATAGAAAACAATTGCAAGCACACAGGATGGGAGAAAGGGCATATCACCGTCACTGTAATTCCATGCAAATATGAAACCCTGTCTCGCCCCCCCCCCCCAAATTCCAGAGAACTCTGGGAGTGCAGATGTGGTCTTGTTAATGTCTCCCCAGTGCTCTGATTGCATGTACCTTTTTCTCTGGAGGCCACCCGGGGAAGTGCTACACAGGAGACACGTGCCTGAGGTCTGGAATCTTTACACTGGTCTGCAGTCATTGCACTCGAATGTCTATATGGCTGAGTATGTAGCCCGTGGTTCACATTTTATTTCCTTAAATAAAGTTGTTCAATTATATTCTGGCAAAAACTTTTGGCATTCAAAAGTATGCTGGAAATCTGGCTTTCTTTCCACTACAAGTCTTTAACTGGCTGAATGTTTAAGGAATTTTTCCTTTAAAAATACATTAATTTTATTAGGCTATGTTTGGTTTAGACTTTCCAGGCACTCTGTGTCCTTTCAAGATGTGCTTTCAAGTCATCTGTTATTTAAGGAAATCTAATCCGATAATAGTAGTTATCTATACCATTAATTTCATTTTATAATTTTAGTTTTCTTCATCAGATTCACATTATAAGTATGTTAGAACTTCTTTGCCCAACTTGCATATACCTATCACTTCTTCTAAATCATTTTTTTCTTAAACTGCTACAGTAATTTCCTGTGGGTTTTAAAAAATACTTTCCATCTTCCATTTCTTTTTAAAAAATTTAAAGTTTATTTGTATTACTTTAAGTGTGTGAGTGTTTGACCTGCATCTACATAAGTGCACTACATGCTGCAAAGTCTGCAGAGACCAGAAGAAGGTGTAGCATCCCCTGGAACTGGAGTTACAGATGGTTTATCCATCATTTGGTTGAGGGGACCCAAACCTAGGTCCACTGCAAGAGGAGCTAGTGCTCTTAGCCACTGAGCCATCACTCCAGTCCCCCATTTTCCATTTCTTTTAAAGCATCATTCTTTACAATTATTTGCTCTTGAATTCCACCCAGAATATATGCTTTTTTGTTTTTGTTTTTTGTTTTTGGTCTTTTATTTATTTTTAGTTTTTTGGTCTTTTTGAGACAGGTTGTCCCTGTAGCCCCAGCTGTCCTGGAACTCACTATGTAGACCAGGCTGGCCTTGAACTCACAGAGATCCGCCTGCCTCTGCCTCCCGAGTGCTGGGATTAAAGGCATGTACCACCACGCCCCGCCTATGTTTTTATTTTTTAAAACTTTTGGGTTGGGAATGCAGTTCTGTGGCAGCATGCCTGCTTAGCATGCAGAAGGCACTGGGTTTAGCCCTCAATGCCAAAATCTTTACTTTTTTCATCACACATCTATGAATTCAAGTACAGTTTAATAGTGACAGTTAAAAAAACAAACAGATACGAGAATAGATGTAGATTTGCATCAGGGTGAAATAGCACAGAAAGTTCCACATATTTTATGCCTAATTTCTCCTATTATGACATCTTGCATAAGTATAGCAAGATTGCTTCAGGATCCCATCTGACATGCCAGATTCTATTTGGTCCTTTTCTCTCTAGGCTACCTTTGGCTGTGCCTGATTTTCTTATCTTGTTTTTGATGACTGTAATAGTTTTACAAAGGGCTGTATTAGTCAAATTGGAATCACTACAGGAAAATACCTGACATAAAAAATAGGGCTATCCTGGAAACCAAACTTTAAGACAAGGACTTTGGGAGATACTTACACAACCACAGCAAGATCTAGTCAGGTGTTTTTTAAATGTCCCTCAATTCGAATTTTATGTTTTTCTCATTATTAAATTGAGATCATGTGTTTTTAGGGGAAAGTCAATGTTGTAGTGTTAGTTTTCATTACTTCATATCAAAATGACTTACCACTTTTGACACTGATCTTGATGACCTGGCTGATGTAGGGCCTGTCAGCTTGTCAGGTCTCCTCTTTGTAAAGTCACTGCATACAGTGATCTTTTTGTTTGTTTGTTTTGTGAGACTGGATCTCCCTGTAGCTCCAGCTAGCCTAGAACTTGTTATGTAGATCAGATTAGTCTCCCAGGGATCTACCTGCCTCTGCCTCCTGAGTGCTGGGATTAAAAGTATGTACCACTGTGCCTGGCTCACACATTGCTCTTTTTAAAAAGTCACTATGTTAGCCCACATCTGAGGAGTACAAAGGTGCATTTAGCCTCCTAGAAGGTAAAGAATCTATAAAGCAAATGAATTAGAACTCTGCATTGATGTCTCGTCCCCATTTATGTATACCTGAAAGACTAGTGGGTTTTTATTTATAATTAGGCTAAAATTTAAGACTAAACCATTTATTTTGCTGTTGCAGTAATTCTTGCTTTGATAATTAAGAAAACTTTCATTTTGTGCCTATGTCCTTTTAATATATGCCCTTAATTGTGGGATGCTGTGTGCGTGTGTATGTATATATGTATATACACACAAACACATATATATACACATATGAATCATGCATATTTAAGTTTGGTGTCTCTCTCTCTCTCTCTCTCTCACACACACACACACACACACACACACACATATAAAACACAGAGTGATCAGATCATGGTAGAGAGCATACCATTATCTCAGACATTTCTTTGTGCTGGGAATACTTAAAATCCTCTCTACTAGATATATTTTGAAACATTTATTCAATTATGGCCTGTCATGTTTTGTTTTGTTTCAGGTGCTTCCTTTGGGTCACAATGTACTTCATGCTCCAGTCCTGGAATCAACCAATCATTTCTCCCAGGCACATTAATCTTTGTCATTGGTGAATCACATCACAAACTAAGCTAGGAGCTAGACATATTCATGTCTACTGAGCTGTTGGTGGTGCTTCTCCATCCCCTTGCTGATTGATCAAGGAAATATTTATATACCATCTTTTGTGTATACATGTATCAATGAATATTTCTATGTGAAAATCCATCTATATTAACTGCGACCACATACATTAGGTTAGACATGAGTTCACACTAATGTCTGTAATTCGATTCCATTGCCACAGCCTCATTCTGGTATTTGCCATGGTTTACCTTTGACCCCATATTTTAAACAATGAGATACATGTCCCCCAACATCCAACATTCAGCGTTCAATTCTAGTATATATGCATTACGGTTTCTAAATTGTTGCTCTATACCCCAGGGGAAACAAATACATCTTCTTGGCTTTCATCTCATAGATTGCACTCCTTTCCAATGCTACCTAGGGTCAGTTCTTACCCCATCACCTTCAAGGAGGTTGATACACATTCACCAAGCCTGTATTGTCAATTTCCCCAACAACTTTTGAAAATCTGCAAATATTAAATTCATTCTTTGCGCTCTAACGTTTATGGGTTTGGATAGGTGCATGATGTTCTAGATCCACCATTTCAGTGTCGCACATCAACACTTCACCGCCCACCCCCAGCCCTCATTCTCTGTATTCTACCTGTTCAACTCTCCACTTGCTCTTCTTCCAAGAACCCCTAGGAGCTTCTGATCTAGGCCATGTAATAAAACAACACTTAGGTTTGTAAGAAACCTTTGAACTTCCAAATGTCTTCCAAAATGGCTGTACCATTTTGATGGCTTCTAACAATAAATAAGAATCCCTATCACTCCATCCCACCAGCAACTGGCACTGTCAATGCTTGGCATTTTGGCCATCCCAGTAAGTGTGCACTGATGACTCCTTTGCTGTTTAACTTGCATCTCCCTAATGAAAAATATTATTAAGTGTGTTTTTATGTGATTAGTTTCCACTTGCATATTTTCTTTGGAGAAATGCTTATTTGATTCTTTAGTCCATTTCTTTCCTTTTTATGGGGAGGAGAGGTATTTCTTTCCTTACAAGTTTTTTAAGGGATAAAGGAATCATTTTTACTCACAGTTTGATGGTAGAGATTAGCGTGGTAAAGAAGGTATGGAAGTGGGAGTGACTGCTGGCTGTGGTAGCAAGGGCATGAGGCCACTGCTCACATATTAGCAGATCAAGAAGCAGAGAGAGAGAGAGAGAGAGAGAGAGAGAGAGAGAGAGAGAGAGAGAGAGAGAGAGGGGTGGAGGGGGGGTGGCTTATAACCTCTAAGACCCCCCCCTCTCTCGATGTGGGGTGGCTTATAACCTCTAAGACCTGCCCCTCCATCACTAAACCACTTCTTCTAGTTAGGCCCTACCTTCTAAAAATGCCATAGTTTTCCAAATCAGTGACACCAGCTAGGGAACAAGTGTTCAAACACAAGAGGTCATAGGGCACATTTCACATTCAAATCATAACATTCCATCCCTAACCCCCAAAGGCTCATGGCCATCTCACAATGAGGATGCATTCATCCAACTATTAAAAGTCTTTAACAGGATTAACACTGTTCCAAAGGCCAAAGTCTCTTCAGAGACTCAGGGAAATGTAGCTGTTAAAATAAAATAAAAAACCCCAAGGTACATATTTACAATACATAATACCAGAAAGTAGGCATTTCTATTCCCAAAGAAAGGAATGGGGGCATAGGAGAGATCAGAGCAAAGCAGAACAGTGCAAACACCAAGCCCTTTAGTTCCAAGTCCAGTATCCAATGCTCATAGCAAGAAAACCTAGATTCCCAACAAGCTTGTGTAGCCCTGGCCCTCAAGCTCTGCCACCAGCAGCATATACAGCTCCCCTCCTGGACCAGCTCCATTCAGGGCCTACAGGTTTTCTCCCAGATACTCCATGGTCCTGGCATCCACCGCATTCTTGAGTTTCCACTGTAACTTAAGCATCACACAATGGTCCCTAAGGGCCTCCTTGCAGGGAATCTGACCCTGACATTGCCTGGATTCAGGGGCTTTCTGGAACTTTGATGCAAACCTCCATACCACCTCACTCTTTCATTTTGCAGCAGAACTATTACTGTGTAGCCCTTGCCAAGTTCTGCTGCAAGCTCAAGGTGCAATCTGGCACCCTTCTGCCACAGTTTCAGTGAGCTCCCTGCGATTGAACCTTGGAAAACATTTCTCTAGGAAGTTATTTATGATCAGGGAACCTTGGGAGTTACACTTTCCATTTTGGCACCATTTACATTTTTATATCTTAGATGAGCCTTTGATGGGTGGGGTGTCTCTCTCCCCTCCTTCAATCTGGCTAAGAGTCATGAGCAATAACCATTCCACAGTTTGAATGCAATGCTATCCTGAAACATCTCTCTCAAGCAAATCATTCCAATATCTTTAAATTCAGCCTGAATGAAAATGTAAGGACTTTGGCAGAACATAGCTATATGCTCTGATAGAATGTAGCATGACTGGCCTCTGATAAAGTTTTTCCACAATGAAGCCTCATGCGCACAACCTTAACTCTCCCTTAACATTTCTATTATCTTTCTGGTCTTCTATACTCCTACCAGAATGGCCCTCAAAGCTCTGTTTACAGCATTCTGGGGCTCTGCTAGCTTATGGTTTCTAACTTCTACAGTCCTACTGTAAGCCAGCTCCAAAGCCCTAAGACTGACACAGTCAAATTTTTCACAGCAACAGCAACTATTCTGCCTCCATACTAATGTTCTCTATTTGTCTTTTCTCATCTCTAAAAGAATACCTGAGAAAAGCAAGTTAAAGGAAGAAGGAATTATCCTGGCTCAAGAGTTAGTATAAAATCTATTATGGCAGGGCAGGCATGGTGGTGGGAATGGGGATGTGGCTGTGTTGGCAGCAGCATGGGGTGCTTGCCCACACCTCAGTGAACCAGGATGGGGGGTTATTTTCTTGCTATTGGATTTTTAAAGTTTTTCATTTACTTTTCCACCAGCACTATTTGTTGGAAAGGCTCTTCTTTCTCCACTGAATTGTTTTTGCACCTTTATCAAAAATCAGTTAACTCTACTTATACGGGTATATATTTTGGGGCCAGACCATTCCTAATGACTTGTGCTATATTACTTCATCAATCCCATGTTTTCTTCATTACCATAACTTCATAGTAAGATTTGAAACTGGATGATGCCATTTCTATATGTCTGCTCTTCAGTGTTGTACTGGCAATAGTTATCCTGAAATGACTTCTTTTATTTCTAAATTGGTTTTTGGATTCCTTTATTTATTTTTTTCTTCAAAAATTCCCTACATGTATACAGTGTATCTTGATCATATCCAACCTGGACTCCCTCTTTCCAACTGTCTCCAGATCTTCCCAACACAACAGATATCTCACAACTTCATGTCCTGTTTTTGTTTTTGTTTTTAAAAAGAAAAAGAAAAACCCACTGGTCCAATTAGTACTCATATGCACATGGGTCTGAGGTCATCCACTGGGGTACGGAAAACCTACCAGTGGCCACCCCCAAAAGAAAAGTGACTCTCAGCTAGGGGTGGGCTCTCAGGAGTCCATCCCATCTCCATCGTAGAATTTCTAACTGCCTTGGTCTTCTGCTGGTAACTACAGCTGCTGTGAGTTCTTGTGAGCAACAGCATGTTATACCCAAAGGACAGTATTTCTACCACCCCTCCATCTCTTAACAATCTTTCTCCCTCCACCTCCTCTTCCATGATTTTCTTTCATTCTTTATCCCGCCTTTCAAATCCTGCTTTTCTCTAGTCATCTAATTTCTGAGGTAAAAAGAAATTCTAATTTGTGTGGTTCTTAAATAATTAGTAGGCTCTTAATTCTTATGAATGATTCTGAATACCTACTCTATTACAGTTCTCATCTGTTCTATAAGTATCTATTTTTGCATGTATTCATCATTTCTAGGGAGGTTATTTTCTCTCCTATTCTTTTTATTTTTCTAATAAAAACAACTTTGTGTGAGCTTTAACAGTAATCTTGTTCACTTATTTCTTAAATAATATAAATTTCCCTTAATTTTCTT
Organism: Nannospalax galili; assembly: GCF_000622305.1. NCBI lineage: Eukaryota > Metazoa > Chordata > Mammalia > Rodentia > Spalacidae > Nannospalax > Nannospalax galili. The sequence goes on from NW_008335437.1 coordinate 1,372,546, forward strand.
GTACAAAAGAATGAAAAATACAACCTTGGGTCTTCTAAGATCTGATTGTTCTTGTAACTTTTAGAACTTCTCAAGTTTTCCTTCTATCCCCACTAGTCTAATATTTTAAGAAATTTCACATCAAGGCCCAGTCTTTCCAGGAGTAAAGGGAAAGCCTTGGCTCTGAGTTTGAAATATTTAAAGGGACTAGAGCGTTCAGTTCTTTTCCATCATCACATCACAATTCCTTTGTAGTTGTTATGAATTGGACCTAATGGAAATGAACTTGGGACACCTTTTCTCAGACTGACCATTATTTGTGATCTTTTGTGTGTCTGTTCCTAAGTACCTGACATAAACCATCTTTGGAACTCTTTATTTGGCTTATGGTTGCAGAAGTGTCAGCCATTGTTGTAGGGACGACATGATAGAGCAGAGGATCACGGTGGGCCAGGAAACAGAAAGGGAGTACTGTTATTCTTCTGGCTTTCTGCATTCCCTGTGTTAAGAACCACAGCCACGGGACAGCACCATGCATCTTTCCCTCTCAGTTGATCCTCCTTGGAAACATCCACTCAGACACACCCAGAGATGTACCTCCAATCTTCTAGGCAATCCTAAATCCAGTCAACTTGATAATGAAGATTAACCATCACAACCACTGAGTTATTGATGAATACAGATTGGTATTTAAGGGATATTCCATTCTTAGGACATAAAAAGTTCAGCTGCCATCTCTCTGTTTTCTTACACACAGCTGCTTATATCTTATATCCCTGGGACAGTATTCACTGCTGGTTTTATTATCATTCTTGGCTCAGTGTCTTTGGTTTTGGTATCTTAGTTGTTCTTTGTTTTAAATCTGAAAGGAGAGATATTAAACCAACCTCCTCCTCAAACAAACTATATCTGGTTATAATTTACTATCCTCTTCATGTATCCATGAATTTGTTTTACTAATATTTTAAAAGAAAATTTATATAAATATTCATTAAACATGTTAGTTCATGTTTTAGCTAGATATGTCAGTGTTGAGTTTTGCTATCAAGGTTTTGTTAGTCAAATGCCAATGTTCATTCTTTAATAAAGTGGGTAGGCATTAAGGTGATATCATTTATTCCCTAAAGCATTGGTAAAATTCACTGGTGGACTGTTTTCATAAATGAAATATTTTATGCATATATTTAACTTTTAAAGTAAATATAGAAGATGTGTCTCTTCCTCTTCTTGCATCTATTTTGTCAATTTAATCTTAAAAGTCTTAGGAATAAAATTGTTCAAAATTGGGTTGGTTTAAGGGAGTGGGGAGGGGATGATATACAAGGAACCTAGGGGATAAAGGAGCTCAAGAGAGGTAGGACCATAGGAGAAGGGTATATTAAGGGAGAAAGGGGGGAAATGGGGGCACCTTAAGTGGGAAAACCATGATGGAGGGGTGAGACAATGCGAGAGATAAATAATGCCTAGCTAGTTTTGAAAACTAGAGGGAACCATATTACTCCTACAACCTACTGACAAATTTTACATAGCAGATCAAGAAATATATGTCTAGGTAAGGTTTATCTGAGAACAATTATTCTTTGCCCAAGATTTATCTACATGACACACAGTAATTAAAAGTACCAGACTGATGGAACTAACCTTCTTGGATGTTTA